>NC_060129.1:23394609-23710078 GCF_021461395.2 Schistocerca americana | reverse complement strand
AATAAATTTTTATTATTTAGTGGTTGAAGTCACCCACTGAAACATTATGATTTTGGAAGTTTCCAGATTTACCCATTGACGAAAACCCTAGACAACAATTTTACCCAAAGAAGAAGACAGCAAAGCTTACAGAAAACTGGCTAAGTAACAGGTTTATAATTTCTCAAAGTGGGAAAGACTACTTGCAAATTTAAAAAAAAAAAACCATTTCACTATATGATCAACAGTATCCGGACACCCCAAAACACATTCGTTTTTCATATTAGGTGCATTGTGCTGCCACTTACTGTCAGGTACTCCATATCAGTGACCTCAGTAGTCATTAGACATCGTGAGAGAGCAGAATGGGGCACTCTGTGGAGCTCACGGACTTCGAACGTGGTCAGGTGATTGGGTGTCACTTGTGTCATACGTCTATGCGAGAGATTTCCACACTCCTAAACATCCCTAGCTTCATTGTTTCTGATGTGATAGTGAAGTGGAAATCTGAAGAAACACGTACAGCACAAAAACTTACAGGCCGACCTCATCTATTGACTGACAGATACCGCCGACAGTTGAAGAGGGTCGTAATGTGCAATAGGCAGACATCTATCCAGACCATCACACAGGAATTCCAAACTGCATCAGGATCCACTGCAAGTATTATGACAGTTAGGTGGAAGATGAGAAAACTGGGATTTCTTGGTCAAGCGGCTGCTCATAAGTCATACATCACACCGGTAAATGCCAAACAATGCCTCGCTCATTGTAAGGAGAATAAAACATTGCACAATTGAACAGTGGAAAAACATTGTGTGGAGTGACAAATCATGGTACACAATGTGGCATCCGATGGCACGGTGTAGGTATGGCAAATGCCCGGTGAACATCATCTGCCAGCGTGTGTAGTACCAACAGTAAAATTCAGAGCCAGTGGTGTTATGGTGTGGTCATGTTTTTCATGGAGGGGGCTTATTTAGTAGAAGCAAGCAATAAGAATGCAGCGTGAAGAAGATAACTGCACATTTTGCAGAGTAGTCTTAAGGATCTTGGAATTTTTACACTCGCTTCACAATCCATTTACTCCTTACTGGTTTTTGTTGGTGAAAATAAAAAAAATCAGTTTTAAGTGGATTGTGATTTGCTGAATCACTACAAATAACTTCCATGTAAATTTTGTCCCTGTGTCTGGGGTTCACAACAGAATTACATTCTTTACTGAAAAAGCTATTCCAGATCTCAGCTGACTTACAGCAACAGACTGGGAATACAAACCAACTGAAAATAAAATTTAACGTATATTAAGCATTCTTTCTGCATATTGCCTGATTACTTAGATTCAAGAATTTAAAATTCGTAGCAGTGTTAAGTGAAATTAGTTAAATTTACTTGAGCAAACTTTGATACGTTCAAACTGCCATATATACAAAATATTTCAAAACTCAATGGCAAAACTTTAGGAATGGATTCCTCATAGAACAAGAAGGAAAAAAGCCTAATAAACATGTGCTCTAAAGTTCATACCATAAAAACTATAAGCAGTTGTTGATCTTCGCTCTCTTCTATTAAACGAGTGCTCATAGCTCATTTTTGAGCCCATGTTTACTTCACCTTTTTTCTTCTTGTTATATTAGGAATCCATTCCTGAAGTTTTGTGCACTGAACTTACACACTGTGTGGTCGGTTCTTGTTTTATCGTAATGGTGTGGGATGATACATTCCATTATACAGGGTCTCTCACGAGGAATGATCAATATTCAGAGATATGACAAAAATGATCATTCAAAGGAAAAATGGCTAGAAAAAGTGGGCTTTAAAATGCATGTCTTAAGAACTATGAGCACTTGTTCATCTTTACTACTGTGAAACACATCTCTTCTATTGAACAATTGATCATAGCTCTTAAGATATGCATTTTTTTTCTTGTTTTAGACCATACTACCTTCTCCCAAAATATGGAAGGCAAAGAGCTTTCAGTAGAAGAGATTTGGTTCATGAAGAAGTGCTCACAGATACTAAGGTACGCATTTTAGAACCCACATTTACTAGACATTTTTGCTTCTAATAATCGTTCTTATCATTTCTCTGAGTCTTTACCATTGCTCCTGGGGCACCGTGTATTTGTGGTACCAACATCTGAGAATTTGTTTGGAACTGTAATTCATTTCTGTGAGAATAATAATATCGTCATATTCAAAATCACTAGCAGATACAAAGCAAGATTAGTGTCTCCTATCCAGTTAAGAATTAATGTCCGCGACCTCCTGTTAGTAAGGTCTTTAGAGACAGAACAGAAGCTTCTGCTGAGGAAGGAACTGGTCCATGCTCCTTCAAAGGAACCATCTAAGAAACTGACAGAAAACTTAAATCTGGATGACTCGGCACAGATTCGAACTGGTGTCCTTCCCAATACGAGTCCAGTACTGTCTTACCACTGTGTCAGCTAGCTCGGTGAAATCGTTGGCACACTTTGCTGACACTTCAACCACACTTCTGAAGAATACATTAGGATTAATAACATGTTCCACAACACTTATGCTTTATGAAACTATTTAGCAAGCAGGCACATTTTTGACCATAGCTATAGAAAGGGCAAGGTAAGTATGTTTGATTTCTCGTCCGCCCTCCAACTGCTGTAATGTAATCTTCCATCTCTCCATGGACCGTGGCTGCATTTCCTCTCTACATACTCACTACTTCTAACACGCTGACTTAGCAAGGCAATACCGTGATAGTAGTCTGACTCTTTAAGTTCAGCTTTTGTTATATTTCTGGATGACTGCCCCCCCCCCCTTTTTTTTCCACATATGAGGTCTTTCCTGTTCCATATCCTGAAGAAAAAATGGGCTTTAAAATGCATGTCTTAAGAACTATGAGCACTTGTTCATCTTTACTACTGTGAAACACATCTCTTCTATTGAACAATTGATCGCTTTTGACAATGTTAACTGGAATACTCCTTTCAAAATCTGAAGGTGGCAGGGGTAAAATACAGGGAGCGATAGGCTATTTACAATTTGTACAGAAACCAGATAGCAGTTATAAGAGTCGAGGGGCATGAAAGGGAAGCAGTGGTTGGGAAAGGAGTGAGACAGGGTTGTAGCCTCTCCCCGATGTTATTCAATCTGTATATTGAGCAAGCAGTAAAGGGAACAAAAGAAAAATTCGGAGTAGGTATTAAAATTCATGGAGAAGAAGTAAAAACTTTGAGGTTCGCCAATGACATTGTAATTCTGTCAGAGACAGCAAAGGACTTGGAAGAGCAGTTGAACGGAATGGACAGTGTCTTGAAAGGAGGATATAAGATGAACATCAACAAAAGCAAAACGAGGATAATGGAATGTTGTCAAATTAAGTCGGGTGATGCTGAGGGAATTGGATTAGGAAATGAGACACTTAAAGTAGTAAAGGAGTTTTGCTATTTAGGGAGTAAAATAACTGATGATGGTCGAAGTAGAGAGGATATAAAATGTAGACTGGCAATGGCAAGGAAAGCGTTTCTCAAGAAGAGAAATTTGTTAACATCGAGTATAGATTTAAGTGTCAGGAAGTCGTTTCTGAAAGTATTTGTATGGAGTGTAGCTATGTATGGAAGTGAAACATGGACGATAACTAGTTTGGTCAAGAAGAGAATAGAAGCTTTCAAAATGTGGTGCTACAGAAAAATGCTGAAGACAAGGTGGGTAGATCACGTAACTAATGAGGAGGTATTGAATAGGATTGGGGAGAAGAGAAGTTTGAGGCACAACTTGACTAGAAGAAGGGATCGGTTGGTAGGTCATGTTTTGAGGCATCAAGGGATCACAAATTTGGCATTGGAGGGCAGTGTGGAGGGTAAAAATCGTAGAGGGAGACCAAGAGATGAATACACTAAGCAGATTCAGAAGGATGTAGGTTGCAGTAGGTATTGGGAGATGAAGAAGCTTGCACAGGATAGAGTAGCATGGAGAGCTGCATCAAACCAGTCTCAGGACTGAAGACCACAACAACAACAACATCCAGAAGAACTGGAATTATTGCTGGTTTTCATTTGGTTTATTTGCTGGGAAACAAGTTTCGTTTCTTTGAGCCTTGCATTAACTCTCACTTAGGATTTCAAATGCTTTTGGTGCTACAACTTGTCATACTTGGACTTTAATACGAGTCTGAGGCACTTCCAACAACAGTGAACTTATTTCATCCTTGCCGTCTATAATGTTCATCCTATCTCTAATGACTTCAGCATCGGTGGGATATTACAACGTAATCTTTCTTCCTTTTCACTGCTCACAATTAACTCTAATTTTTTTTTGCGTACTCAATTAGCAGCACCACATATCCAGATCTTTTCATGTGGGTCTACATTTACACCACTGTAGTGGAAAACAGCTTTACATTTAAAACAGTGTGATACATACTCCAACTTTCTTTCTATAAAACACCACTTTCAGGCCACTGCTTCTCAAAGTGCAGTTTTGTAGTCCTTAGACAAAGTTGGTGTGAGACCAGTAACATTGCTTTTCCTTTGTTTTGCACATGCCTTGTTTCACTCTGTAACTTTAGTAATTATACTATGTGAGGTATGCTTCCTGTCACAGAATATGTTACAATTTTTAGACTGCACACACATTTCTGCAGACTTTTTAGTTTTATCTGCAGAGCCGTCAAAGTCTTACTAAATTTGACGGTCTCATTCTTTTGACAGCCAGTGTGAACTGCCTTTAATAAAATCAATATATGTTACTGGCAGTAACAAAACCTACAGAATCAGTCCCGTATTTGCAGTTTACCTCAGCTGAGTGTAGTTTTTCACCACCTGTCACGGACCCTCAGTTGTGGAATGACTACGCAGTTGGCATTTCTGGCTTACTTGTATGCCACACTGAGGTTCAGTCTGAGAATGGGTTTGATGGCCGCACAAAATTCATACTGTTATTTGGATTGACATTCCTGTGGGCTCTGTTTCATTACATACTAAATTGTAATTATTACACAAGAAAAACACTTTTTGCTCATGTTTTGCAGCTTCTTATTCAATAAATCTAGACTTCATGTCCCACACACACTTCCTAATGTTATTATTTTGAAGATGTTATTCGTTGATACCAAGATTGATTTCTAATAACTAACTTAGAGCAGAGCTTAAATAAACTGCACAATAAATGTTTTTCACCACTTGCACATCTGGAACTGTTCTTGAGTGTAGAAGTGAAGGGAGCAGGAAATGAAAGAGTAAGCCTCAATAAACAAAGGGAAAAATTGCTGTGGAATAAAGATGAAACAATAAATATAATAAAGGTAATTTGTTTGAAAATGCATATCAGTGCAGTTGAAATCCACCGCTACATAATACCCGATACCGTGTCACTCCACCCCATACAAGGACACACCTCGAAACCCCCCTGCCCCCCTCAGGGTGCTGTCAGAGAAGTTGTCAAAACATCACTCCTTGAGCCCCTCCCTTTCTCCTTCGGTGGCCCTCCCGAGGTCATCCAGCATTTGACGAGGGTTCATGTGATAACGCCCTCAGAGTCTCGACCGATCCCACATGTTCTCGATTCATCTGTGTCGGTAGATTAACGGGCCCCTACATTCGATTTGTTCTTAGTTCCTGGAGTAAGATGTGCACAAAGTCAGTACAGTCCACCCGCATATTATCATTTCAAAGGGCTGCCCGTCTTTCAAAAGTTAGCTGTGGGATCAGGCAGTAGGCTAGAGGATCCTGTACGAATGATGTACACCCCACAAACCTTACTCGACAGTGTTGAGAGGTGTTTGTAAAACTGGCCTAAAATGTGACTGATCCATCTCCCTCCCAAATCCGTGGGACCACATGTGAGAGACATGCAATGCACTGCTATCCACATTTGTCTACAACTGATCGTCACCAAAATGCCCCTGACGGCAGCGATCCGGGCTCCGTTCCAAATTTTCCCTTGCCCACTTTCTTCGCACATCACTGTGCTAGGTTGTTTGCACTGTTGTTTGTAATGGATGCCTAGAGTCCAAATTGACCGTGTGGAGATGGTCGAATACTGTCTGGGTCGACGCAGCTCTTCCAGCTGCCTCCAAAATGACAGTGCGCACTTCTGTTCCGTTCTCTTCGAGGTACCTGAGAAACATTTGTAGGTAGTGGACATTAGTCAGTGTCGTTAACTGTGGACGACCACTACGAAGTTTGAACTTCGACATTTTGTGTCTCACGGTAGTAGTCAAATGTCGGAATGATGTTGCTGTGTAGTACATCGATTCGGCAGGCTACTATCTGTACTCGACAACCCTACGTATTGAAAAGTGACAGTGTGCGCACCGCCCAAACACGAAATGACACGTTTGGGGGCATTCGCAGACTCGACAATTATAGGTGAGCTGCATTGTTTCATTCACGACTGGGGATACGATGCGTGCTGTGAAAATGCACTAAAAATGCACGTCTACCTTTACCTCAGTCACACAGGTGGCTGCATTCAGTGGCTTCCTGGGGGCAAAACACTATAGAGCAGGGGATTCTGATTAAAAATTAAGCTATGCTAGTTGTGGGGGCAGGTGCAAAACTTATTTTGAGCAGCTTACATAGATTCATACTTGACCATGTTGATTTAAGACTCAGAAAATTTTTCATACTGCCCAGACTTCACACTACCAGAATTTTACATTTGAATTTGTAATGTCACAGATTGGTGCTAATGATACTGCCATCTTTTTTACCTGTGCACTGGCCATTAAATAATTGTAATTTCAATATTTGCAATGCAGTATATCTGATTTCTTCATTTCATATTTAGTCGAAGGTAACTGTGTTGACGTGGTAGCGTCTTTTTCATTTGAGGTGGAGCTTCACAGAGTTGGACAACTTGATCTTTTGAGCAACAAGTAGTGGTAGACAAATGGCATCCACTTGTCAAAATATCCTAAGTTCATTATAAAAGATCTGAGTAAACAAACAAAAAAAAAAATTGGTAAAGTGATGTGAGAAACATGTTCATACTTGTTCAAGGCTGAGTGCACTGCCTTGTGGTATCCACATCCGATTGCTTTGTATAACGTGTATTATTAAGCCATGTACACAAATAACAACAACATATGGCTACACTTAGTTTTACACTGGCTCACAGATCAAGTACATATGTAATTAATACTAAATAACAAAAATAAGAGATTTTTTGAAGAAAAACATTTTGGAACTGAGTGTTCTGATTTTATGGAGAAATTTATGTATTTTACAAAACTGTAAGTGGATATGATGAAATGAAAGCCACTGACTTTCTAGAGATTTAAATTTCACTCTCTACCCTCTGCATCTTACCACTTCAATTCTGCTATACTCTTTGTAACAAAGCAGGTGGACTGATTCCAGCTGTCTTTTCTTCCCCCCAAAATAGTAATTTTTTTCTTCAGATTTTGTGATATCTTCAACACTGTCATTTATGGCATGTTCATAGACCTAAAGTTTTGAATACTGACTCAGGGCTTATCCAGTTTTATCTATGCCTATTACATTCTTGTGACTATTTAGAATGCATTAGTATGATTAGTTGCCATGGCAATTAAAAAAAAGAAACATTAGTTATTTCAGATTTTGTTGTCATTGTTCATATGTAAACATACACTGCTCAGTGTGTTTGTAATTATTACTACAGACTTTCAAATTTCAGTAGGCCCTAATGCTCACTGTGACAATAGGATCAGACTGTGAACAGTGTTACTTCCTGTGCACATTGTTTTCATATAAATACGATTGTTAAACTTCGAAGACAGTGATTCGAGAACTTTATTCAATGACTCAATTACACAGGGTTTAACAACTTCAAAATTTTATTGCAACAGCAGTTGTTGAAATATTTTAACAAAATTTCTTTTATTGTAATCACTGTTCACCAAAGTTTTTATATAGACTAAAATTTTGTGTTTCAGATACTCTGTTGATGGAAGGAACTGAACCTCTATAAAATGGCAACTCCTCAAGAGAAGGCACAATGTGTTTCCTGGTTTACTGAGACAAAATCTGATGTTCAGACTCAACAAAACTTCAGAACGAAGTATGGAAGAGATCCACCATTGTGCCCTTCAATCCGTGCATGGCATAAAAATTTTTGGAGACAGGGACAGTGTCGGATAAAGGAAGGAGCAGGTGACCGCGAACATCCGAGGAAAACATCGATCGCATTTCAAACACCTTCACTCGGTCACCTACGAAGTCCATCCGCACTGCTGCCAGACAGTTGCAACTACCATGTTCAACTGTGCTTAGGGTCCTCCACAAGAACTTACGCTTCCAAAGTGCAACTGTTACAGACACTTGAGCCAAATGACAAGCCAAAAAAACAGAGTTTGCACTCAACATGCTGGAACTGGAGGATGAAGTATTCCTCAAGTGAGATTGTTTCAGTGACGAGGCAATTTTTCACGTTTCTGGGACACCAAACAGACACAGTGTGAGAATCTGGGGATCTGAGCACCCCCATGTGACTAGGGAGCTTCACCGGGATGGCCCAAATTTGAATGTGTGGTGTGGAATCGTGTGCAACCGAATAATTGGTCCATTTTTCTTCAACGAGTCAACAATTACTGCAGATGTTTACCTCGACCTTCTGACTGAATATGTAGCATCACAAGTAACTTACAATCAACCATCATTTTCCAGCAAGATGATACACCACCACATTGGGGATTGCACATTCATCGGTTCCTCAATGAAACATTTCCAGCCAGATGGATTAGGAGGGATGGGCCAATTCCTTGCCCACTGTATTCGCCAGATATCCCTGCCTTGGACTTTTTTTATGGCGGTACGTAAAAGATATTGTGTATCAGACACAGATAAGGGATGTTGCTGACTCGAAGCAAATGATTCGTAATGCCATTGCCACCATTGATGACGCTATGCAAACATGGCAAGAAATGTGCTTCGTGCAACTAAACGTGCCCGTATAGAGGTCTATTAAACACTGTCAAAAAAAAAAAAAAAAAAAAAAAAAAAAAAAAAAAAACTTTTATAAACACTGATTACAATAAAAGAAATGTTGTTAAAGTATTTCAACAATCGCCATTGTAATAAAGTTTTGTAGTTGTAAAGGGACTTCATGGACACCCTGTATATGTTTACCATACGTGAACTTTTGTGTCACTTCAGTGTCACATTACTCCACTCAAACAGTCACATTATATACCATCGACTGTGTGTAGTATGTGGCTGTCAGTTTATCTGTACTGTAATCAAAGTAAATGAGACACAATCTGGCCATAAACCATAGGCGAGTGCAATAAAGTGTTTGAACTGTAATCTCAGTGTAGACACCACTGACGATAGCCTACTTTCGACACCAATTTTTCCAGCCAGATTTGACTGAGGCGCAGCTACCGAGGACACATTTGTAGAGGTAACGGATAGCTTCCATCTTCCAACTTTACCACTGTAGCCAATACAGAGTAGACCAAGCCTGCAGGTAGTTAACATATTATTACCTAACCTATTTACCTTCAAAATGTTGTGGTTTGATGCTGTTCTGCACGCTAGCCTATCCCGTGCGAGCCTCTTCATCTGTGCACGACTGACATCCACCTGAGATACTTATCGTGGTTAAGCACTGATCTCCCTCTACGATGTTTACACCTCACACCTCCCTGAATTACCAGATTAACTAGTCCTCGGTGCCTCGAGACATGTCCTGTCACCGATCTCTTCTCGCTGTCAGATTGTGCGTTGGAGCTCTTGTCTGCAGTACCTTTTCATTATTACCCAACTGTGAACACACTTATGTAACACAGGGTGTATACAGAGACAAGGAAACACTTTTCTTGTGTTAAGTGATAGTATGATTTTCCTCGCCACTGTAAAACTTATCAGTCCTTCGAATGTTTATGGTTTTATATGCCGGCGTAGAATTCCCCAGCACTTTAGAAAACGAAACTAAGGGATAAAACAAAAAGACGTTTAGGAAAGATCTTTGATGTGCAGCAACATGCACACTGCATATTTTCGTGTTATGAAGGTATAAATTAGAATTCCACCATACACCGCATGTTACTTTCCGCAGCATTGAAGTCGAGACTGCGACGCGCTTTTGTAAGCCAGTCGTAGCTCATGTCACGTGATCTCGCCAGCTGATGACAGCGTAGGACACGTGATGTAGCCAGCCAATAGCAGGATCACTCTTCAGTAGCGCGAACACACAAGTAAGAAACGTTAATCGTTTAAATTAATATACATAGTGTTGCTACAAGAAAAACAAAGCTTTCACATATAATCGTGGTCTCGACGATTAAAAAGCTGCAGGAGATGCTAAGCTTCCACATATAATGTTGATCTTTTTGCGCGAGTTACACTTTCAGATATATCACACAAACGTGCCAGTAAAATTTTTAATAAGGACGTAAGTTTCTGATCTTCTGGGCTCGAAATTCTTCTAGATGGTCGTCCTCAACGAGTTGATTTTTAATTGAGAGTCATACGCTCTGTGATTTAAGAAATTCATCGTACATTCTCGAACATTGTTCATCTTGTTTACAAGTAAATTTACTTTGAAAGTAACGCTTTTCAAACAACCATCCGCAATGTTTTCCCGTGACCTGTTAGAAACTGATTCGTTTCAGCAGTTGCCAGAGAGCGCCAGATAACAGGCGCCACTACACTGGGCAGCTACGATGACACAGGAAGCTCGTATGTCCGTACGTGTAAAACATTAAAAGATCTTGCACTATGTAACAAAAGAAACAAGACATCAGAAGATACTTCAAGAGCATCGGAATTTCGTGAACCATACTAAAATGCAAAGTTCGGCTTAAAGTGCAAATTTGTATGTCCAGATTTGGATGCAAATTTTCTTGAGTACCAGTACTGTCTGTCACGTCACGCTCATCGGAAGCAATGTGTTGTTAGGAAGCATTGCATAGTCTTCCTAAAGCCTTAGACACACCTTGCTGTACGCAGACGCTTGTATGAGCACTATGTTTGGCTTTTATATATGGCGCTTTCCTTTGCGACTTAAGTTTTATTTTCGTTTTTTTTTCCCCTCTCGTTCATGTTTTTTGCTGCAGTATTATTCCGCGGAAGCGGGATACAGTAATATCCTTTGTTGGAGTATTGATTCTTACCAGTCAAAATCACAAAAATTAACTGAAAACTAAAACAATAATAGCCACCCGGAATTCTAAAAAATTCCCGGGTTTTTCCTGGTTTTCTCCCGGATGAAAAAATTCCCTGTAACAGTATAAACATTTGAAAAGCTCTTATTCTCGTTTTATCCGCTCCATTTATCGAACAGGGTTCCCTTGCATATGAGGCTACACTCGAGACAAATACTTAGGAAAGATTTCCATGCCATTACTAGTCTGCATTTGATATCTCCTCTATTTCTGCTGTTATCACTTATTTTGTTGCCCAAATAGCAACACACACCTACTAATTTCAGTACATTTACTAATCTAATTTCCTTGGCAACGGCTGATTAACTAGAATCCATTCTGTTACCGCTATTTCACTTTTATTTGTGTTCATCTTAAGATGTCTTTTCAAAACATTATCCATTTTTGACCAAATACTTCAGTGTACCAAAAACCTGAGTCCCTCTGAATAATCAAATGGGTTTTGTACAAATTTTCATAGCCAAACAAACAGCGGGAAATGTCCCAAGTCCTTCCTGTGTCTAATAGAAATAGTGTCACTGGTAAACATAAAGTTTTTATTCAAGACACAAGGGAACTAAAGACCTTAGCTGCCAGTGGGCATTGATTTATATCAATTGGGCAACCTGAAAATTTGTGCCAGATCGGGGTTTGAGTCCGTGTCTCCTGCCTACTCCACAGATGTGCTGACCACTAAGCCATCCAGACACAATGGTCGTTGCAACTGCACGCACTACCCTAGTGAGTCCCCTGTCAGACCACAATTCTCAACCTACCCACACACTACTGATGTAGTGCCCCCGCTCATTAGCCCCATTATTTGCTGCATCTTCCCAATTCCCGTAAGAGTTTGAGTTCGGTGTGTATCTGCACTGAATAGATCACTGACCATCACAAATGTTCCCCATTGATATAAATTGATGCCCATTGGCAACTAATGTCTAATTCCTTTGTTTCTTGATTTGTAATGGCTGCTTGATCTCAATGGTGTCTGTTCTTTGTCATGTCAGGACGAACAGACACCACACATATAAAGTTTATATTCCTTGTCCCTTAATTGCAGCCTCTCTTCAAAATTTACTGTGTGTTACTTCTTTTGCACCCCTCTCCATCCCATCTTCATCTACGAGGTGTGGCTAGAAAAAAACCGGACTAGTACTGGTGAAACAATAAAACGAATGCAATAAGGCTGAAAGTCGCGTGGCTTGTTACGTGACTCTCGCTCCGCCTACTGCTCGAGTTTCATCTGCCTCCTGCACTCAGTCTGCCCGTGGCGTCTGTTTTAAGTAGTTGACGTTTTGTCTGTGCGTCGGAAAAATGTTGAGTGTACAGAAAGAACAGCGTGTTAACATCAAATTTTGTTTCAAACTAGGAAAATCTGCAAGTGAAACGTTTGTAATGTTACAACAAGTGTACGGCGATGATTGTTTATCGCGAACACAAGTGTTTGAATGGTTTAAACGATTTAAAGATGGCCGCGAAGACACTAGTGATGACACTCGCACTGGCAGACCATTGTCAGCAAAAACTGATGCAAACATTGAAAAAATCGGTAAACGTGTTCGACAAGATCGCCGTTTAACAATAAGAGCAGTGTCTGAGTTAACAGGAGTTGACAAGGAACAAGTTTACCGATTTTTTCAATGTTTGCATCAGTTTTTGCTGACAATGGTCTGCCAGTGCGAGTGTCATTACTGGTGTCTTCGCGGCCATCTTTAAATCGTTTAAACCACTCAAACACTTGTGTTCGCGATAAACAATCATCGCCATACACTTGTAACATTACAAACGTTTCACTTGCAGATTTTCCTAATTTGAAACAAAATTTGATGTTAACACGCTGTTCTTTCTGTACACTCAACATTTTCCGACGCACAGACAAAACGTCAACTACTTAAAACAGACGCCACGGGCAGACTGAGTGCAGGAGGCAGATGAAACTCGAGCAGTAGGCGGAGCGAGAGTCACGTGACAGGCCACGCGACTTTCAGCATTATTGCATTCGTTTTATTGTTTCACCAGTACTAGTCCGGTTTTTTTCTAGCCACACCTCGTATTGTACCTTCTTCAGGATATTACAGTTAGTAGTTCCATTGTTGTATTTGTGAAATTCTGAACACCTAAAAAAAACAGATTTTTTAAACTGTGTGACCATTTGTAAATATTAACTGGCCATCTTATGATGATGAACATTTTAAAGGACAAAGAGTGGAGACTGTGTGTGTGTAATTACCTACCAACTTTGCAGTTCAGGCTGTTTGAACCAAAGGCCAGGTTAGTGTCGTGGAAGTCTTCTGTAGCAACCAGGCGAAAAGATACAAACTGAACAGAATGATACTGCAGTTTCTCTGTCAGCACAATGCCGGAAGGTCAGGGCCACTCCGAGTCCACATATGTTTTATTGGCAGTCATTCATTTTGTAATACAGAATACTGGCCGGTCTGTGTAAGATCATTTACTGGCAGCGTGGTTGTTACACTACTCCAGCTCCAGAGTTCCAGCAGGTGGGGTGAGCTGTATACAGTTACAGGAATGATCACATTTTCTCACCATCGAGACGGGAACTCACCCTTGCTCTAGATACAGTTGCAAATGGAAAGGATGTGACGTTGGCAATCCACTGTTAAGTGACTGACCGTTTGGCTCTGGCTACAGTGGGGCCCTAGTGCTGCATCAGGGCAAATGGTTATGGCACTCAGGAATTGCCACTCATTGAATGATGCATTATATAGTTTCAGGTAACATGTTATGAAAGTTAAGTGGATTGGCTACACCTACTGTTTGTGGATAGTGTGATAGTTTTCAGATGCAGATGCTCAAGCATAATGCAAAGCAACATGTTTGGCGACAGTGCCTGGTTTAGTGCAGACATAATGGGTGCATTTGTGCCAGAGTGGTGTTCATAGAGGCATCCAGTCTTTGCCCAAACCTACAATGGAGGGATACATAGTCCAATGGTTACAACCAGTGCTTTTTTCTAAAAAAAAAAGTTTGAGGGTACTCCGACATGGGATATAATGCAGCGAAAATTAGTTATAACTGAAGCATGGGATATCATGACGTCAACATGTTGAACTACAAAAAACTAGTATCAGACTCTTCAGTTTACTTTACAGCTCAAATGAAGCAGGCAATACCGAGAAACACACAAACATACAGGAGAAAGTGGTATCGAGCACTTCAGTTTACATCACCTCAAATGAAGCATGTGATTTGAGCGTACACATATCCATTTACCACTACCATCGTCCACTATTGGTGGGCGAAGGCACTACATGCTATGCTTGCCCAAATGAGTGCCAGCGATTCAGTTGTCGAGAAAGGTTACCACAGCTTCAAAATGCTTGAAACAGTCAATGACATCGATTTTCCCACAAAAAACTGCACTGGTATCGTTCGTATTGCCATTACCAACACGAAAAAATGAAATAAACAATTTATGTCCGTGAAATAGATCTTTGGCACTCTCCCAAGTTCTCAACATCATAAAAAAATTACTTTGTTGACGAAAAAGTTTAGGAGTACGCATCCCCCAGTGTTCCCCCAGAAAAACAGCACTGGTTACAACATACCAATCCGAGCATTCTCATTTCTGTCATTTTATGATATAGCTGGCACAAGCCTGGAGTCATTTGCATGGAGTCGCTCTATGTCTATGAAGTGCTATAACGACAGATGTCACTTATAGTGTTGGAGAGCCTATTTGTGATTTATAATGGCTACCCCGCGATGTCTGAGGCACCTTGTCACGGTCCGCACGGCTCCCTCCGTCAGAGATTTGAGTCCTCGCTTCTGTGTGTGTGTCTGTGTGTGTGTTTGTTTGTGTGTTAGGGACCAATGACCTTACTACAAATTTCCAAATTTTTCACAGCGATTTCAGGAGTCCACCAAGTTATTGTCTTTCGACAGGGAGAACCAGACAGAATGGCTGCCATTGTACTTCGAACAGTCATGTTTATACCGCCATGTGGCGAGGGTGTGAAGGGCAACAGCAGAGGTGGAGGCATCCCAACCAGCTTTGAGCTTTGTTGAGAGCCCACCTGGATGGATGCCCAGGCGAATGGTGTCAGAGTAGAGTCAAAACGACTGGAAAACGATCACTGTCAAAAAAGGCATTGTGGACTTGGAAGGAGACTTGAAGACGTGGGCTGCAAATGGAAATATCAATGGTCGAATAAGACCTATGTGACACATGGAACTGTGTGAGAACACCAGTATTCAAGATGCAAAGATCAAGCTCTGTGAGCAAGTTTTCAATAATTTTTCTGGAGCCAGTTGTCATAGTTGGATTCCACAAAGGGTTGTGGGCTCTTAAGTCAGCCATTATTAGGAAGGGTGGGTGCAGCTGAGAAAAAAAATGCAGACAATATATTCTGCAACACTTGACTGTCACGACAGTAAATTGCAGAGACATCCACATACAGGCAGCAACAGCTTCCAAAGTCATATCAAGTGACAATGACAGAATCCAGAACATTCATGTCACCACCATCTGACACTCCTTCACAGTCAGTGTCCCAACAGCCAAGGAGGATAGGGATCCGCATTGCTGGAAACCGAGTTCCCAGAAGGGCAATGCAAAAAGTGACATAGTAGCTCAAGCCAACTGGCAAAGGACAAAATACTACTGTTCCACTAGAGATCACGCTATCAGAAACCTGTGGGGGCACGAAGGGGCTGAGAAGGCATGTCATGCCTCAGGGCCACCTGCTACCACTGGTTGTGAAGATACAGCATCAATACACATTTATTCCCAATCAAGATGTGTGGAAGGGCGGCGAGCCACCACAGACACTGCCTCGAAAACAGAGGTGCAACATATGGAGACTGGTGGCACAGGGTTCACTAGAATCTCCTTGTAGAACTTGTACTTCTCCTCTTTAAATGATTTTGATGTCTGCAAGAGCATGTGGGGTCCAGATACTGGGATACACGAGGAACACTATGCTCTACAACCTGCGACCCCTCCTGCCATTGCCTGGCATCTGTTTGCAGATCAGTATATTCCTTCCAAGGGAGCATCCTGGGGACACCTTTCTGATAAGAGATGCTAGAGGGGGCATTGTTTCTTCAGCCAAAGGTTGGGGAATGACGACCCTGGCAGGTGGGGAGTCGATGCCCCAAAGGTGGTGTGGAGGAAGCAGTAGAAGGTGGGTCCCAACCACCATGGGTACAGGAGTAGTCAAATGGCCCCAAGGGTCCAATGTAGAATGCACAGTACCTAAAAAGGATGATGTCACAACTATAGCATATGTCATTGACATATCTAAGATAATTGATACATTATTCAGTCAAGAGTCTTGTACTCCGGATTTTCCTTTTCTTTTTAGAAGATGGCGCAGTCTAGTGAACAGAGGGAATGGTTCTCCCCACAGTTAACAAAGATGGGGAGAAAGGCACAAAGAGGATGTCTAGAATCCCTACAGGTGGCACTGGTATTACAACATGAAGACGTGGTCGAATCTCTTGCATTTGCACATACGAGGGGGCTTCACACTGCATTGGCACACCATCACCTTGACCTTTTCAGGCACTCAGTCACCCTCAAAGGCGAAGATGAAGGCTGCAGTATCAATCTTATTGTCCTTTGGTCTCCATTGGACACAGCAGACAAAATCCACACCCCATCACTCCAAACTGGATCACAGCTCATCATCCATCTGTAGAAAGAGATCACAGTGAAATTAGTCAGAATGAAACTTTTCATTTTTGAAAGTATTTCTACTGGCTCCAAACCTGTCCTCGAGGTGTTCAACGAAGAACAGTGGCTATGTAGTCAAAAATGAATCCCCGCCAGTTCTAGAACCAGCTAAGTATTGGGGGGAATATTTCTCCCCTCGTCTGAGCCCTGTGTTCCTCCCACACTGTAGCCAGGGAAAGACTGCTGCGGCTGTGCAGCCGCCAATGGGAGAAAGTTTAATTCGCTTCATGTACAATTCTTCTATCATGGTACCATCCACTCTGAACTATGACACTCACCCATGAACACCATCCAGCCACACCTATGGTTATCAGGCCAGTAAACTATTGCCCAGAGTTCAGCCATGACAAACACATACTCCGTGGTATGCCTTGGGGGTTTCCAGCTCAGGCACCAACACTGCAATCCCTGCACAGTCAGGGGGCTACCATAATGGAATGGCCAGCCCAGGTGGCAGGCAGTTGGATGGGTTGGCAGGATGTCATAAGACGTTTACCTCTTGACATAAAATACTGTCATGGTCAATGTTATGTTTGTGTGACTTAATGTCAGTGGACATTTAACAGAACTATGAAGTATGATTACCCAGTTGGAGCCAAGAACTATGTTTGTTCATTGTTGGGAGCATAATTTGAATTTGGTGGTGTAAAATGTGAAGCAAGATACTATTTGAGACTTTCTGGTGATTCTTCATGAATTAACAATATTATTAAATGATCATTCAGTTCGCCAAATTTTACTTTGTTGGCCAAATATTTGACCATGTGAAGTGCTGTTTGATATGTTTATCAATGAGAGCGTATTTGCCAGTAACTTTGACGGACAAAGTCTAAAACTACAGTGTACATTGTTTTTGTCAACTTTTTCTGGTATGTTTTTCCCGTATTGCCAATGGTATCGCGTATGACTTACTACAGAATGGTTCACGATCATTTTCTTTAATTTTACAGACACATCCTTTAATTAATCCTGGTACCTTTCAAAATACGTCGATGTAGCATCTCAGTACTTCCCTCAACTCTTCTCGTTCTGCTTCAGGAAAGTCCACTAGCGCTCGAATCTTGGTTCCAATACAATTTAGAGTACCCTCCTCGTTCCTCTCTCGCAGCTTACTTCAGTTCTCTGAAATGTTTAAAGTTATAGTTTCATCTTCTCCTCTACAACTCATCATCCTTATCTTCACACCCGCAGCGTCCTTATCATCATCCACTATAAATCCCTTAAATGCAATTATACTTTCTTCATTATCTTTCTTCGTCCACAGACAATTCTCCTCAAATTTAATACTGCATCTCATCTCTGACAACCAATCAACTCCGAGAAGTAGTTCAATATTGAGAGAACCAACGGTTAACACACACTGCTCATATTCATCCCCTTGAATACGAAATCTTAGTAATGCTTGTTCTTTAATTAGTTTGCTTCGGTTTCCAACTGCGCTGACAATACATACGCCGTTAACAGGAAATGTGGGAACGGCTAAAAGATTGTTTAATTGCGCAAATAGATTTTCAGAAATAGCACTTGCCTCGCTAGCTGAATCAATTAATGCATCCATAACAATACGACATACTTCTACAAATGGCATCAGAATTTCTGTATTAGTTTCTTCATCTTCTCAGCACAAATCCCGTCTGACGTCATTTGCATGTTCACACCTTATGGCATTTATCATAATATCCGACCCTTGTACCCCTGACAGTGTTTCGGAGTGGGTCGTCTCCGGAACATTGCTTAGTTTAACTGTTCAGAGTATCGCTGATTGCGATCGCGGCTTCTTGCACATTCTGGCGATCGATACTGTCCTGTGTGTCTATCATGGTGTGGCCGGTTCAGCGGATGATTTGACCTCAATCCGTCTTGTACATTGCATCTGTTTCTTCTGTGTCTATCATCGTCTCGGTCATCAAATACTTTCGGTCGTCCGTAACTTGGAATTTCTTCTCGCGTTGGGCAGTAATAATGACTCAGGTAATTATTAATACTATTTCGCTCAGGTTGTTCCCGTTCGGCATTGAGCACTTCAGTTCGGTAAATTAGCAAACACACTTGCTCCATTGTTAACTGTGATGTGAGTACTAACTTCTCACGTACCAAAAATGGTACTTTCTGGATTAATATAAGCATCAGTTCTTCTTTAACCGTAACATCCAAATACGCACTGTCATTCCAGTACCTTTGCATAAATTCACGCATTGTACCGTACTGTCTTGCATAATTCGGTGGTGTGAGAATAATTTGATTTTACATCCCATTGTTTTTCTCTCGACCAAAATCTGTTCAAAAATGCTGTTTCAAATTCTTCATTCTTTATGTTATTGTCGGATTCACTTATACCCCAAATATATCTCTCACCCTTCATGTGGCTGACGCAAGTATCTATTTTAATATGTTGCATATAATGCTTCAGAAACGCAGGTTTGAATTCATTAATGAACTCCACTGCGTGGATGCCTTGTTTCAGTTCATTGTCAAGAATTACTTGCGTCAAACCAACAGTATTGCTATCTGTTTCGCGTAATACTGCATTAATTTCAACATGCAAAATTTCTTTACTAATTCCTTTTGACAGTGTGTCGACGTTCGTTACCTTTTAGTCGAACTTCGTCTACCTAATCACTTAGTTCATCACATCGCGTTTGTATGCCGGTAACCATCTTAATTATCGATCCTTTGTTGGCGAGAACTTTTAATTTTGACCATTTAGTCATTTTTAGCCTTAACCTTGTCATTATATTTGCTAACAGAATTTTCCGTTTGCGTACACTGTCCATTAACTTGTATTTTAAGATCTATAATATCGCTGCCAATGGCCTCATATCTCTTCACATTCTTTTCGGAGCTCATCATGATTTTGTTCAAATGAGCTGGTGAGTTCCGTTCGCAAATTACTAATCACATTAGTTAGTGTCTGATAATCATTTTTGATTTCCTGTCGGATCTTTTGTTGTTTCGTAATGTGCCTTTTTATTTTGCTCATGAAAATCTCGTTTCTATTTTCCTCATTAACATTTTTGATTGCTTCTAACGACTGAGGCATACAGTCCTTACTGACAATAGCATTTTCTGTTTGCTGTATAACCACCGGTGTTGAACTTGTTTTAGGGAAATCAGAACTAACAATACTACTTCCCTCTGTCGAATCGTCTATAGTATTTTCCATCACATTATTTTGTTCTCTGCCAACCACGTTATTAAATTGCCCTCCCTCATCTTGAGTAACACAACAATCACTGTTCGACACAACTTATGCCTGCTCTTAATTGAAAAGTTCACTCGCAAACGTCAGTAATATTATTGATTGTTCCTATTCCTGTTCGTTCCTAGATAACGTTGAAATCAATTAATTTCGCAACGCTGCTGTGCTGAAATGCTGTTGACTCACGGATTGCTGTGTTGTCTTATCCGTCGTTTCCAAAGATTGCTGTGGAATGGAAGTCCGACACACACGTTGCCATATAATATATAACCTCCCCCCCCCCCCCCCCCCCCCAGTTTCGCACCGAACTTTATTATTCGCGTATGTTGAAGATGAAGTTATATGTAATTAATTTAGCATAATCCTTTGCATCAAACTAATTATCGTGCCCTTCTGTTATTGTGAAATCTAAGGAAAACTACTAAATGATAGCATGTCCTTTCTCAAATACTGGATTTTATTAAATGAAACACCCTATTGTAAACCTACATTTATAAGCACTCAACAGAAATCAAATACTGTGTGCCATTACACCTTTATTCTGTCACTAATCTCCGGCCTCGCTACCGAGCAATCGCCTCTATCCTCTCGCATACCCGACTTTAACTCGTGGGCTGTAACAATCGGCTACTACTCATCCACTCGCACCCTGTTGACTGCACTGCAGACTTTGCTTTGGTTTATGATCGCTGCATAGAGCGTATGATCGATACTTCGTAAGGGTATAGGCACAGTCTAACATGTGGTATAGGTATGTAAGGGTAGAGGTATGAAAGGGTACTGCACCCATACAAGAGGTTCATCTGTAAAGCAGACAGCGTGTAGGACACCAGCGTGACCTATTCTTGAGTACTGCACGAGTGTATATGAATCGCACCAGGTCAGATAATAGGAAGATGTCCAAGCAGTTCAGAGCCGGACTGCTAGATTTGTTACCAGTGGGTTCGAACAACACGCAATTGTTAGGGAGATGCTTAGAGAACTCAAATGGGAAGGCGACGTTCTTTTCAAGGAACATTATTGAGCAAATTTAGAGAACTGGCATTTGAAGCAGGTCCATAATGATTCTACTGCCGCTGACGTACACTTTGCACGAAGATCACGAAGGCAAGATACTAGAAATTAGAGCTCATATAGGGACACACTCACAGTAGTTACAACTTCGCCCAATTTTTGAGTGGAACAGAAATGGAAATGACTAGTAGTGGTACAGGGTACCCTCCACCACAAACCATACAATGGCTTTTGGAGTATGTATGTAGACATAGATACTGAAACTATAATTGGCCAGTCAAAGAATATTGATGAAATTACCAGGTTCTCCGATCAATACTTCCTTTAGCAGATTTTCAGAGTGTATCTCTCCCCTATTTTAAGCCTTTCCCTGGACCAACATCTCCTCCTTTAAGCACAGTGCCCAAGTCGATGCCAGAAATGCTCTGTCTGCATTTGTGGTTGTAGTAACACTGTTCACGTTTTACATCGCACTTCACTTAGCGTAGACCGGGACTGTGTCCTAGGCATGCGCGATGTTAACTGAATGGGCACGGCCCGTGCTGCCTGAGTTGTTGTTCCGCCGGCAGAGGGCGCGGCCGAATTCTCGCGTGCCCTCTGGTGGACGGGACTCTACTGGCGGCAACTACCGTCCGTGACACGCCCTGCCGTGCCGATGTGCGCCTCCCGCGATCTTTCTGATGGCTACTGCAGTGGACAATCCCAACACGGTCAAAACATTAATACAAACAACATAAGCGTGAAAGTGAGGTTAAACTGATGAGCTTTATATAAGGGAGAACTCGGTAAACAAGTTTGCTCATTTACGAGGGTGTTAAGGTATTCATCAAAGAGGCTAGCAGATTGGTGTGAGGGTACAGCCACCACAATCGTTGGAAAGCAATTATGACAAGGTCTTAAAATTTTTGAAAGAGCTCTCACAAGGGAACCTCCCCATCGCACCACCCCTGAGATTTAGTTATAAGTTGGCACAGTGGATAGGCCTTGAAAAACTGAACACAGATCAATCGAGAAAACAGGAAGAAGTTGTGAGGAACTATGATAAAAATAAGCAAAATATACAAACTGAGTAGTCCATGCGCATGATAGGCAACATTTAGGATAGTGTGAGCTCAGGAGCGCCGTTGTCCCGTGGTTAGCGTGAGCAGCTGCGGAACGAGAGGTCCTTGGTTCAAGTCTTTCCTCGAGTGAAAAGTTTACTTTCTTTGTTTTCGCAAAGTTATGATCTGTCCGTTAGTTCATTGACGTCTCTGTTCACTGTAAGAAGTTTAGTGTCTCTGTTTTGCGAGCGCACCGCAAAACCGTACGATTAGTAGATTAAAAGACGTGCCTCTCCAATGGGAACCGAAAACATTTGATCGCAAGGTCATAGGTCAACCGATTCCTCCACAGGAAAACACGTCTGATATATTCTATACGACACTGGTGACGGCATGTGCGTCACATGACAGGAATATGTTGTCGACCCACCTAACTTGCACACTTGGCGAATGGGTAAAAAGATTCTTCTACCTTGCCCGATTTAGGTTTTCTTGTGGACGTGAGAATTACTCCGAAAAAAGTGATCGCATCGGACGGACGGACAGATAATAATTGTCTGAAAATTAAAAAAATTGAACTTTTCACTCGAGAGAAGACTCGAACCAAGGACCTCTCGTTCCGCAGCTACTCACGCTAACTACAGGACCACGGCCCTACTGAGCTCACATTATCCTTGATGTTGCCTTTGTTGCACATAGACTACTAAGTTTGTATATTTTGCTTATTTTTATCATAGTTCCACACAACTTCTTCCTGTTTTCTCGATTGATCTGCGTTCAGTTTTTCAAGGCCTATCCACTGTGCCAACTTATAACTAAATCTGAGGGGGGTGCGATGGGGAGGTTTCCTTGTCAGAAGAAAGAAGTGACATTGGTGGGAACGCTAGTGGATATTTCACAATCGTACGTCAATACAAATTTCTTAATTTCCTACACATGTTGATTTCAGTTTTCGGCAAGATTAAACCTGTTATCAGCAGCTGTGATACATACTATCTAAATTGAAGGTTGGGTGGGGGAGTGGAGGAAGGGAAGAGAAGGGAAGGGAAGCAAATGACGATATCAGCTGTATTGGGACTTTCTGTGGAGTTGGTGGCGATTAATGAAAATCTGTACGACACTGCCAGTCAAACCTGGGATCTCCTGCTTACTAGTGGGACGTTGGTCCAGGGAAAGGCTTAAAATAGGGGAGAGATACACACTGAAAATCTGCTAAAGGAAATATTGCTCTGAGAACCTGGTAATTTCATCAATATTCTTTGACTGGCCAATTATAGTTTCAGTATCTATGTCTACATACATACTCCAAAAGCCATTGTATGGTTTGTGGTGGAGGGTACCCTGTACCACTACTAGTCATTTCCATTTCTGTTCCTCTCAAACATTGGGCGAAGAAGTAACTACCGTGAGTGTGTCCCTATATGAGCTCTTAATTTCTAGCGTCAGTAGTTGTCGCTGTTGATGAGCCGCTACTGCTACAGCTCGGTCGGTGGGAAGGAGACGCGACGCGCAGTCATGGTTGTCCCCGTCCGATAACGTGGACCACCACCTGAAAATCTCTACAGAAAATTGTTCCTCGCGCCGTTTGCGAGTCCGCACAGTCTTCTCAGCGATGCGAACTGCTGATTTTAATTGTCTGTTATGGTTTTATGGTGATTTGCTATGCCCAGTTAGTTATTGCAGTATTGAGTGAATCATTCATCACCGGCGTCGTTTCACACCACTGAAGCCAGGAAAAACTCATTTGCGGTTCAGTATCAGTAGTTGTTTTTACGTTGCCGAGGAGAATTGTTCACTATGGCTCGACGCAAATCCAGATCTATAATGCTATCTTGCTTTCGTGCGTCGTAATATTATTTCGGAAAAACACTTCTTTCAGTGCTAAATGTTCATCAAGTCACTCTTTCAGATAAAATGTTCACAGTTAATTAATTTCGATCATCAACTATCACACAGTTCAATTAATGATGGAGCCAACACGTCAGATTTCCATTTTTATTGTTTCTTCTTACAAGGGAATCTCCCCATCGCACCTCCCTCAGGTTTAGTTGTAAGTTGGCACAGTGGATAGGCCTTGAAAAACTGAACACAGATCAATCGAGAAAATAGGAAGAAGTTGTATGGAACTATGAAAAAAATAAGAAAAATATAGAAACTGAGTAGTCCATGTGCAAGATAGGCAGCATATAGGGTACTGTGAGCTGAGGTGCACCGTGGTCCTGTGAGCAACTGCGGAACGAGAGGTCCTTGGTTCAAGTCTTCCCTCGAGTGAAAAGTTTACTTTTTTTATTTTCAGACAATTATCAAAGTTCAAGTAATGAAACATAATCAATTTCGCTCTCCAAAATTCCAGGACATGTTCAGATTTGCTTGGACATATGCAGGATTTGACGGTCTACACACGGAAAAATTTGAAAACGTTAAAAACATGTTTTGACAGAGCACAGAGAAAACTGTGCGACTCTGAAACTGTTGCATTCATTTGTTGCAGTTTATGTGACAAACTCTTATGTTTTCATCACTTTTTCGGGAGTGATTATCACATCCACGAGTAAACCTAAATCGGGCAAGGCAGAAGAATATTTTTACCCATTCGCCAAGTATACAAGTTAGGTGGATCGACAGCATATTCCTGTCATGTGACGCACATGCCGTCACCAGTGTCGACGGGTTTTCGTGTGGAGGAATCGGTTGACCTATGACCTTGCGATCAAATGTTTTCGGTTCCCATTGGAGAGGCACGTCCTTTCGCCAACTAATCGCACGGTTTTGCGGTGCGGTCGCAAAACACAGACACTAAACTAATTACAGTGAACAGAGACGTCAATGAACGAACGACAGATCATAACTTTGCAAAAATAAAGAAAGTACAATCTACACTCTAGGGAAGTCTTGAACCATGGACCTCTTGCTCCGCAGCTGCTCACGCTAACCACGGGATCACGGCGCTCCTGAGCTCATATCATCCTTGATGTTGCATATCCTGCACGTGGACTACTCAGTTTGTATATTTTGCTAATTTTTTTCATAGTTCCACACAACTTCTTCCTGTTTTCTCGATTTGTGTGTGTTCAGTTTTTCAAGGCCTATGCACTGTGCCAATTTATAACTAAATCTGAGGGGGCTCCGATGGGGAGGTTCCCTTCTTAGCAGTTAGTTTATAATCATCACACCACACGCACACCGATGGATCACATCAATTACGATTCTTTCCAGTTCGGTGATCGTGACAATTACGACAACTTTTACAATCGGCGTATTTATATTATCTTCGTGTGGTCGTAAAATAATGTTTCCTACACAAGGCTAATCAGGTATTGCAGTCTTCTATACTATGTTCCTTCTTCGTTGCAACTTCACTTTGATGAAGGTTGAGTCCAACAATAATATCGCCAATAATTAAAGTTCATTAACTCGTCGTACACTATCAGAATATCACTTCAGTTCAAGTCCTCAAGTCAGAATAACTGAGAACACAGTCCGCGCGTGTCTATCACACAATATTACTTTGTTTTTTTTGTTTTTTTTTTAAATCTCGTAGCGTTCCGTTTGTAGTACTATAACAAACGGTGCTCTCTCTCGACTTGATAGCAAACAAGCTAGCAAGCGACTAGCATTTCCATGATGGAGCGTTGTGGACACATTGAATTTCCTTTTCGCCGCGTTTACAACTCTCACAATAAATGTTATCTCTGACCGACATATTACTTTGGACGTAACTTTCGTCGTACTAATTTGCAGTTACTACTGAGATGTTTGATAGCTAATTAAAAATAACCTTTCTTTCTTTCTATCTTTATATCATGACATACTCGGTAATTATTGAAACTGGTGTTCATCAAAACTTTAAGGTGTTATATTCTTGTCAAAGTTGTCGTACCTGTCAGGACAACACTGTTCCCTGCTTTAAATTATCATGACATTATTATTTGGGTTTTCAGGTTTCTTGGGGTGTTACACTAGGCAGTTATGTCTACCATTGCGCCGGCGCATAGTCTTTATCGTAAATGCACAGACTATCTCAGTACACTCCCCAACCAACCAACAATCGCAGTTCCCTTTCATGTCCACGCTCGCGAATTTTAGATTCCCGCCGGAGGTCGAACGATATTGTGCATCCAAACTGAAAGTTGTGGGTTCAACAGCCATCACGCATTCATATAATTAATTTGTTTTGACGGGCAATTAATTCACAATCTTCCATACAGATGCACAATATCGTTTGACCCCCAGTGCGAATCTAAAATTAGCGAGCATGGAGGACACAGATGAGGAATGCTGCTAGATGGGACAGAAAGCTGGCTAAAGCCTGAAATAAGTTCTGCAGAAATTTTTACGAAGTCTCAGACGGTGTTCAGGAAAGATAGATTAGGCAGAATTGGTGGTGGAGTGTTTGTGTCTGTCAGTAGTGGTTTATCTTGTAGTGAAGTCGAGGTAGATACTCCGTGCGAATTGGTATGGGTGGAGGTTATACTTAACAGCCGAACTAAGTTAATAATTGGCTCCTTCTACCGACCCCCAGACTCCGATGATATAGTTGATGAACAGTTCAGAGAAAATTTGAGTCTCGTAACAAATAAATACCCCACTCATACGGTTATAGTTGGTGGGGACTTCAACCTTCCCTCGATATGTTGGCAAAAATACTTGTTCAAAACCGGTGGTAGGCAGAAAGCATCTTCCGAGATTGTCTTAAATGCTTTCTCCGAAAATTATTTCGAGCAGTTAGTCCACGAACCCATGCGAATTGTAAATGGTTGCGAAAACACACTTGACCTCTTAGCCACAAACAATCCAGAGCTAATAGAGAGCATCATGACTGATACAGGGATTAGTGATCACAAGGTCGTTGTAGCTAGGCTCAATACTGTTTCTTCCAAATCCACCAGAAACAAACGCAAAATATTTTTATTTAAAAAAGCGGATAAAGTGTCACTAGAAGCTTTCCTAAGAGACAATCTCCATTCCTTCCGAACTGACTATGCAAATGTAGACGAGATGTGGCTCAAATTCAAAGATATAGTAGCAACAGCAATTGAGAGATTTATACCTCATAAATTGGTAAGAGATGGAACTGATCCCCTGTGGTACACAAAACAGGTCCGAACTCTGTTGCAGAGGCAACGGAAAAAGCATGCGAAGTTCAGAAGAACGCGAAATCCCGAAGATTGGCTAAAATTTACAGACGAGCGAAATTTGGCACGGACTTCAATGCGAGATGCCTTTAATAGGTTCCACAACGAAACATTGTCTCGAAATTTGGTAGAAAATCCGAAGAAATTCTGGTCGTATGGAAAGTACACAAGCGGCAAGACGCAGTCAATAACTTCGCTGCGCAGTGCCAATGGTACTGTTACCGACGACTGTGCCGCTAAAGCGGAGTTATTGAACGCAGTTTTCCGAAATTCCTTCACCAGGGAAGACGAATGGAATATTCCAGAATTTGAAACACGAACAGCTGCTAGCATGAGTTTCTTAGAAGTAGATACCTTTGGGGTTGCGAAGCAACTCAAATCACTTGATACGGGCAAGTCTTCAGGCCCAGATTGTATACCGATTAGTTTCCTTTCAGATTACGCTGATACAATAGCTCCCTACTTAGCAATCATAAACAACCGCTCGCTCACCGATAGATCTGTACCTACAGATTGGAAAATTGCGCAGGTCGCACCAGTGTTTAAGAAGGGTAGTAGGAGTAATCCATCGAACTACAGACCTATATCATTGACGTCGGTTTGCAGTAGGGTTTTGGAGCATATACTGTATTCAAACATAATGAGTCACCTCGAGGAGAACGATCTATTGATACGTAATCAGCATGGTTTCAGGAAACATCGTTCTTGTGCAACGCAGCTAGCTATTTATTCGCACGAAGTAATGGCCGCTGTCGACAGGGGATCTCAAGTTGATTCCGTATTTCCAGATTTCCGGAAAGCTTTTTACACCGTTCCTCACAAGCGACTTCTAATCAAGTTGCGGGCCTATGGGGTATCGTCTCAGTTGTGCGACTGGATTCGTGATTTCCTGTCAGGAAGGTCGCAGTTCGTAGAAATAGACGGCAAATCATCGAGTAAAACTGAAGTGATATCAAGTGTTCCCCAGGGAAGCGTCCTGGGACCTCTGCTGTTCCTGATCTATATAAATGACCTGTGTGACAATCTGAGCAGTTCTCTTATGTTGTTCGCAGATGATGCTATAATTTACCATCTAGTAAGGTCATCCGAAGACCAGTATCAGTTGCAAAGCGATTTAGAAAAGATTGCTGTATGGTGTGGCAGGTGGCAGTTGACGCTAAATAACGAAAAGTGTGAGGTGATCCACATGAGTTCCAAAAGAAATCCGTTGGAATTCGATTACTCGATAAATAGTACAATTCTCGAGGCTGTCAATTCAACTAAGTACATGGGTGTTAAAATTACGAACAACATCAGTTGGAAAGACCACATAGATAATATTGTGGCGAAGGCGAGCCAAAGGTTGCGTTTCATTGGCAGGACACTTGGAAGATGCAACAAGTCCACTAAAGAGACAGCTTACACTACACTCATTCGTCCTCTGTTAGAATATTGCTGCGCGGTGTGGGATCCTTACCAGGTGGGATTGACGGAGGACATCGGAAGGGTGCAAAAAAGGGCAGCTCGTTTTGTATTATCGCGTAATAGGGGAGAGAGTGTGGCAGATATGATACGCAAGTTGGGATGGAAGTCATTAAAGCAAAGACGTTTTTCGTCGCTGCGAGATCTATTTACGAAATTTCAGTCACCAACTTTCTCTTCCGAATGCGAAACTATTTTGTTGAGCCCAACCTACATAGGTAGGAATGATCATCAAAATAAAATAAGAGAAATCAGAGCTTGAACAGAAAGGTTTAGGTGTCCGTTTTTCCCACGCGCTGTTCGGGAGTGGAATGGTAGGGAGATAGTATGATTGTGGTTCGATGAACCCTCTGCCAAGCACTTAAATGTGAATTGCAGAGTAATCATGTAGATGTAGATGGGAAGGCACGCCAGCTGGGGAGCGTACTGAGATAGTCCGTGACTTTGCAATAAACAGTGTGTCGTACAGCACACTGGTCGACACAACTGACTACTAGTCACCAGGATATTCTGGGTTCGAATCGCAGTCCAGTACACATTCTCACTCATCGTCACTGATATTCGCAGTTCCTTTCATGTCTTCTTCTTCCTCTGCCTGCTTCCCCCCCCCCCCCCCCCCCCCCCGTATCTTACCATCAAATTATTCAAGTTACATAATATCAATGAACCTGTTTTGCCTAGAAAAAGAAAGATACCAAAACACTACAATAAAGGTAGTGATCCTCAAATCTGGTCATACGCCAGAGGAATTGTACAGACTTTTTTTTAATTTTTTGTTTTTGAAGTAATTGATGTGGCTGTGTATTCACAAAATCGTAGATTTCAAAGAAAGCTTTTGGAACTTAAGTCACAATATGAAGCTTTTACTCTTGGTCAAATTGATGCTGATCTAATTCTGCAGTTCTACAAGACTGATTCTGATCAAGATCGACTAACATTGCATAGGGCCATGTTTCTAGATATGTGCACCAAAGAAGTGGTCAAGCTGTCAGACATAACAAATATTTTACATAGAGAAAACAGATAATACTAGCATGAGCCAAAACTCTATCTTAGATCAAAGTACATACAAATGATAGCTGCTGCACAATATACTGCATCACTAAAAGTTAGGGGACTTCATATTGGTCAATGTGTGACTAGTATTTTATTGACATCACATATAACATTGAAACAATAATTGTGGTATAGAAACACAGGTCTGAACCGCCACTATCCCGAAAAGAGTGCACAGATTTAACATAACATTACCTCTGAAGTCACTGACATGTTGGTACTCGATTTTCCCCTTTCAGGCTATGATTAAATAGCTGTGCACTGAGGTACAAAGTTAGCAATGGATGGTTAGTTTAGTCATCTAAAGAAGTGTATCTTTTGATACTTGCTAATTACATTAAGCTACACTTCTAACGTGCCATTATTTGCACATACATCCTTTCTTGATATACTTTGGCAGACTCATCTGTCTCAGGTCATATTGGATTTCCTCACGCTCTTATGTGGCGTATTATAATATAAAACAAAACAAAAATAAAATAAAATAATAACATAATAATTTGTAATAATAATAATTATTGTTGTTTGGATAAGTAATTGAGAGATTAAAGTTTGTTTCGCCTTTAAGATTGGAATTGAATTTCTTAATGTTTCATAAAATCTTACGTAGTATTGTTCATTGAGGTCACACAATAAAGTAAATGCAATTTACGCCGTGAATTTATCGAGCTTCGCACGTCCGAAGATGTACGGAACGTAGCCAGGGCTCATTATACATTTTTTTGTAGACAAAGTCTGATATCTGACCTCAGCTTCAATCGTGACAATGGGGTGACTAAAACTACTAAAACAGAGAAAAGCATACGATTAAATAAAACATGTATACATTTCAACATATACATTACGATATGAATGACACGTAAAATTCTAGGTAAATAATTGCAGATAATTCACAAACGAGAGCGACTTATTAAGTCTGCGCCTCTTTTCTGCAAATAAGTATCAATATGGCTAACTGTGGAGCCACACAAAACATTACGTCCTGCTAGGACAACGAATGACATAAGAGTGTGCTGATGCCTACTGGCTGCGACAAGAGAGCGGTGTTAATTCCTTTGTTTTGATTTGTCTTGTCTTAAAAAATCGATAAATATAATCTAAGTTCAGTAAATTAAATATCGTCTGAGCTCGAGTGCAAATGGTTCTTTAAATGTCCTAGAAATAAATGCTCTTCCAAAACACCAGTGCATTGAGACTCTTTCAAAAAGGTACAACTTACTGATATTTAATATGAGATGAGTTATCATTTCAGTGACCTATGACAAAGTAAGTTACGCTCCACAGTTGGTCACTATATTGTAGCAACTTCGGCAACAACAGACAAGGAGAGCAAAATGTAAATCTGATTGTTTTGGTTCAAGCTTTGCCATGTGCAAAAAATTTTATTGCTCACCTTCACGTTGTTGAGAGCTTTTGGGACTTGTTGTCATCAATAATTAACAAATTAAACAAGAAAATACAAGTGTATATTCAGAACATGTTGATTATCTGTTAAAAAAACTATTGCTCACTGTCAGAGCAAGGAATGTGAGAAAGCCTAACACACATGAGAAAGAATTAAAAGTTGACTTAGTCACACTGTCAGCTGTCTATGAAATAACAGGCTAGTTATTATAGTAGACTTCAGGGGCGATTCTAGAAGTCGGTCAAGGGAAGAGGGGCTAATGGGTTGGGGGAGAGGGCTTTGGGGGAATGGAATATCGCTTAACAAAAGGAGAGTTGGGACCCTCCACCGACAAACTGGTAAAATTTGGTGTTCCTTACAGTAGTTTTTGGTAACTGTTTTGGAATTTAGTGTAGAAAATGAATATTAATAAATAAGAAGAGGCCCATTTTAAGTTAAATGATACTTATTGGTTTAGATAGTAAGCTATTTGCCACTCTTATTCTTTTGTCAAAATGTGTGTGAAACACATTGCAAACTATATTGCTACATAGTTATTAAAAAACGATTGAATGTTGGAGTAATGTATTCACTGATTGCTTAAGTCATTTTATCCACTTTACCCCAGTGGAAGGGAGGCTATGGCCCGCCCCCCCTCCCCTTATTGCCACTGTCCCTGGGAGACTACTTTCCCAAACAAGAACGTCTTGTAATGGGACACCCTTTCCTAATACAACCTTTTTTATAGAATTAGGCGATACCAAACTTATTTTAAATCTTGTATAGGTTAAAATTATTTCAGCTGTTTAATTACAAAATTCCTCTATGTATTATACAGGGTGTTACAAAAAGGTACAGCCAAACTTTCAGGAAACATTCCTCACACACAAAGAAAGAAAATATGTTATGTGGACATGTGTCCGGAAACGCTTACTTTCCATGTTAGAGCTCATTTTATTACTTCTCTTCAAATCACATTAATCATGTAATGGAAACACAGAACAGCAACAGAACGTACCAGCGTGACTTCAAACACTTTGTTACAGGAAATGTTCAAAATGTCCTCCGTTAGCGAGGATACATGCATCCACCCTCCGTCGCATGGAATCCCTGATGCGGTGATGCAGCCCTGGAGAATGGTGTATTGTATCACAGCCGTCCGCAATACGAGCACGAAGAGTCTCTACATTTGGTACCGGGGTTGCGTAGACAAGAGCTTTCAAATGCTCCCATAAATGAAAGCCGAGAGGGTTGAGGTCAGGAGAGCGTGGAGGCCACGGAATTGGTCCGCCTCTACCAATCCATCGGTCACTGAATCTGTTGTTGAGAAGCATATGAGCACTTCGACTGAAATGTGCAGGAGTTCCATTGTGCATGAACCACATGTTGTGTCGTACTTGTAAAGGCACGTGTTCTAGCAGCACAGGTAGAGTATCCCGTATGAAATCATGATAACGTGCTCCATTGAGCGTAGGTGGAAGAACATGGGGCCCACTCGAGACATCACGAACAATGCCTGCCCAAACGTTCACAGAAAATCTGTGTTGATGACGTGATTGCACAACTGCGTGCGGATTCTCGTCAGCCCACACATGTTGATTGTGAAAATTTACAATTTTAGCACGTTGGAATGAAGCCTCATCCGTAAAGAGACCATTTGCACTGAAATGAGGATTGACTCATTGTCGGATGAACCATTTGCAGATGTGTACCCGTGGAGGCCAATCAGCTGCTGATAATGCCTGCACACGCTGTACATGGTACGGAAACAACTGGTTCTCCCGTAGCACTCTCCGTACAGTGACGTGGTCAACGTTACCTTGTACAGCAGCAACTTCTCTGACGCTGACATTAGGGTTATCGTCAACTGCACGAAGAATTGCCTCGTCCATTGCAGGTGTCCTTGTCGTTCTAGGTCTTCCCCAGTCGCGAGTCATAGGCTGGAATGTTCCGTGCTCCCTAAGACGCCGATCAATTGTTTCGAACGTCTTCCTGTCGGGACACCTTCGTTCTGGAAATCTGTCTCGATACAAACGTACCGCGCCACGGCTATTGCCCCGTGCTAATCCATACATCAAATGGGCATCTGCCAAGTCCGCATTTGTAAACATTGCACTGACTGCAAAACCACGTTCGTGATGAACACTAACCTGTTGATGCTACGTACTGATGTGCTTGATGCTAGTACTGTAGAGCAATGAGACAAGCACCGAAGTCAACATTACCTTCCTCCAATTGAGCCAACTGGCGGTGAATCGAGGAAGTACAGTACATACTGACGAAACTAAAATGAGCTCTAACATGGAAATTAAGCGTTTCCGGACACATGTCCACATAACATCTTTTCTTTATTTGTGTGTGAGGAATGCTTCCTGAAAGGCTAAAATGTATAAAAAGAAATTAATTTGTTACAGTTGACATGTACAGCTAAAATTACTCGTTTTTAGCAATATTGTAAATTATGAAATATTGGGCATACTTAAAATTCATATTAATTGCACAATCTAATGCTAATTATTAAATTTATTTCTGGATTCATTTATCAAATAATGATATAACTTGGTGGAGATCCTTTTCTTGTGAAGAAAGTTTGTAAACGCTTTCGCTTTGTAAACTCTTTGGAATATAGTTAGTACCGCAGAATGTAGGAGTAGAGTAGAGGGCATGCCTCTGATGGAAACGGACGTATTTTAATGATTGACACTAACAACGCAATTTGCTGTGTGATAGAAGTGAAAATTGTAAAGACAGGGTGTTATTAAAAACCGTGACAAAGAATAAAATTCAACAATAATAAAGGCAAATCTTCATCAGTTACTTAGTCATCTGGAACCCTCTAAACTAAAATTTCAGCCACAAGAATGTACCCCTAGACACGAGAACTGCAGCCAACAACAACAGAAAATGAAGATAAGTAAAAAGTTTTTCTTTTGTAAATCTTACACCTCTGGAAACTTGTGAAACTAATGAAGACACTAAGAAAAATTTAATAGTGATGTGTAGGAGGATAAGATCACCGTCTTCAGGTGAAGCACTTATGCAGACGAAATATACTCTGGTACTGGTGCATTTTGCTGGTATTTCAGTTACTTTCGACATCACAGGAAGAAGTTTATTTTCCTGGCAGTGAATAATAATTTTTAGCTCAAATTAGAACATACTTTAGACAACTGGCGCATTTTTTTAACAGTGAGGAAGCCTCTCCTTTAGTATACTCGGACAAGGAAAAAAATCCCGGATTTCCCGTTTAAAAACACACTTTCTCGCGAAGGAAAATACACTTTTTCCGTGTAAAATGACAGGATAGGTTCCCTCGGAGCTGTAAAGCTTACAATTCTCTGAAGGGTTAAGGTTTCATGCACCGGCCTGAAATTCCCGACACATAAGTAAACGAGCGCGGACGGGGTAAAATAAAAGTTACATGCAGCCATAAGTACGCTGCATATTTTCATATTACAAAAGTATAAATTCGAATTTCCACCGAACTCGGCAAGTTAGTTCCCGAAACATTGAAATCGAGACTGCGATTCGCTTTTGTAAGTCAATCATAGCTCATGCCACGTGATCTCGCCAGCCAATGAAAGCAGGTATTCAGAGCACAGAACACGTGATGTAGTCAGCCAACAGCAACATCACTGTTAAATAGTACGAACACACGAGTAGGAAAAGTTATTGGTTTAAATTAATATACAATTGTGGCTACAAGGGAAGGTACGCTTTCGCATATAATCCATGTCTCGAAGATCAATTAGCTACCACGAAAGCTAAGGTTTCAATTGGTCTTTTTTTTAAATGTGTTACACTTTTAACATACATCACACAAATCAGCTAGTAAAATTTTAAGTTTTAAAACGACAGTCAAACGATCTACGATTTAAAAAATTCATCGCACATTCTCGTAAGCAGCATAATTCATCATGTGTAAAAAGATATTCACATTGACAGTGACGCTTTTCAAACCACCATTCGCAGTATTTTCCCGCGAGCTATTAGAAACAGGTTCGTTTCATCAGCTGTCATTGGCCGCCAGAAAACAGTTGTAGCTCCCGTGTGCGGCCTGTATGTTCGTACGTTTAAAGCATCAAGAGAACTTACATAACGTAATAAAAGAAACAGAACATCACATGATAATCCAAGAGCATCGGAATTTCGTAAACCACACTAAAATACCCAATTCTGCTTGAAGTGTACATTCGTATGTCCAGATGAAGTAGGCTCCAACCTGATATTAAGCTTTTCAGTGTGGTTTTCTGCATGTAAATTTTCTTGGAGTACCGATACTGCATTATCTCGTGTTTGGTTCTTTATTATCGTGGCGTCGAATGAAATAAAGACTTGCACCTGTCGGCCGAACTTCCCCGTATAGGGGCCTTCCGGCCAACGATGCCGTATGCTCATTTCGTTTTATCGATAGTGATGTACGTGCCAGAAGATGAAAACGTGTTCTCGAGTTCCAGCAAGCATTTGAAACTATCACACACATCCATGCCCGAGGCAGGATTCGAACCTGCGACCGTAGCGGTCACGCGGTTCCAGACTGTAGCGCCTAGAACCGCTCGCCCACTTCGGCCGGCTAAGTTTTTTTGTTCCTTAGATCCGTGCTGAAGAGATCCTCGTGGATGTTGAACACGTCAATTTTCTTTAAGCTGAAATAACAATACTAGTAGTATGAATATATACAATACATTATTTGTTTCTATTAAAAATTCGTCAATGGAGTAGGCTCCTTTTAAACTGATCTTTATTTGTAACTTAAATTTTTTATGTTTGCTGGCAAATTATTGAAGATGAGTGTTCCTGAGTAGTGGACCCCTTTTTGAACCAAAGTAAGTGCTTTTAAGTCCTTGTGCTGATCATATTTGTTCCTGGTATTGTTTGTATGAACTGAGCTGTTTGTTGGAAAAAGAGATATATTATTTAGGACAAATTTCATACTGAGAGGCAGTAGTTAGTATACCCATATCTGTAAACGAAGAGGAAACAGCAATATAAATAAATGTAAACACTGCGTGCAAGAAAAAATTTCCCGGGTAGCGTGTGGCTGCTTGCTACAGCCACACTTCCAAGTAGCCAGGAGCGGGAGAAAGTACTGTTCACACGCGACTGGCATCCTCTGCAACAAAGTTAAAGCAAACTATTGTGACGTCACGCTCATCGCAAGCAGTTTACTGTTATGAGGTACTGCATAGTCTTTCGTCTTAATGCCTTTAACCCTAGCATTACCAACGGGGGGGCCTGGTAGGCCCACTGACTCAGTTTTTCTATGTTGTATCCACACCCTTCGATATATGAACTTGAAAGCAAAGGTAATTGTTCGTTATTGAATGTACTATTGAGTCATTACAGAATTTCGGAATAAAAATGTAATTAAAATTCATTTACTTGATTTAATTCTCTGTGGGCCTTAGAAGCCCACCCGTTGGTAATAGCAAGGAAAGATTTACGAGGTTCTCGTTTCAAATTCTTACCATGAAACGAATTTTGGCATTGTTGCCTTCAGACATATTATTATGAAGCGGACCATTGTTATTTTCAGTGTTTCTGCTGCTGTTGAACCAGCAACATGAGTAGACATCGTTTACGTGATAGTTCCATTGAAAGAGTGCTAGAAGAAGTTTTGAACGAATCAGATTTAGAGGAAAGTGAAGTGGATGATGATGTGGAAGAAATTAGAACTGATTCATCGTCTGAGAATGAAGATGAGGTTGAAGCCAATCCACCAGATGATAATGATACGGAATGTGATAAATTCATTGCAAAAAGTGGACGAGAGTATATTACGAAGCCATCTCGACAATATCGGCGTTCTGTACAAAATATAGTGCGAGAAAGAATGGGGCTAGGACAACAAGGAAGAACTGCGTCTCCGAAAGAGTCTATAGAGCTCTTTTTTACACCTCAAATTATGAATCTAATAAAACTACACTCAAATGAAGAGGCTTCTCGACTAGGTATTCAGCACACAGATGAAGATGAGTTATTTTGTTATATATGACTCTTGCTAATCATGGGTTCAAATCATGACAATAAGATACCTGTCCAAGATTTATGGTCTTTGCTTCAGGGCAGACAAGTGTACTATGGATCAATGAGTCGGACCCGATTTTTCGAATTGACTAAAATATTGAGGTTCGATGATAAGAACACAAGAGAAATTCGTCGCCAGACTGACAAGTTTGCTCCAATGAGGGAAATTTTTGAAAGCTTCAATTCTTCACTTCCATTGTATTTCATTCCTGGTCTACGTACAACAGTGGATGAGATGTTGTCTTTGTTCCGTGGTCGCTGTCCATTCAAGGTGTTTCTAAAAGAAAAACCTGGAAAATACGGCATTCTAATTCGAATGCTGTCTGATTCTGAGACTAGATATGTGATCAGCATGGACATCTATACAGGCAAGTCAGGAAATACACAGCATTCAAATGGACCGATGGAAATTGTAAAGAGACTAATAAAACCTATTGAAAAATCAGGCCATAATGTTACCACAGATCGGTACTATACTTCAGTGGAGCTTGCTGAGACTCTATGGAATGATTTTCACCTCACACTTGTTGGCACCCTACAGTCTAACAGACGACACATACCTGAAGAGCTGAAGACTACAACTGGCCGCAGTTTACACTCTTCCACCTTTGCTTATACTGACCCTCAGACACAGAGGCCACCAGTTACTCTTGCATCAACGCTAGTCCGCGAGAAGCCAAAACGACTGCTGTTGATGCTTTCAACTTATCACTCAGAAGGGGTGTTGAATGAAGACTCAAAAAAGACTAACATAAATCTTTTTTATAATTCTACAAAGGGAGGCGTGGACACCATAGACCAGATGGCAAGACACTACAGCACAAAGAGAGGAACAAGAAGATGGCCTTTGTCCCTCTTCTACACACTCATTGACATAGCAGCAATAAATGCATATTCACTCTTCCTCCTCAACTTTCCGAATTGGAAAAAGAATTTGCTAAACCGCAGAAGAGTTTTTATCACTAACTTAGGTCTCGAACTAATAAGATCTCAAGTAGATAAACGGGCACAAAATTTGTATGGACTTCAGAAGCCAGTAATAATGGCAATGGAAAGCATCACACAACGGAAGCTCAGCTGCTCTGTAGAACCATCATCCTCAACAGCAGAACCAGGAACACGTGGACGGTGCCACCTATGCTGCCAAGAAGCTGCATCTAAAAAGATCAAGTACAACAAGCTGGGAAAGTCAACTGTTACCTGCTCTCAGTGCCACAAACACGTCTGTGGGAAACACTGCAGGAAGACAGTGTTGTGTGAAAAATGCGTTGCAGAATGAGACAGTAAATTTTGTTTGCTTCATGTAGTGTATCGAATTAAAAAAGTCGTTTTTATAAGAAAACACTATTTTGAAACATTATTCCAAAAAATATATAAACTGAATCTCGTGATTTGTTCATTTTATTCCTATTATAATAACATCTTTTATTATCCAGTATACAAAAACAATGTCTAAGCATTTTGAATTGTTATTAGAGGTATCAGAAGTAAATAAACTTGATTTATGATAAAATAAATTGTGGTATTCTTTATGGGCCTTTGAGGCCCCCCCGTTGGTATTACATGTAACAAAAAATACGTTGGTAATGCTAGGGTTAACACGTTTTGTTGTTGGCAGACGTTTGCGTGTGCAGCTTGTATTGTTGTAAATGGCGCATTTCCTTTGCAACTTAGTTTTACTTCATTTTTTCTCTCTCGTTTATGTTTTATTGCTACAATATAATTCTGCAGTAGCAAGGTAGAGTAATATTCTTTGTTAGAATCTGTTGTTAGCAAACAAAATTACAAAAATTTAATTGAAAACTAAACCTCTGAAAAATTCCTGGAGATCTAAAAAGTCCCGGGTTTTTCCCGATTGTCCCAGGGCGTATACACCCTGAAGTACTTTCTACAGTGCATACCACTACGTATCGAACTAGTATGTGGTTCACAGGTTATCACTTTCAAAGAAATAAAATACGGCAACAGCTATCATTTTTCGCACAAATTAGAATACTCTTCACACAAACCAGCGTACTTATTTAGCGTTGGGGAGACTTCTTAGCCGGCCGGAGTGGCCGAGCGGTTCTAGGCGCTACAGTCTGGAACCGCGCGACCGCTACCGTCGCAGGTTCGAATCCTGCCTCGGGCATGGATGTGTGTGATGTCTTTAGGTTAGTTAGGTTTAAGTAGTTCTAAGTTCTAGGGGACTGATGACCTGAGAAGTTAAGTCCCATAGTGCTCAGAGCCATTTGAACCATTTTTTTTGAGACTTCTTAAGTACTTTTCGCACCATTGTGTACTGCTACATTAATAATAAGTGTGAAGTGGGCAGGTTGTCACCTTTATAGAAAGAAAAGACAGCAACAGTTTCCAAATTTGCACTGAATAAACGAACTGAACGTATAAAGGGACTGCTTGAATTCGTATGCTAGTACGGCTCCCGCAGTGACGGCAATACTTTGACAACAGACATCTATAGATGCCTTCAAGAAAGCCAAAGCTTATCTTTGAAAGGAACGCAGCCGCAGTACCTCTCGTGACGCAAGACCACCTACAATAAATATTTATTGTAGGTGGTCTTGCTGCATGTACAAATAAAGGAATGTGCTTTTCTTTCAGTGGGGCACGCTTGGCTGCAAATGCTAATTTTTCACTGTCCCAAATTGAAAGATAGCAAAAATTTCACTTCATCATGTTCCATAGATCCCCTTCAGGAATGTGGAACTACATAATCAAGGTACACATTACCACGAGACGAAGACATCACGGAAACTTAAGCTGTATACCATAAGACCACAAATGTCTGAAGAGTCTCATACTTTTTTAAGAGAAGCTTTTGTCGGTAAATTTGTAGATCAAATACTATCTGTATGGAGGCCTCCTGAAAGCAAATTAATGCATAAAATTTAAAAAAAATGTGTTTTGAGAATAAAAGAAAAACATGAGCCTTTATAAGTTCCTCTTTAACAAATTAGACCCCCCACCCCTTGGCAAAATCCTGGCTATGTCCTGACCACCAATTAACTGGTCTCCCACTTGCCTTGTGTATGGTTGAGCCTCTGTGATCATTCCATTTTATATGCTTACAGTGTCACACCCACGTATTTGTATGAGATGGCTGATTCCAGGTGTGAGTCATCAATGTTATACTATAACATTTTTTTCCCATGAAGTGCACAATTACACATTTCTGAACATTTTTAACAAGTTGTAAATCTTTGCACTGCTTTGTAATGTTATCAACATCTAACTGTGTATCTTTGTAGCTTCTTTCAGACAATACTCAATGATGGATAACTGCATCATCTGCAAAAAATCTTAGGCTACTGTTATTAATGACTGCAAGTTTGTTAATAGACAACATGAACAGGAAGGATCCCAATGGATTTCCCTGGGAGAAAACGAAAGCTACTTCTATTTCTGCTTATCGCTCTCCATCCGAAATGACATGTTGCGCCCCTCTATCGAGAAATCTTCAATACAGTCGCAAATTTTGTTGTTGCGCCACACCAACCACTCTGCTTTGACAGACTGCTGAAACTAAATACATTATTCCAATACGGTAACCCCTCAGAAGGTTCGCACAAATGTGTACAGGGAACGAATCCGAACAGAGACGAGAGCAGTGGAGCAACATCCATGTGTGTGTCTACACTTCACAGTCACATTAACAACTAATTACCTAGGAAATCACACGATAGTTAATGTTTAAAAGTGGCATCGGTATAGCAATTAACAAGTCACATTAAAAAACACTAAGCTTCCTTTAATGTGTCTAGGTCACATCCACACTTTCACAACGAACACCACACAATTTATTCTCACCATTGCACAAGATTGCACTGGAATCTGGGAGTCTTTTTACAAATTACAGCTAAATTAGAAACACTAATTAGTAGTAGTAGAGGGGTTTTTGGGCGCACGACAGCAAGGCACTAATTGTCAGATTTTATACCACTGGGTGAATAAAGTGTATACCCAGTCGACCAAAAATCTGTGTTGCATTTTAGAACCACTTAGTGAAAAATATTCTCAGAACGTCATTGATCTTCCAAGAGAGGAGGATGAAATTAATTATTTCAGTTTTTCTTTTAGCTCCATATGATCCCCTGTGAAGCACTCTTCACTGCCCACACTTTTTTTTTCCTTCTATTCACCTGCCTACCAACCATCTTGTTTAAGAGCTATCCACGCACAGAACAAAAAACTTTTAGAGGAAAAAATACTTTACAAGGTAACAAACAAGTTAACTAACAAGAATTGGTATTAACCTGATGTGAGACATCAACACTGTTCAACGACTACAGAATTTCTTGTCTTTTACTCATTCCCTCAAAAGAATCAAAAACTGTTGTGCGATCAGACAAGATACTGTTTGTTACATGAAGATAAGATTTAAATTGCTCCAACATCATACAAATCACAATAGAATCCCAGACAGAGAAAATTATCAGTGCAGGTCCCGTACCTCATGCAACTGACGGTACAAAAGGTTAATTTTGTTCCAGTAACACGACACAGACAAGCATTCTCTATTCTACAGCCTTGCAGAGAGCACACGATTATAAATTCAGTCATAATTACAGTACACTTTAGAAATGAAAAACAGTGGAACACAAAACTGTACTGATAAACAAACAAATCTAAAAACTCTGTCTGAAGAGTACCCATAAGGGTTTGTTCACACTAAGTAAGCTCATTTCTGGTTCAAATAATACTATTGTTACATTTGTATAAAAATGATTTTTTGCTGTAGCCCCATTTTTCACTTTTCATTTTCAACAGTCATGATGCATTTTGAGGGCATATCCTCTGCCCTTGTCATCTGTTCCTTTGTATTGAATTATGTTGGAAGATGGTAGTTACGAAAATGCAGTCCTTCTCAGGTTTCTGCAGCCGTGTGTCACTGTGTTTCACATAATGTCATTTTTGAGGGGACGCTTTCCAGCTCTCACAATTATTTAGCAACAAACGTACGTCCTACTTATTTGTTTACACGTACACACAAATACCAATTCTCGAGTGCACCTGTTTTCTCTCTGTGTGTGACTCCCAATGAAAGCATTAGAAAGTCAGGTTATTATACACATTTTCAATCCTTAAATGTCCCTCAGGATAACTTTCGGCAGAAATTCCACACACGGATAGAAACTCACAGCACATTTACTGTCAGATGAACTTTGTTGTTAACAATTAGACACAATTTCAAGTGTTCACAAATACGAGGGTTATTCCAAAAGTAAGGTCCGATCGGTTGCGAAATGGAAACGACTATGAAAATCCGATAAAGCTTTGCACAGATGTGTTGGGTAGTGTCTCTAGTATAACCCCAGTTAGCATCACGTCGCTCTTCTCATTTCTGAGCTCGCAGTGAGTGCGTAAAGATGTCTAGAAAATAGTGTCTGCCGCCAAGTACGAGGGCCTGGTGAGAAATTTCGCCTGAAGCTATGCAGCCAACATTACATAACTGTCGTGCTGTTTCGTCTTCACGACAATTCTCAGCTGCATTCTGCAGGGGCAATGAAGATGCTCCTGCATCGTTTTCAAATGGAAATGTTAGATTACCCACAATACAGTCCGCAATTGTCTCCCCCTGAGTTTCATCTCTGGTCACATGAACCGCTGTCTTTGAAGACAACATTTTGACACAGACAACGAGGTGTAGGGCAGCGTGGAGAATTGGCGGAAAGCACTGGCGGCTGCCTTCTATGATGAGGCTATTGAAAAGTTGGTACAACGCTATGACAAAAGTCTAAGTCAGAACGGCGACTACGTAGAGAAGTAGCTGAAAGGTGTAGCTAATTGTTACAAGTAAAACATTTCTGATGTTCACTGTGGTTTCAATTTGGCAATCAATCGGACCTTACTTTTGGAATAACCCTCGTATAACACTAGGAACAACAGTCCATACCAGTCATACGAAATTACAGGGAGACAATATGCAGCAATGGTTCCTAATTTCCCATCACATCCTTGGTATCAAAACTGCAGATACAGCAGAAACTGAAAATGCCACAATTTCAGTTTAATCACAGGAGATACTGGCAAAAGTTCCACCATTTCAAAATGATCCCATCTTTTCGTGTGAATGCAGCATTTTCTTCAGATACCACAGAAGATATCGAGATACCATGACGACAATACAGTGCCTGATGTGATCTGGCAGTACATTACCAATGAACATTCATATGGTTTTAAAGGAGAACGATGAATATCAGAAAAATGATTTTTTTAATATTCTTACATTACATTATCATAATGTAATAAGAATTATTTATGTATCTCCCCTTCATAGTAATGATTGTATTTTAATTTGCTTAGATCAAGGACTTAATTTCACGATCCACATGTATCGCACACTGCTTCCGGGATTCAGAATGGCGTGCCAGTCCCGGATCAAATGCGCCCTGCAGAGCAACGATGAGGGTCGGTGCGTGGGCCAGTCTAGATATGGTTTAAGGCGGATTTCCACATTCAGCTAGATGAATATCGGGCTGGCACCCATGTCCTACTTCAGATACAAACTCAGCAAACATTTAGAAAATGCTCTCACATCTAAATAGGTTATTTACTATGGTTGTAGACAGACGGAGTACACAAATACTGATACCAAAAGGATGGTGGTGTCACGATTGGAATCAAGCTACCGCTGACCTCAACCCCACAAACAGAAAAAGCAATGATGAATAAATAAACACACTTAATTTCAGTTTTAATGAATATAATAACTATTTGTAATGATTTCAGACTGCTACACATTTAATTAATAAAAAAAGCAATTCTGAAGGTGGCCATACGGTTTATGTCCTAAGCCATATAAGCCATTAATTAATTAAAGATGAGAGAGAGACAGAGAAACTTTGGGGTCCATTTGAGTAGATGATGATGAAAGTAAAGATACAGCTACGTAAACTATCAGCATAATCTTCATTGAGAAAACGGACAATATTTGTAAAACTACTGACACATTGTACATCATAACAAGTTGCTGCAAATATGATGTACACGGTGTGTATAAGCCTTGCTTTTTCTTTTAAACAGTGTAAAGTAGAGAGACAGACAGATAATATACAAGGTGTTCAATAAGTAATGCAACACACTTTTCCTCTCGGTCAATTTTGGTTGAAGAATGCAGAATTTGTTGTGGAATATTCCTGCTTCAGGCTCTAGATGGAGGTGCTATATGTAGCCTTCAGAATGGCCTCTGTAATGGAGGTGTGTTCCCGTGCAGAGAGTTGTACGGAGTTTGTTTTGGTGGAAAAACATAGCATCGTAGATATTTGTAGATGCCTGCAAAGCTCAGTGAGCCGTCGGGCAAGGTGCCTGTCATCATTGTGACAAGGTCGCGTAAACCTTTCCCATCTCGTGCGTGCTGGACAGCTGTGAGTCCCGTAGTGTTGAAACGCGTGAACACTCTCTTTTAAGGTGACTGACAGATCACAGTCGAACACCTTGCTGCACAACTGGACATCTCTCTCAGTAGACCACTCGTCCACCAGTTTAGGGTACTCAAAGATGCGTGCAGGTCGGGTTACTCGCTGCCTGACAGCAGATCGTAAAGTGCAGCAAAGGACCATCTGTGCGGAACTGCTTGTGCGTTACGAGACTGATCGTGACAATTTTTTGTTGAACAGTAAGTGGATGACGGGGAGGTTATCGACGGAGCGAGACGTCGGTTGCAACATCGGCCATTAGACTGGTACCGTGTGGTGTACGGCCATTGCACAGAACAGAGATTATGTTGAAAAGTAGCGTTTTATAGCCAAATGAGAGGTAAACAATATGGTGTGTAGGAATCTGAATGAAACTAACCTGTTTTCAGGAAAAAGTGGGTGAATTACTTACTGAATGTGAGTATTCAATTTCTCCAGGCGTATTTTATGACGAAACAAATCTCGGGTGAACAGCCTGGTACGAGTGTGCACAGGACACAATATTTCGGCAATCGATCACGTTGCCATCATCAGGTGCGCTGACGACGGCGACGTGGTCGACTGCCGAAATATTGTGTCCTGTGCACACTCGTACCAGGCTGTTCACCCGAGATTTGTTTCATTACTTACTGAATGTCCCAGATTTTAAAAAAGCTGAGATAAATAAAGTGATGCAGCAAAAAAAGTAAGTTTGCTGAAGAAGAGGGTACAATACAACAACTGTTGTAGTCCTTATGACATTTAACGGGTATGTCAGAAAATTAGTGAAAGATAGTTTCCGAACAGGAATAAAAGAGTGAGGGAGAGCATGTGTCACAATATGAAATTTGAGCACAAGAGGCAAGATATCAGATACCATCAAAGTTTGCACCTGCCCGCAACACGATCAAATGGAGTACTGGAGACGCTTTCCCTTCTACCATCTGCACGATACGTTCCATCTGGTCACCTTGCATACATTTGTACAATGAAACTGTGTGATCAACAGTCATACGTAGCCACAAAAGTGCACAAAGAAATGCATGTGCTCAGACATTATGACATTGCTGAAGAATGAAAATGTAATTTACAAAAACCAATATAGATTTCATAAACAGGAATCTCGCAAAAGTCCACTAGTCACGTCCATCCACGAGATCCACAGTGCCACAGATTAAGGTGGGTAAGTCGATGTCGCATTCCTCAAGTTCCGGAAATCATTCGATACAGTTCCACCTGCACAGGTTTACTGGGTATTGAACCAGATATATCACCAGATTCAGGAATTCCTCGTAGTTAGAAAGCAACACATCGTTCTTAACACAGAACAATCAACAGATATAAAGATAATTTCAGGAGTAACATATGGGACAGTTGCAGGACAGTCATTGTTTACAATCTGTATAAGTAATCTAGCGGATAGTGTTGGAGGCCCCACGTCAATGACACTATGACACCAGAAGACTGTCGTGAAACGTGGAAGGATGTGCAAAAGGCTGCCAGTTGACCACAAATATAACTGTACCATATCGTGCACAAATAGCTAAAGTGGTACTAGTTCGATTTGACTGTTTGCAAATTACTGCTAGAAGTTACTAGTGTAAAATACCTACACAGTTTCCGCATGCAGCCACCTAAAGCAGAAGGACCACGTAAGACTAATTGTGGGAATAACAGATGTCAGAATGAGATTCGTGGGAAGAAACTTAAAAAAATGTAATTTACCCCCAACAGGAGTGGCTTACAAAGCACTCAGTTGACCAGTTCTTGTTTATTAGTCACTCAGGGACCATTAACAGGTTGGATTAAAACAAGAGATACAGAGTGTGGTGGGTTTCTTCATGGGATAATTTGCTCGGTGCAAGAGCATTACAGAGATGCTCCACAAACACTGTCGACACACATTACAATAGTTGTGTGTCACGGAGAAGTTTGCTAGGCAAATTCTGGAAAGAATTGGGCACCATTTTAAGTCCTCGCATACACATCTCGCAAAATGATCCCTATGAGAAAAGTTAAGACTTCACAGCAGAGATGGAGTTTTACCAGTGATCACAGTCACTGTCACTACACATTATCTGTGAATAGAACAGCGAAGCGGGGACAATGGTACCAGAATTACCCTCTACCATGTACTGTGAGGTGATTTGCTGAGGACAGATGTGAATGTAGATTAGATAGTGCTGATCAAAACTAATAATATTATTGATAGTCATAATGTTTTCACTGTCAAGTCAAGAAAGTTATCTTTTGCTGTTTGCAGGTAAGTCAGCAATCACGGAACACGTCGAAATCCCCACACCACAGTATTGCAGCGTGCCACTACAGGAGCCGAAACAGAATGGTGCAGCCCACCCAAACACAGAAGAATTGTGTGGCAATTCATTTCTGGCAGCAGCAGAAAGTTTACAGCACTATCGAGGCCAATCCCGACAGCTGACTAACTCGCTCCGGACTGACGTGACACACTTGCACTGTTTTCACTGCTGCTGAAAACTAATTACTGCACAGTACTCCACTTGCCAGTAATGCACGCTCCAGTAGAGTGGCACGGGAATTTCGACATTTACTGGCATTGTTGATGTGTGCCTGCAAATAAACAAAACACCAATTACGAAACTTTAGTTGATTTAAGGAATAATTGAAGCTTTGTTACTAATGACTACCATAGTAGCCCAAATTTCATTTGCTTCAAAGTATAGTTGTGGGCTTCTGTCTCTATATGCAGACGTAGAACATTATTAATTTGCTATATTTTCTCAGCAACATGACTGCTACTGGTACTGCAGTGCTGTGCTTATAAAGGGTGACAAACTTATTAGGGAACCCAGGAAGTGGGAAGCATTACTGATGCCAGCACATACAACAAGAAAATTCTAGAAATGCAGATAACAGTCGGAGACGGTAGATGAGGTGAGAGCGTGGTACAGACTTATCTGTTGGAAAAGTAAGGCAGGAAAAGAGTGGCAACAGGTTAGAGCTAAGAAGGATTTGCCCATCACTGTGGAGAAGAGGGCAAACAGAGACGCTGGAAGTCAAGTGAAGTTTACTTTAGTCATACAGTGCTAAAAAGAAACCGGAAAATGTGGGTCAGCAGGAACAAAACCTGGACAGTTTGCAGCTGCGAAAGTATTTAAGTGCTAGAACTGGAATGGAGTGTATCCTTAGAATACAATTCCTTCTGGTGAGTTCATCTCGGGTTGCAATAATAACTTTATTTCTACCAACGATAACTTTTCCGCAAGAGCAAAGATGGCCACTCACTGCAGAGGAATCACCGGTGAGTACTGAATATGCACAGTGACAACTAGTGGACAACTGTAGCTCAGTTTTGACACTTGTGCTCAACACGGGGAGCGAGAATGTAATTCTCCCACGAGGCCAGCCTCACTCCAGCTACTTGAAGCCTCGGCGAAAGTTGGCCACCTGTTCGAGAAGTGCTTACAGCAGCAGGTCCGCACCAGCGTGTCCGGGTGCAAGGTTCAATATTCGTTGCCCGCTTACTGCGGCCACACTGCACTGTGTCTGTTTGCAGTTAACCGTAAAGAGCTCTGACAGCACTCAGCTGCCTTCATCGCCCACACCTCCACCCATCTCCGGCAGAGAAGCACTCGCTCATTCCTTGTTGCCGACACCATTACACGGGCAAATGGACGAGCTGGATCTAGCAACGGGTCGTGCAGAAAATTAAATATTGATATACTAAAGCATAATTTACATGACGACATTGGGTTGCGCCACTCGTTGCGTGGAATGAGTTGCACGCAAATGGTTTCGTATTTGACTGTAGACACGGCGAAACCAGTATACACTTCAGTTTCATTGTTTTGTGGGTTGCAGAGTCATGTCTGAAATAAAAGATTTGGCAGCTGCACGCCGCACGAGTAGTGAAGGAGTTAAAGCTCATTGTGTGGAAGCGCTGCATAAGAAAAAAATAAGAAACGTGTTTTGATTTGTGACTAGATGAAGAGAAGACGTCAGCTCGGTTGCTCAGCATACCTGCTGAAATAATTCGTAATGGAAGACCCAAGAATTTCTTTTAATTATCTTAGAATGTCACCAGAACTGTTCACATCTATTCTAAACAGAGTTAATTACGTGATAAGGAATAAAGATATTGTAATGCACAAAGCACTGTTGCCAGAACTGAAATTACATATCACATTGCGTGCATTACAATCGAGAACACTCTGCATGCTATAAGATGCGGATTTAGTTGGTGATGGTGCTTTTTTATTAACACCAATAATTATTAACATTAACAGCAGTAATTATTCAAAGAAGGCCACAATAAGAAGAGAATGGTTTGCAAACTACTCTCTTGATGATAGATCTGTAGTGGTAATATTTCGAAATTCATACATATATGAATGGGGAGCACTGCTTTAAATAGATGAACATTGAATGAAGAATGCAGCTTCTTGATTTGTGAAGCCTTCCCTCCTGTCAACAATATTCCTTAAAAACAGAGTCGGCCAACTTGAATGATGGGATTTTAGTCTTTTAGACGAGAGCATTTCCACAGCTAGAATTACATTTGGTTGTATTATTCTTAATTCATTTGTATACGTGCTTCTAATTGAATAAATTTTGGCGTGCAGCTCGGATATTGTCAAACTATCTGTGTTCTGATCGCACTTCAAGGTCTCAGGAGCAGCAGTATATTGCTTATTTTTGTAATCAGCATCACTGAAATCCCACAAACACCTATGAAAAGCATAGATATCCAAAAAGCGAACATTATTCGCCGTCCCCCACAGCGTATTTCAGTTTGTCTACACACTACGAACACACACAACCTCAAAGCTCGTGTCGCCAAAGTTGGAACACGCCGACAGTGTTTAGTTTCACCGACAGTGGCCGGTAGCGCAGTTGCCTGCAACCTAGTGTCATCGTATAAACTAGGCTTGACAAACTATAAGACCTCCAAGAGATGACAGATGCAGCACAAGTACAAGTGAGCTGTTGCCTAGCATTTGGAACTAGCAGTTCCTCCCTCAGGAAAAGAAAGGGACAGGTTGGGGAAGATTACTGTTCTGTACCTGGCATTATCTTGGAGCTCACCACCTGACAGGCAGACTCACAAACCGTCTCGCTTAGTACAGTCAGTCGCCTCCTAGATGGGGCACATTTTGTGCTTCTGCTACGAGACCTTCAAATAGATGACTCGTCCACAAATAGTTACGTCTGTCACCACAAAGAGTGCTGATACCCAGAACTATTTCATGCATCCGCCAAGTAGTTCACAAAATGCTATTTGTATTCTGAGCACACGACTTAAGTATGCCACACGCTGATGCCAGGCTGGTTCCAGTTATGAGTTGACAGTTCCAGTTCCTGCGGCTATCGCCCAGCAGTCATTATTTATCATTTCACTGGTGGTAATGGAGGGCTTCTGAATGATGATTTGGTCAGTAAGAAGCAAACTTTTTATGACCTTATGATATCTGTCATAAAACTGCATACTTGTATCCCAGTTTTTTCCCCTATTCTGTACAATGTGCTATTAAGATTTTTGCACTCTGATTATTTTGATGCTTTTAGTGATTCTGATCATATTTCATATTTGATATACACCCATTTGTAGCCTATAGGGAACCTTTATTCTTAGGGCATATTTGTTATTTTATATTTCCCGACCTCGATCTCTCTTAATTTTCAACAATTTTGGATTTTTAGCCTATGCACTATATATATTTTAATAAAGGTGCTGTCTAATTACTTTTACTTATTATATGTGACTGCTTCTTCTTACAGTCTTATGCCTAGATGAGTTTAAGTTCCACTGTCATTAGCAGCTTCTGTTGGTGTATTTCCCTACTAGCATGGCAACATGGTTCTCCACTGCACTCTAGCATCGAGAGGTCTGGTTTCCCGTATTCTTCTCATCACCTCTTTGTCAGTAACTCTTATACTCCATCCTTCCGTAACACCTTATCTCCAGGGCCTCTAGCTGTCTTTGTTCTCATTTTCCTATTGTCCGAGTTTCACATCTGCCTAGGACCACACACCAAATAAATGCTTCCCTTGTATCCAGGCTGCTATTCTCACTGGTAACTCCTTACAGTTTCTGACCATGTCTCCAGCAGTAGGAGTCAAAATGTTAGGCACAGTAAAATAGAACAAGAGAAAATCCAGGCTGGAATGTAACAATATTAGGAAAAGGATAGCTGTTACTCACCATATAGTGGAGATGCTAGGTCGCAGATAGGCACAACAAAAGACTGTCGTAAAGTGAGCTTTTGGCCACCAAGGACTTTGTCAGAAATAACACAAGTGCGCACTTGTGTGTGTGTGTGTGTGTGTGTGTGTGTGTGTGTGTGTGTTTTTCCTGCGAAAGCTTTGTAAGCTGAAAGCTCAGATACTTTGCTCTGCTCCGAGACCACAACTACCTGCCACTTACTTTCGTGACCTGCCGACCACTCGACGAGAGACGAATCGTTGTAGAACGTCTCTCTGCACTGCCAGGCACACACGGTACGGCGGGGCCACCTCAGTAATGTGGGTGAACACTGAAGTGTATCAGGTTGGCCAAACACTTAATAAGTTACCGCTGAACACTCCATTTGTACACAATGAATGTTGCTTACCGAATATTCTGTCGCCATTAAGTACTATTAATCAGTGTCCAGCTAATCTGTGCCCTGAATCCCTGTGCCTTCTTCCTCCAACTTTCCTCACACTTCACCTCCTTACAGACTGTAGATACAGCTGATTAACTTCTCATTCACTTCACCCCATAAATAACAAGTGAGATTCAATTCACTTTCTTATGTTATCTTCAAAATTACAACCCAATACACAATAAATGAGGATTGACATTTCACATTCTTAGATTTAATGGAGCTCTTTCTTCCACACTGCCCACTCCGTGGAACTCCGATTTTCACCTCACAAGGTACGGTTGTCTGACTGGTACCCACTTCCGTAGTCACCGGATTGTTAGCTCTGGTATCAGCCCTACAATTTAAAACATCTCCCAACAGTGGGGTGCTCACCACTTATTGACCACTCTCTGTCACTAACATATTTTCTTTGACACATATTTAAGGACGTGATATCTCTCATTCGAGGAATGTGACGTATCACTACAACACGTGGTACACGAAACAGTACTAGACTGAGCACAAGTTGCATCTGAATGCCTGCTGTACCGGTTCTGTCCCTCATCTCTGTAGCTCCTCATCACAGAGCTACTGTATGAGGAACCTCCATTATTTTGAGTAATGAGTCCCACTCAGTTGGAATGCGCTTCTCCTGATGGAATGTACCAATTCTCGTGTGACGTGTAGTTCCATCTGTGGAATTTAGTACAAATAAATTGAAACATTTTTGGATTTATAAAAAGAATATCTTATTAAAGATCTTATTCAACTATCCCCACGAACCATGCACCTTGCTCTTGGTGGGGAGGCTTGCATGTCTCAGCGATACAGATGGCCGTACCGTAGGTGCAACCACAGCGGAGGGGTATCTGTTGAGAGGCCAGACAAACATGTGGTTCCTGAAGAGGGGCAGCAGCCTTTTCAGTAGTTGCACGGGCAACAGAATGGATGATTGACTGACCTGGCCTTGTAAAACTAACCAAAACGGCCTTGCTGTGCTGGTACTGCCAAGCAAGGGGAAACTACGGCCATAATTTTTCCCGAGGGCATGCAGCTTTACTGTATCGTTAAATGATGATGGCGTCCTCTTGGGTAAAATATTCCGGAGGTAAAATAGTCCCCCATTTGGATCTCCGGGCGGGGACTACTCAAGAGGACGTCGTTATCAGGAGAAAGAAAACTGGCGTTCTATGGATCTGAGTGTGGAATGTCAGATCCATTAATCGGGCAGGTAGGTTAGAAAATTTAAAAAGGGGAATGGATAGGTTACATTTAGATATAGTGGGAATTAGGGAAGTTCGGTGGCAGGGGGAACAAGACTTTTGGTCAGGCGAATACAGGGTTATAAATACAAAATCAAATATGGGTAATGCAGGAGTAGGTTTAATAATGAATAAGAAAATAGGAGTGCGGGTAAGCTACTACAAACAGCATAGTGAACGCATTATTGTGGCCAAGATAGACACGAAGCCCACGCCTACTACAGTAGTACAAGTTTATATGCCACCTAGCTCTGCAGATGATGAAGAAATTGATGAAATGTATGATGAGATAAAATAAATTATTCAGGTAGTGAAGGGAGACGAAAATTTAATAGTGAGGGGTGATTGGAATTCGAGAGTAGGAAAAGGGAGAGAAGGAAACATAGTGGGTGAATATGGATTGGGGGAGAGAAATGAAAGAGGAAGCTGTCTGGTAGAATTTTGCACAGAGCACAACTTAATCATAGCTAACATTTGGTTCAAGAATCATAAAAGAAGGTTGTATACATGGAAGAATCCAGGTGATACTAGAAGGTATCAGATAGATTATATAATGGTAAGACAGAGATTTAGAAACCAGGTTTTAAATTGTAAGACATTTCCAGATGTGGACTCTGACCACAATCTATTGGTTATGAGCTGTAGATTAAAATTGAAGAAACTGCAAATAGGTGCGAACTTAAGGAGATGGGACCTGGATAAACTGACTAAACCAGAGCTTGTACAGAATTTCATGGAGAGCATAAGGCAACAATTGACAGCAATGGGGGTATGAAATAGTGAAGGCAGCAGAGGATCAAATAGGTAAAAAGACGAGGGCTAGTAGAAACCCTTGGGTAACAGAAGAAATATTGAAGTTCATTGATGAAAGGAGAAAATATAAAAATGCAGTAAATGAAGCAGGCTAAAAGAAATACAAACGTCTCAAAAATGATATCGAAAGGAAGTGCAAAATGGCTAAGCAGGGATGGCTAGAGGACAAATGTAAGGATGTAGAGGCTTATCTCACTAGGGATAAGATAGATACTACCTACAAGAAAATTAGAGAGACCTTTGGAGAAAAGAGAGCCACTTGTATGAATATCAAGAACTCAGATGGAAACCCAGTTCTAAGCAAAGAAGGGAAAGCAGAAATGTGGAAGGAGTATATAGAGGATCTATACAAGGGCAATGTACTTGAGGACAATATTATGGAAATGGATGAGGATGTAGATGAAGATGCAATGGGAGATACAATACTGCGTGAAGAGTTTGACAGAGCACTGAAAGACCTGAGTCGAAACAAGTCCCCGGTAGTAGACAACATTCCATTGGAACTACTGACAGCCTTGGGAGAGCCACTCCTGACAAAACTCTACCATCTGGTGAGCAAGATGTATGAGACAAGTGAAATGCCCACAGACTTCAAGAAGAATATAATAATTCCACTCCCAAAGAAAGCAGGTGTTGAAAGATGTGAAAATTACCGTACTATCAGTTTAATAAGTCACAGCTGCAAAATATTAACGCGAATTCTTTACAGACGAATGGAAAAACTACTAGAAGCCAACCTCGGCGAAGATCAGTTTGGATTCCGTAGAAATCTTGGAACACGTGAGGCAATACTGACTCTATGACTTATCTTAGAAAATAGATTAAGAAAAGGCAAATCTACATTTCTAGCATTTGTAGACATAGAGAAAGCTTTTGACAATGTTGACTGGAATACTCTCTTTCAGGTTCTGAAGGTGGCAGGGGTAAAATACAGGGAGCGAAATGCTATTTACAATTTGTACAGAAACCAGATGGCAGTTATAAGAGTCGAGGGACATCAAAAGGAAGCAGTGGTTGGGAAGGGAGTGAAACAGGGTTGTGGCCTATCCCCGATGTTATTCAATCTGTATATTGAGCAAGTAGTAAAGGAAACAAAAGAAAAATTTGGAGTAGGTATTAAAATCCATGGAGAAGAAATAAAAACTCTGAGGTTCGCCGATGACATTGTAATTCTGTCAGAGACAGCAAAGGACTTGGAAGAGCAGTTGAACGGAATGGACAGTGTCTATGAGACACTGAAAGTAGTAAAGGAGTTTTGCTATTTTGGGAGCAAAATAACTGATGATGGTCGATGTAGAGAGGATATAAAATGTAGACTGGCAATGGCAAGGAAAGCGTTTCTGAAGAAGAGAAATTTGTTAACATTGAGTATAGATTTAAGTGTCAGGAAGTCGTTTCTGAAAGTATTTGTGTGGAGCGTAGCCATGTATGGAAGTGAACATGGACAATAAATAGTTTGGACAAGAAGAGAATAGAAGCTTTTGAAATGTGGTGCTACAGAAGAATGCTGAAGATTAGATGGGTATATCACATAATTAATGAGGAGGTATTGAATAGAATTGGGGAGAAGAGGAGTTTGTGGCACAACTTGACAAGAAGAAGGGACCGGTTGGTAGGACATGTTCTGAGGCATCGAGGGATCACAAATTTAGCATTGGAGGGCAGCGTGGAGGGTAAAAATCGTAGAGGGAGACCAAGAGATGAATACACTAAACAGATTGAGAAGGATGTGGGTTGCAGTAGGTACTGGGAGATGAAGAGGACTGCACAGGATAGAGTAGCATGGAGAGCTGCATCAAACCAGTCTCAGGACTGAAGACAACGACAACGACAACAACATCTTATTCAAATTCATGCAAGGCCCGTACTATCATAAAAATGAAGTCCTATATCAGTAATAGTTGGCCAACTTGAATTAGACACAGGAAACACATGATAAATGGCCGCGACTGCAGTTTCATCACAGACTGTCCACCTTTATCTACTGTTCAGTGTTATTCATTGATTCATAACTGTGTTCCGTGAAACCCATCGTCGACAAGAGCCTTCAGGGATGTTAAACTAATGTTGTACGTTAACAGGTAGAAATGGTCACTTGTGGGTACTTTTGTAAAACACACAAATTGTGACTAGTGCTAATCTATTCAATTCCATACGTAGCAGGGGAAACCTCTGTGGTCATTACCGACACGGTGGCCATTCTGAAAGCCACTACACTGGGTGTGGCAAGCCACTAGACTGGGTGCGGCTCATAATTTTTAGAAGGTAAGGCGATCATGTTTCACATCAAACAAATGAAGAATTACATAAGAAAAACAATGATTCCTTTCATTAGAACATAGCTCGCTTTATTCTCAAGTTACGACTAACATTTCTTCTTTAGATAAGGCACGAAAGTTGAAGGCATTAACTCAGGCCGAAATGTCCCGCTATCAGAAGAGAGGAGTACCCGTGTTACCGCAGAGGATTTCAATCGACTCCAGCCGGGACGGCCACCTATTACTCACAGTCGGCAATGCAGCCTATCTCAAAATTCTGTGGAACCGTCTCTTTTGTACACAAACTGAAAGCTGGACAATCTCAAACAGCTAGAGGTGAAGCAACGTAACTGTTGTCAGCACCCTTCACAGTGGACCCACAGTGCAGCACTTTCCACATCTCGCAGGAAACTGAGGACAGCCATACGTGGCCACACGTTATGTGACATAACTAAAGAATGAACTAAGCTATGCTCAAATGAAAAACACCATTTTTCAGGTATACTTCTATACCAGTCTGTTATGTCACACAACCCCCTTTCTACACTGAAAATTAGGAGCCGCGTGCAAGATGGCAGCCTCCAAAATGGCGCCACACGGTTTCGTCGTCCTCCATCTTATATTACTTGACTAAAAATTTGTGTTTATCCATCTGTTTTTGTTTTAGAAGGGTGGTTTCACAGCTATGCCACACCCTGCACATTAATTTTTACGTATAAGTATTAGGAGAAATATAGCTACTTTGGAAGCTTCTCTATCTCTTTCTCTCGGGCACAGAGCCCACAGAAACGGTGTGTCACAGCGAGGATGTCTGGTCGAGAAAGGGAAGTGCCACAGTGCCACTGGGAAGGGCAAAACAGTGTAGCTAGAGGCGAGTTCCAAATATGCCTTCACCAGACCACGATAGTGATGCTTTGTATCTTTAGCAACTCAAAGATGTTCAACAACGAAGAAGATACTGAATGCATTCATTACAGTTGAGAAAAGCCATAGAAATATGGAATATTAATTGTAATGAAAGAATTGCAACACACATTCTGACTTCCAGAATATTTACAAAAGTCTCGAACGAGTTTCTGTACAGCAAGGATGTATCCAGTTGATACATAACAATCTGATACCAGCTTGAAAAACGCCAAACATGTAACGTGTACAGAATAGAAGCAAGTGAACCATTTGAAATGAAATCTGAGAACTATTTCACCATTAAAAGACTATTCCATTTGACACCTTGTCTGCGTTACAATCACAGTAACTTATTTTCACTTCATCAGCTCATTATGGCAATGTGCCACTTTTAAGAGCTTACTCTGAAACCACCAACATATAACACGCCGCCTGCTCACAAAAAGACTGAACTTACAAAATAGCACTTCAAACGGCAGAGGAGCGCACAGCGGCTACCGAGTGCCCCTAGCGGAAGGTTTAGGCAGTGAACTGTCGTTGGCCTCGTTTCACTGTGAGTGTCAGCTGCCATGCTAGGGGGTGTGATTTAGCTAGAAACTTGGCACAACTTTTAGAGACGGACATTGAAACAAAGGTGCAGTCTTCGTAGTGGGTGGCAAAGGGTCTCGTATGCGAAAGCGTGCACTAGTTGGCGAAAGAGTCAGGTGGTGTCAGATGGACAATGCCTTTGCAGGGGGAAAAAAAAATTTTCAGGAATCTGTAATGCTCAGGGAGAAGGTAAACAAGGGAGCATACCAGGGAATTTTAGAGTGTGTGAGGGACGTCAGGTGCAGGGAGAGGCTCGAACTGTGGGAAAAGTGGACTCGGACGTCGCACCGTGAAATGCACCAGTTCATACGTCCCTCCTCATCTGAAGCTATTGGCAGTACAGTACTTTGACAGTGGTAGTGCTTTAAAATGTAGCACACCGTGCAATAAATATGCCGTAAGCTAAGTTTGGTCTTTTTTCTGAAATATTTTGTATTAAATGCATTGGCGTACGCTTATAAATGTGCGGACTAATCTGTATTGCTTATGTGTACATACTGTGAAATTTGCATAGTGCGTTTCCATAACCTTGCTTTTTATACAGTCAACCTGAGTGGGTGTACCCATATACACTCATCACAGCCATATATCAACTGCTGGTGTAGTAAACTCAAACAAAAACAATATTTAAACAACACCACTACCATAACAATATATGTAAGGAAATATAAAACTCATAATACATTGCACAGAACACTGTTGTCCTCAGGTTGATGTGACAATGTTCTGTCTACAGGACACAGTTGTTCAAACATCTACCAACAATGGAAACCACGACCAACTGATTAAGTTTAGCAATATGTGCCAGAGACACAACACTCAATTATCATGCATTTTGTCGGTGAGTTCTAACATTATCATTATATTGTTGTATAACACAATCAAGGCTGCTAACAGAATTGTTCACTGCTAAACTAATATGTGTACTACTTAACCCCCCCCCCCCCACCCCCCACTCTTGAGACCTAAGGTATAGAAATCTACCATAATAGGAAACCAAAATAGCAATGAATTACAACAACAGACAATTACACAACAGATTAAACAATACCTTTGCATATACTTCATAAAATGCTGCTCCAGGATAGATATTTCATTCACTATACACTCATATTCACAAGAATTTTGATTGTGGTGCATTATCCTTTATTTATTTTTAGGTTATATTGTTTAAAAATGACATTTCTGACTATGCTGAAACAAAGCTTCTGATAAGAATTGAATTTATCACAGAAAATATTTTTATCCATTAGTTAGGCCTGAAACTTAAAGAGTTCATTGAACTGGCGGTAGTTATTATCGACTTCACTTTCATTCTACATTAGATCGTGTACTGGGGCATTTGAACTGCAAAGCTGCTGAAACAGAGTACCACAGCAAAACTAGAAAACAACTCAGTTTTCAACTGTCCCTTTGCAAAGGAAGATACAGATGAACTTCTTGCACAACTGCAAATGCGAGTGACAAATCAGTGTCAGTGACAGAGGGAAACAGCTCAAATCATTCAAGACTCCAGAGCCTGATCAATTGTCTGTCACATTCTATACAGAATTCACAGCTGAGTTACCTCCCATTTTAATAAATATATACCAGACACACACTAAACAAAAACTGTGCCTAACGGTCTGAAGAAAGGGTAACAAAAAAGCACGACTACCGTCCCATAAGTTTAACACCTATCTGTTGTAGAGTCTGACCCCATACTTTGAGACTGAATTTAACTACCTGAGGCCCAGGAGTTTTTCTTTAATGTTACTTAAAGTGTGCTCTTTATGGAACCAAATATACATAAGGTACATTTTAAAACTACAAAAAAAAGTTTTCCAATATTCCTTTTTCCAGAACGGGTGGTACAGCATACTGGACTTTGGGTCTGAAACATTGTTTTTGTATATTAAATTAAATTTTAAAATTTTTTGCATGTAATAAATTTATGGATCATGGTCATAAATACTGAGAGTTACATTTCTAGACACATCAACATAAATATAAATATCATACGTTTCTAGCACATTAAATATTAGCATCAAAATTACCGCAATGTAACATAAACACATGTTTTTGCATGACAAAATGATTACATTACAAACTACTGGTACTGCAATTGCAGTTCAAATCATACTTAATTATCTCAGTTAAATTTGGCGAAAGTTTCGATTCAGAACCAGACATGAGAAAAGTTCCTCCTTCGCAGCCTGGCTTTCTGCATTTTTTCCAGTTCTTCGTGTCAACTATGTCTGGCATGTGATCCACACTGCTTCTCCTTTTGCTGTTACATGTCATGGGAGTGGGATTGCACCCCCTTTTGGCCAGATTTACTTCTCGCACCACTGCTAGGTAAGTGAGAGATCAGTGTCAGTGACATTGGGAAAAGGCTACAAGCGCTAAAATTAAGTAAGACTCCACAGCCCGGCCAAATCCCTGCCATGTTCTATACAGAATTTGTAACTGTGTTAGTTTCCATATTAATAATAATACACCACAGATACTCCAAACAAACTATTGAGCCCCGTGTTCGAAGCAAGGGCAAGTCACACACGTTTACAAGAAGCAAAAAAGCCGCACTACCATCTGATACCGTTGAACTGACCTGTGCAGGATCTTGCAACACATTTTGAGCTCAAACTCAATGAGGCATCTCAAACAGAACAACATTTTCCATGTCAACCAGCACATATTCCAAAAATATAAATCATACAAAACCCAATTCGTACCTTTTTCTCGTGGCATCCAAAAAACTGTGAACCGAGGCATTAATAAAGATGATAGTAGTTCTTGACTTAAAAAAAGCATCCGACTCAGCAGTACACCATTGTTTAAACACAAAAGTAGCATCTTATGGGGGTATCAAGCAAAATTTTTGACTGGACTTCCTAGTAGGGAGGAAGCAGTATGTTATCTAAGATGAAGACTAATAGATAGATATAAAGTAACTTCAGGCATAAACATGGGAAATGTGTTGGAAACATTGTTGTTAATTTTGTATGAGGGAAGATGGCAAAATAATGCACAACAGTTTCATTACCAAAATGTTTAACAGGTAACAAAAAAAAAAAAAATCATAAATAAACTTACATATTTTACCTACTTTTCTTCATAGTCACCAACATTCTAAATATGTGTCTCCATCACGGTACCAGCTTCAATACGTCTTGTTCACGGAAATGCATTTTGTCGGAGTATAGCCACCTGCGGACTGCTGATTTCACTTCCAGATCTGTAGCAAAGCATTGGCCAGTCAGGAATTTCTTCGCAGGACCAAACAGAAGCAAGTAGGACGGTGCAAAGACCGGACTGTACGGTGGATACCGGACTGTACGGTGGATGCCGGAGCACCTCCCATCCAAATTTGGCTATTTTCTCACGAACAGGAGAAGCGACATGGGGGCAAGCATTGTCACGAAGAAGTTTGACACCGTCAGCATTAATCTTGTGGCGTCTGTCACGAGGGCACGACGCAACTTAACCACAGTTTTACTTAGGCTGCAGCATTCGCACTGGTCCTGCGTTCGGCGAAGTCCACCGATAACGCACCGTGCGTATCCCAGAACACTATCACAAGCACTTTCCTAGTAGACCGAGTCACTCTGAATCTTTTTTGTACAGGAGAACTAGCGTGTTTCTGCTCCACAGACGCCTCTTCAATTTCAGATGTGTAGTGACAACTCCTTTCAGAAAGTCGTGCCCTTCTGCAGGGTAATGCATTATGTGATCTGAGCTTGTCGTCATTCATCGGGCCTCATCGCCGTCTGTCACTTTCTTAGGCGCCCGACGAGCACTAACTTTACGAAATTTAAATTCACCACGAACAATATCTTACACCGCAACATAAAAAAATGTTGAACTTCTGTGATAAGTTTTGCAGTTGCACATGTCAGTCGTTCAATGGCTCAGACATTCTGCGGGGTTGCAGCTGTTACCGGCCGCCCATTACAGGAGAGTCACAAAGATTCACACGGCCTTTTAGTAGAGTGCACACCAGCTAGAGACACTGCTATGGTCTTTCCCGTGCACACCAGGCATGTCCCTGTGAATTTCATTTTGTTTATGCCCTTTGTCCCACAAATATCGAACTACACTTCGCTGCTCTTCACAAGTTGATGACAGTAACACATGCACCACGTCTGCTTCACAGTTCGAGCTTCTCTCGCTAGACCCGCACACGAAAATGAAAGACAGCCTGGAGGGCAAACTTCAAAATATATCACCGTCAGATTTCGACAATTCAGCTGCAATACCGAGGAAGAAAAAAATTGTGTTACTTTTGCATCAGCTCTCGTATACTGATGATTTTCAGACAATATCAATAGTAACCTCAGATGTCTTGCAGATGATGCAGTTATCTATAATGAAGTACAGAAGGTAGCAAAGTTATTAAAAATCACAAGAACACACTAAATCCAAGTGACATTAAAATAAGCTTGTTAATTATATGTAATAGGATAAAGGAATCAACAGACTCAGCACATACCAAATTATTTTCTTTATTAAATACACACAGATTTCCTTATCAGAAGAGAGCTACCGCATCCACTGAATTAATCTGTTTTTGCATGGCGTGTTTCTGCAAAACGTCAACAAATCGTGATGGGCACCCAATAATTTAGGGTAGGTCAACTTAATACTTACAGTAAGAATGATCAAAATTGACATGCGTAGTCAACATTTCACTGCCAACTTGCCTCAGTACATCTGGAACATTAGGCTTCTCAACAAGGTTTGGTTTTCCAACAGTACTCTTTTCTTTATCAGGCATTCGTTGCACTTTCGTCTCATCACTGCTGGCGCAATGCGGAACTTCCCTACTGACGTAAAAGTGAGTTAGTGATAACCAACGGTCCACTTCTTTGTCCATGATGCCTATTGTTTCCGCACTCAGCTCACACGAATTTACATAGTTCACCAGCATCTGTAATTTAGCTTTTAACTGCCTCGCCCGAGCACCAATTTCCTGTCGATCGTTCTGTTTTATAATTGGCGACAAACTGAGAGGAGCCTCCTCTGTCGAAGTAGTTTCCCTCCGTTCCACTGCTGCACTGGAAAGTAATGGAAACATCATTGAAACTACATGAATATACTTGTGTATGTTCAAAGTAAACAGTCAAGACAACAGAAAGTGTAAGTAGGAGAACACAAATTACAAATACAACAAGAAAGTTTACAAATTAGTTTACACTCAAGGTGTTTAAAAAAATGGCGATGCCACAGTGTGACTAGAACTTGACATAAAGTTGCATAACAATATTGTATTCGAGACCTGTAATCAGTAGCAGTTCAGTTAGTAATAGTGTATACAAGTTACACACCTTATCACCAATATCGACAGCTGTGTCGGCACTGCCCACATCCTGGCACGCAAACGGTGGCAGCTGGAGCCAAAAACTAGACAGTTGGAGAATTTACTTTTAGAATCCATTACTGGCCGGTTTACTCACCAAAGCCTCGGAGCAAAATATGATGTTAATAGATTGAAATTTGTGTACAGAAGTATTTACTGATGAGCATACACGTACCTCGAAATAGCACCGACAGTTCTCGGAATGTAGCGAGTAAACCCAAATATTGTGTACCGTATTTACTCAAATCTAAGCTGCACTTTTTTCCGGTTTTTGTAATTCAAAAACCCCCTGTGGCCTAGAATCCAGTGCAAAGGAAGCGGAAGTTCTGAAAAATGTTGGTAGGTGCTGCCACAACTAACTTCTGCCTTCGAATATATGTAGCGCTACACAGGCATGCTTTGTAGGCACAAAGATAAATACTGGCGCCAAAACCTCCGTGTAAAAAAAAAGGGTGGAAGACGGGCTTTTTTTCTCCGCCCCGAGTTTCAACCACTGCATTATCATACATTATCCAATGAAGTAAATACAAATTCCGTATTGTTCATCTTCGAATGTAGCAGAATTTCAATGTACTACGAAAATCCGACTGGCAAGACTGTTTGGGATGTTTGTCAATTCGGCCAACTCTACGTTCTGAATTTTTTCCTACCCGGTGAGAAGAGATGGTTGTTAATAGGAACCTCATGAAATGTGAATCACATGCAGTATTCTCTTCACCATAAGAATAATACGAATATAAACATTTTATCATATATTCTTTCGTTTTTGCTGCTATCTCATTTAAATCCTGCCTGCCTAATGAACTACGAAACTAGAGTGAGACAACAGCAAACGCGGAAGAATATACATATCGTGTCATGTTTATATTCGTATTATTCTTATGCCTAATAGTGATACAGTCAGAAACGAAGCACGGCAACTGACTGGATTTTTAAATCTAAGATGACTCTAATTTCTGTGCAGAATTTGATGTACTAAAGAAGCGGCCGCAAAGATTTTCAAACGGAGAAAAATTTTCGCCTAACTCTCAAATAGAACATGTTCCATCATACGCAGTCTATTATTTGGTTCTTGTTGATCATTATCACAGAAAGCAGTAGTGTAAGTAACAACAAATAGCAGTCTCTTGCCATTGTTTCACTAATGAGACGATTCCTCTCTCTTTTTTTTTAAATTGTAAGCGGCGGTAGCGCGCACAAAAGCAAGCCATTCTGCGAGCGGCGACAGGCTGCAAACACGCACTATCAGAATGCGACAAACAATGCATGACACAGTACAGTATTGCATTTTCAGCTTAGAGTGACATAAACACCTATAACAAAGAAAATGGCACTTATCAGATCAAAGCAAACTAAGCAATCGATTCAAACCAGACGAAGCACGTAAAAAAGGGAGGGTAGCCGTATAAATACGGACGAAGCGCCTGACGCATAGCAATGGCTACCTGGTAAAGCTTAACTGCTAAGCTTACGACTCGAACCAAACTACTGTAGCTGTATCGTCATTCATTCGACCTAAATTGTGTCTCAGATTACAATGGACCAACTTCGTTTCGATTTGGAAGTGCGGCCTAAAACTTTTCTCTCCCCTTGAATTTCAAGTCTCAAGTTTCAGGTGCGGCTTAGATTCGGGAAATTTTTTTTTCCCTTTATTTCGAGTCTCATTTTTCAGTTGCGGCTTAGATTCGAGTGCGGCTTAGATTCGAGTAAATACGGTAATTTAGGCTCACATCTAGGGATATCTGCCATGCCACGTGATTTCACACGGGCATACAATTGGCTGGCTGGAATAATGTATTGTGAAACTGATCAAAATTGACGTGTGGGAACAGTGCAGCATGTGAAAGAACTGTGTGTCAATTTACTGAAAGTTTCATTACAACTGTCACATTAATCAGTAATGCAGCACCCACTAATTCTCTCCGTATTGAATGTTATGCTGACCAAACATTGCAACTTGGTCGCAGTCAAGATGTTAACATAGGAGGGGGCAGCCACACAGTGGTAGGCTCTTCCCTTTTCAAATTAAATAAAGCTCGGTCTTTCTCGTACAAGATATTTCGATCCCAGACTTAAAAATACACTACGAACAGTATTGCAAAATTCTTCTTCTATGTACACAAAACTAGAGACTTTAGGAACACGGCAAGGACTACCTAGAGCATTAGTGGGCACAAAACAAACTCAGCATGGAAAATGATATTGAACTTCCCGATTACAGTAGTAGCGTGACAGATGTTATAAAAATTCAAATCACTGAGCACTAAATTCAATGAATTCTTCGAAAAGTTACTGAAAATACATGGTCACAAACTGGTCCCTCGAAAGCAGGTCTGATAAACTCACTTCGACACCAGTTTTGCTAATTTGCATCTTACAAAGAACACGAAAATCATCAGTCACTAAAACATAGTAACACTTCTGGTTACAGTGGTATCTCAGCCAAATTACTAATATCTTATCCTGACTCAGTAGTGCCTCCCTCGAGTTACCTCTGTAATCAATCGACGAGTTGAGGATTATTTGCTGCAGGACCAAAGCTTGCAGTAGTTATGCCTATAAATAATGAGATGGAAAGCAGAAAAGGAACCCTTGTCAAAAATACCGGATTTTTAGCTGTTGTGATTTTTACGTTCAGAATTAAATTCTGAGCAATTTTATACAAACAAGATTTCTGTTAATAAATTTGAGTGACTTATGACAGGCTGAACATTGGTGATGAAATATACACATTAAAGAAAGTTTCGCATCACCTCAGTTCCGAGTGATCCGAAACTTGTACAGAAAATTGGAACAGAGATCAACATAAACATCATTTCCGCCCTTTTTACTGCTGTTGAAAACCACACACTGCACATTGTACCACCATACAGTGAGACCTTCAGAGGTGATGGCCCAGATTGCTGTACACACTGGTACCTCCAATACCCAGTAGCATGTCCTCTTGCATTGATGAATGTCTATATTCGTCGTGGCATACTATCCACAAGTTCATCAAGGCACTGTCAGTCCAGATTGTCCCACTTCTCAACAATGATTCACCATAGATCCCTCAGAGTGGTTGTTGGGTCATGTTGTCCATAAACAGCCCTTTTCGATCTATACCAGGAATATTAGATAGGGTTCATGTCTGCAGATCATACTGGCCACTCCAGTCGAGCGATGTCGTTATCCTGAAGCAAGTCATCTGCAAGATGTGCATGAAGGTGGCGCGAATTGTTGTCCACGAAGACGAATGCCTCGCCAATATGCTGCCAATAAGTTGCACATTCAGTCGGAGGATGGCATTCACATATCATACAGCCGTTACTGCACCTTCTGTGACCACCAGCGGCATACGTCGGCCCATCATAATGCCACCCCGAAACAGCACGGAATCTCCACCTTGCTGCACTCGCTGGACAGTGTGTCTGAGGCGTTCAGCCTGACCAGGTTGCCTCCAAACATGTCTCCGACGATTGTTTGGTTGAAGGCATATGCGACACTCGTCGGTGAAGAGAACGTGATGCCAATCCTGAGCATTCCGTTCAGCATGTTGTTGGGCCCATCTGAGCTGCGCTGCACAGTGTCGTGGTTGCAAATGTGGACCTCGCCACGGATGTTGGGAGTGAAGCTGCCCATCATGCAGCCTATTGCGCACAGTTTGAGTCGTAACACGATGTCCCGTGGCTGCACAAAAAGCATTATTCAACACGGTGGTGTTGCTGTCAGGGTTCCTCCGAGCAATAATCCGTAGGTAGTGGTCATCCACTGTAGTGGTAGTCCTCGGGAAGCCTGAGCAAAACATGTCAAATGGTTCAAATGGCTCCAAGCACTTTGGGACTTAGCATCTGAGGTCATCTGTCCCCTAGACTTAGAACTACTTCCTCTTTGCAATTCATCCTTATGTCTGTAAGTAACCTAAGGACATCCACACATCCATGCCCGAGGCAGGATTTGAACCTGCGACTGCAGCAGCAGCGCGGTTGCGGACTGAAGTGCCTAGAACTGCTCGGTCACAGCAGCTAGTGAAGTATGTCATCGACAGTTCCTGTCTCTCTATCTCTCCTCCATGTCCGAACAACATCACTTCGGTTCACTCCGAGACGCCCGGGCACTTCCCTTGTTGAGAACTCTTCCTGGGACAAAGTAACAATGCGGACGTGATCTACCCACAGTATTGACCGTCCAGGCACGATTGAACTACAGACAACATGAGCGGTGTACCTCCTTCCTGGTGGAATGACTGGAGCTGATCAGCTGTCAGACTCCCTCAGCTTAATAGGTGCTGCTCATGCATGGTTGTTTATCTTTGGGCAGGTTTAGTGACATCTCTGAACAGTGAAAGAGACTGTGTCTGTGATGCAGTACCCACATTCAACATCTATTTTGAGGAGTTCTGGGCACCGGGGTGATGCTAAACATTTTTGGTGTGTGTATTACTCTCAAAATGTTCTTTGTCAAATGGGACGGACTTGTTAAAGTTAACATTACACATTAAGTGGTTAACCTCTTCAGACAAGCAGCACATTATAGTGTTCAAAATTTTAAAAAATAAACTGGTCTCAAATTGAGAAAAAGTAGTGTACCCTGTACAGCCTTTATTTTTTTTTTCTTTTCTCTGTGTTACAGCAGGGATCCTTTAGACAGAATTTTGATTTTGAAGTCATTAATGGACTCAAAAGAATATGAAATTTTGAATTAACAAAATCCCAAAAAAATAGATCACCAAGATCCCATACTTTACAATGGCCAAAGGATTTGATTTTCTAGTTGTAAAATGTGTGTGTGCGTGGTTTCAAGATCATTCACAAACAGCATTTTTGCCTATTCTTTGGTTCTGGAATACCCAGCTGGTAAGCTGCTTCCTCAGGATCTTCATTGCGTGGGTGGTTCTGGTTCTACTTCAAGACACAGAAGGTCTTTTTATTCCTCTTTGCAATTCATTCTTATGTCTTTTTAAAAATATAATCTTTTCGTTCCTTTCTCATCCCTGTTTGAATTATTACAGCAGGAAACCAAATGGGTCCATTTTTTTGGGGAAAGTTGTGAGGCCAAATTCATTTCCATCAATGACCATTTTGCAATGTACTACCTTTGTAGCTAACAATGGACTCAATGATGAGGTTCTTCATTATCACTTCTATTCTTCAAGACATTTAACCAGTCATGCATTATCACAAAAATTTCAACTTTTTCATTTTAGCAGCAACAGCAGTAGGCTTAACATGTGTTGTAAGTGTAGGTGTTTGTGCTACAGTAATGTCAGCTGTCAGCTGGGATATTAGGGCTGCCAACTGCAAGTAAGTAACGTGTAAGCATTTATAACTCTCATATAGAAAGGGGCCACTTGTCTCGTTTGGCATTATCCTATTCAAAAACCATTCTCCTTTTATAAAAAGCTGCTCTCAGAACCTTAAAAATACCTATAAAATCTGGGAGATGCTTTTTGTGTAGCATTGCATATGCAGCTGTGGCAGGTACAAAAGATAGCTATTGTTACACCATTGTTATTTCCTCATAACGACAAGTGATCCCTTTTTAGAAGACTGAAATTTTTTTCTTTTAATGATATTACTGACTCTTGTAGGTTCAAACAACTTTCAAATCGATACAAGTGTGCACAGAACGAAGTAAATTACTACTGACATTATCGAACATTTGTGCTCGTCCTGAAAATTTTACATCTCCGACAAGAGGTTCCCTTTTTGCTTTCTGTCTCACACATGTCAGTGGCGATACGCAACTCGTCTCTAACTATAGAATAACCTCCCTCTCCCTCATGTTATCAAAATTTTTTCAGGAAGCAACTTACAACAGAATACTGAGCCACCATTATGAGAATAACTCCTTAGGGAATGAAAGTTCTCCTCCTCTCACCGATAGTCACAGTTTAACATTAGACAACTGAGGGTCACATTCATTGTGAGATTCACGATTAAGTGCGCCTGTAAGTGTGCAATCACTTTAATGCTGACACCACGAACACGTTCAATACACCATCCATTAATGGAAATGCCAGAGGATTGTAAACATCTGCATTAAAATCACTGTTCCTTACTAATGAGACAGCCGTTTGACACAGCCACCATTACATTTGATCCGTTTCATTGCGGATCGTCTGCCCCAATGCCACTCACTCCGATCAGACACTCTCTCCGCGGCCGCCACCCCGCCGAGACAAAGGCCACCCGGCAGAGTAGCCGTTGCCCAGAGTCCCGGTACCCCGAAGTGGACAGGGACCTACTCCTCGGCTGACACAGAGAGATCACAGCTCAGGCATCGGCAGTGCGGTCCCTGCCTCGTCAGGGGGTTACCACCGAGAGGGTACGTGACAACCCCACCGTGACAGATCGACTACCGTGCTGGATTTTGGGTGCAGAGGTAGATCCGATCGATCGGTAGGTGCAAAAGGCAACAGTCCAGAGTGGAGAGGCAGTGCACCGAGTAAGGTGTCCTTCCCCAAATGGCCCGCACTTCGGTACAATTTGGAAAGTGACGTCGAGCCCAAAAAGGGGACCAGAATTTAAATAGCCAAAAAATGTGAGGGGGGAAAAGGCATTAAAATGAAAAAAAGTGAAAACACAAAAAGCTTCTAAAGTCCAAAAACAGTCACAAGACTAAGGTAAAAAAATAATAAGAAAGTTTTCTTTTAGTCACCTCTTACGACAGGCGAGGAAGGGTTGCGGGTCTGTTCTAGCCCCTGACACCACATGGAGGTAGGTGGGCCAGGCAAAAGGAGGTGCGACACGATATTAGGAGGTACCTCACGACTTTTCACCTCAGCATATAGTGTCGACACTCTGCAGTACGGCAACCGGAGAACGAAACCTTTCGACATATTTTGACACCAGCGAAAGTCTCTCACTAATGTGTGAAAAAGAGTTATTGTTCTCGTTCTATGCCAAGTAACTTGTCACTTCTATCTGTAGTGTTGTCACGTATAAGACACACAGCTATGAATGCCCACAAAAGGTCAAAATAAACTTTCTGTAGATTTTTTAATTATCAAATAATATCGAGAAAGATTTTAAATTAGGAAAACCTTCTGCTCTCAAGTGGTAAAACTGTACTGCTTCTCAATAGAGACAATCACATCATCAAAGTTCAAATACAGCAAACATTCCAGTCAAAAATATCCTCATTCACCACTTATTTTTAACAGCCAAAATTTGTATATATGTGACTTATATGTGGCGACATTCCAGTCAAAAATATCCTCTTTTACCACTTATTTTTAACAGCCAAAATTTGTATATATGTGATTTATACGTGGCAACACTACAGATAGAAGTGTCAAGTTACTTGGCATAGAACAAGAACAATAACTCCTTTTCACACATTAGTGTGAGACTTTCACTGGGGTCAAAATACGTTGAAAGGTTTTTTTTCTCTAGTTGCTATACTCCAGCGTGTGGACACTATACGCTGAGGTGACAAGTCGTGAGGTACCTCCTAATATCATGTTGGACCTCCTTTATATGTAAAAATAGAGGGAAAAATTCCCCGTGGGAAATATCTAAAAACAAAGATGATGTAACTTACCAAACGAAAGCGTTGGTATGTTGATAGACACCCAAACAAACACAAACACACACGCAAAATTCAAGCTTTCACAACCCACGGTTGCTTCATCAGGAAAGAGGGAAGGAGAGGGAAAGAAGAAAGGATGTGGGTTTTAAGGGAGAGGGTAAGGAGTCATTCCAATCCGAGGAACGGAAAGACTTACGTTAGGGGGAAAAAAAGGACAGGTATACACTCGCGCGTGCGTGCGCATACACACACATATCCATCCGCTCATATACAAACGCAGGCAGACATATGTCTGCCTGTGTTTGTTTGTGTGTGTGTGTGTGTGTGTGTGTGTGTGTGTGTGTGTGTGTGTGTGTGTGCGTGCGAGCGTGCGTGTATACCTGTCCTTTTTCCCCCTAAGGTAAGTCTTTCTGCTCCCGGGATTGGAAAGACTTCTTACCCTCTCCCTTAAAACCAACCTCCTTTCGTCTTTCCCTCTCCTTCCCTCTTTGCTGATGAAGCAACCTTGGGTTTCGAAAGCTTGAAATTTGTGTGTATTTGTGTGTTTTTTATTGTGTCTATCTACCAGCGCTTTACTGTTTGGTAAGTTACAGCATCTTTGTTTTTATATATATAAGGCAGAGCACTGGGTCTTTTTAAAATAGATCTTTTTTTCCTTATATACATTTGTAACATTAACTGAATTTTCTGTAGGTGCTTGACAGAACATGGCAACAATGATGTTAAACAGAAATCACTTCCCCAATTCTCTGCAAATATTATACAAACCGGCTTTCAGCTTCTTTGGCCATCATCTGGTGACAACAGAACACCAATACAATGAAATACGACTTACACAGATATTACATACGTAAGACAAAAAAATAATGAGGTAGCTAATGTTTGCAAAGGTATGTCTTACATCTAACACAACAGCTGAAAAATAAAGTTGAACTTACAACTGCAATCTATTATTTGGATAGCTGAAACTAAAATTAACACAGGGGGAATAAGAAATTGTGGTCGGTCATTTGAAACGGAGAGGTCAGCTTGCGCTTTTCTTAACAGTGTGTGACACTTTTTTTCTCAAAGTAAATTCTACGGTTTATTTTGTGTTGCAAGATGTTTCACAAAGCTTGAGTCTGTCTTCCTTACTGTCCAGCTTGAGATAACCTGGCTGCCACAGATCTGCCCGACTGTAATACTACACCACAGCACTTGCTGGTGCTTACAGATGACCCACTCTGTACAAAGGGTTTCACTGCATCTTTACTAACGAGTAATAATTTAATTGTGCTATTATCGTAGACTGCAGGTCTGTAGTTGTGAGGCTATCTGAAATTCTGCCAACATACGGGAAGCTGCACACGTTCTTGCAATTACTGGCTAGCTCCTGTTGGCCAGTACACAGAAGTGATGTAGTCTGATGTGTGTTCTTTATCCATAGAACATTATCAATCAGGTCAGAACTACACTCATTACCGAAAGTGGGAAGTTTGATATTCTGTAACTTGAAACACAGACTGAGATAAGGGAACTAACTGGGAGTCGTGCACCACGGAATGGAAAGCCACCTCTCTGTGACACTGAATTCTGGGAGCTTGCAGGGATTATCATATCTATAGCTATGTTTTTTTTCTGTAAGTACTAAATAAGTGTGTCACTGATGTAATGTCCAAACAATTTATAGAAGTGCCTCCCAAATCCACTGCGAACTTCACAGAAGTCGCCATCGACGGTCGCTCCTGCCTACGGATGTCTAACTTGACTCACTCTACCATCTGAAACGTCTCCTTCGTTATTAACTGATGAAATATCTTGTACAAATCAATGAAGGCAACTCGCTATACAGGGTGTTAGAAAAAGGTACGACCAAACTTTCAGGAAACATTCCTCACACACAAAGAAAGAAAATATGTTATGTGGACATGTGTCCGGAAACGCTTACTTTCCATATTAGAGCTCATTTTATTACTTCTCTTCAAATCACATTAATCATGGAATGGAAACACACAGCAACAGAACGTACCAGTGTGACTTCAAACACTTTGTTACAGGAAATGTTCAAAATCTCCTCCGTTAGCGAGGGTACACGCATCCACCCTCCGTCGCACGGAATCCCTGATGCAGCCCTGGAGAATGGCATATTGTATCACAGCCGTCCACAATACGAGCATGAAGAGTCTCTACATTTGGTACTGGGGTTGCGTAGCTTTCAAATGCCCCCATAAATGAAAGACAAGAGAGTTGAGGTCAGGAGAGTGTGGAGGTCACGGAATTGATCCGCCTCTACCAATCCGTCGGTCACCGAATCTGTTGCCGAGAAGCATACAAACACTTCGACTGAAATGTGCAGGAGCTCCATCGTGCGTGAACCTCAAGTTGTGTCGTACTTGTAAAGGCACACGTTCTGACAGCACAGGTAGAATATCACGTATGAAATCATGATAACATGCTCCATTGAGCGTAGATGGAAGAAACTAAAATGAGCTCTAACATGGAAAGTAAGCGTTTCTGGACACATGTCCACATAACATATTTTCTTTCTTTGTGTGTGGGGAATGTTTCCTGAAAGTTTGGCCGTACCTTTTTGTAACACCCTGTATAGCTGCAATGTTGAGTGGTTGGTGAGCACATAAAACTAAACTGAAAACATTGCTACGTTTTCTGACAATTTTCTTTTCTCAAACCTAACTAATGTAAAAAAACACACACAAAGGGGATCTTCCCCTTTACAACTGGTTGTTAAATGAAGGCCCAGTAGGTATCTATGGATAACTCGTAAGATACTGGATTTCATTAATGAAAGGAGTAAATACAAAATTATATAAACTGACAGAAATCTCAACATAATCTATGTCACTAGGTACTGAACCCGGTAGTAGGAGGTTGCCCATATAACACACTCCATGAGACACAAAACATTGATTTTCAATGTTCCATGTAATATTGATAGAATTAAAAACAATTAAATGCTGTCATGATCCACTCATTAAAAGGAATAGTCTAACACTGAAGACTTAAGAGTGTCGTCCTCTTTTGCTCGTGCCTCTGTCCCACGGTCGGCACAGTTAGGGTCGGATTTGGCTCGGTTAATGTTTGAGGGGTGGCCGGATGCCGTCCCTGTCACCACCCCCTACCCCCTGGGGCGGAATCAGTGTACGCCAGCTGTCTGCGTCTAGGTAATCCGTGAAACAGTACGAACGTGTTCAGATGTCTGCGAGTCGTGTAACTGAGGTGGACCGTGGGGACCGGCCCGGTATTCACCTAGTGGGATGTGGAAAACTGCCCAAAAAGCACATCCAGGTCAGCCGACATACCGGCCCACATTGGTAATCTGCCGGGCAGATTCGATCCGGGGCCGGAGCACCTACCCGAGTCCGGGAAGCGGCGCATTAGCGCTCTCGGCCTACCTGGCAGGTCGAAGGTTTAACACAGTGTACGTGTATCTCGAGGCAGTGTAGTTCACGGCATGCAAATTACCCCGACCGTGTTTGTGCAGTATTGCAGAATGAGAGCTGTTAGTGCCTTACGACTAGTTTAAACATAATTTCTCTAAATATCTTCTCACTTACACACTGAATGTAAAATGATTAGCACATTAACTCATTAATCAGATATTTGAATTTATTTTATATGTGACAGTTCAATTCTTTAAAGATCAGGAGTTTCCTGGTAATTCTTTAATAAGAAAACGGAAAGATTTGACTGTGCGGCAAATGGAAAATTGGGAACGGGGTTTACCAGCTTAACTACTAATATGAAGGGCTAAAAGGCTTCGTGTCAGGCTGATGTTTTCTTAGCTTGAACTTATTCTGCTATTTAAAACTGAAGAAAAACCTGTAAGATAGCAACTTAAGAGGGCACCTAAATAAACTGAAGGAACCAGAAGTTGTATAGAGTTTCCAAGGGGGAACTGAAACAATTGAAACTCTCACCAATGTAACGGGTGAGACCTACCACAAAGATGACTCACCGAGTTGCAGACAGGCACAACAAACGAATTTTGGCCCTCACTGACCAATACCTCTAGTCTCCCATATCAAAGAAATGAACCAGTTCCTCCACCATCCCTTTACCTCCTGGATCCCCACTCGTCACCGTTGGCACCACCTACACTCCAAACCCCCTACCTCATTCCTCATACACCTTACTACCTCTCCTTTGAAGGGGACACGGCACCCTACTGCAGCAACCCGCTTATAGGCCGTCTAGAGGAGACCTTCCTCGCCTCCCAAAATGCCGAACCCCTCGTCTGGTTCACGTTCGTCGAAGATATCTTTACTATTTGGACTCTGGGTCGAGATACTCTATCCTCAATGGTTCACAACCTCAACACCTCCTCTCCCTTACACTTCGCCCGGTCCTACCCAATCCCGCACGCTACTTTCGTGGACGTCGACCTTCTCCTCTCCGATCACTCCGTCCTCACCTCTGTCCACATTAGAATCACCGACCATCAATAACACCTACATTTTGACAGTTATCATCCCTTTCGTGCCAACAAATCCCTCCCGTACAGCCTTGTCAGCTGGGGATGGCGTATTTGCAGGGACGAGAACTCCCTTGCCCAGTATGCTGAGGGTCTTACCACGGCCTTCACAGACAGCCACTATCCCCCCAGACCTATTCTACAAATAGATTTCCCATACCAGGGTGTATACGTGGACAAGGAAAAAAAATTTCCTGGATTTCCCAATTAAAAATATACTTTCTCCTGGGTGAAAATACACCTTTCCGTGTTAAGTGACAGTATACTCTTCCTCGACACTGTAAAACTCATCAATCCTTTGAATGTTTACGGTTTTATATACCGACGTAGAATTTCCCAGCACCTTAGAAAACGAAACTCAAGGGGGAAAACAAGTTTTGAAAGACCCTTGATGTGCAGCAACATGTACGGTGCATATTTTCGTATTACGAAGGTATAAATTTGAATTCCACTAAACACCGCACGTCACTTTCTGAAACATTGAAATCGAGAATGCGATGCGCTTTTGTAAGCCAGTCACAGCTCGTGTCACGCCATCTCACCAGCTGATGACAGCACGGGACACGTGATGTAGTCAGCCAATAGCAACATCACTCTTAAGTAGTGCGAACACACAAATAAGAAAAGTTAATGGTTTAAATTAATGTACATAGCATTCACATATAATATTGGTCTCTAAGATTAATAAGCTGGAAGAGAAGCTAAGCTTCCACATATAATGTTGATCTTTTTTGCGCGTGTTACAATTTTAAGATACATCACACAAATGTGCCAGTAACATTTTTAATAACGACATAAATGTCTGATCTTCTGGGCTCAAAATTCTTCGAAATGGTGGTCCTCAAAGAGTTGATTTTTAAATGAGAGTCAAACACTCTGTGATTTAAGAAATTCATCGTACATTCTCGAACATAGACCATCTTGCGTAAAAGGAAATTTGCTCTGAATATATACCGTTCGCAATATTTTCCCACGACCTGTTGCAAACAGGTTCGTTTCAGCAGTTGCAAGAGAGCGCCAGGCGTCACCGCGCTTGCGTAGCTACGATGACACAGGAAGCCCACATGTTTGTACATGTAAAACATTAAAATATCTTACATTATGGCATAAAAGAAACAATACATCAGAGGATGATTCAAGAGCATCGGAATTTCGTGAACCATACTAAAATGCATAATTCGTATGTCCAGATTCGGATGTAAATTTTCATGGAGTACCAGTACTGTATTATCTCACGTTCAGTTCTTTATTATGGCATAATGCCATACGTGCACTCGAAATGCAGCGAATAGTTGAAAGAAACCAATAGAGTGAAATTTAACCCTCGGTTTCAAATAAACTGACTGCCTCAGAAGAAAAGATTAATAAAAGCCTAATCTCTTTAGCAAACTGATAAAAATAATTTCACTGTTCTGCAAGGCGATTAATGCTCGACTGTCAGAAAGTTGCAAATAAAATCTGAAACTAGTAACATATATTTGCCTTCTGTAACTATGCGAACATATTTTAATTCATTTGATAGCTCCCGGCCTCAAAAATCCGTTTTATCATTTAACCCAAGTGCTATAAACGAAGAGGAAACAACAAAATCACTGGTCACGTGGTCACGGGTCACGTGGAGACGACACACCTCCCCACCATAACTCAGACTGCACTGTGCATCAGCCCCAGACCTACTATATTTCCGAACCGAGGCAATACTAGATAGTGGCGCCAAGCCACACTTCTGTAACCAGAAGCGGGAGAAGGTACTACTCAACTACTCACACGCGACTCAACTGCGCACGTGCAAGAGCCCGCCCGCAACTGCTCCAAAGAATCTACTTAACACAGTTGTCACGTCACGCTCACGGGAGGCAATTTGTTGTTATGAAGCATTGCATAGTCTTCCTAAAGCCTTTGACACACTTTGCTGTTGGCAGATGCTTGTATGAGAACTGTGTTTTGTTGCTGTATACGGCGCATTTCCTTTGCAACTTAAGTTTCATTTTCGTTTTTATTTTCTCTCTTTCATGTTTTGTTGCTGCAGTATTATTCTGCAGTAGCGGGATACAGTAATATCCTTTGTCAGAGTATTGGTTCCTACCAGTCAAAATCACAAAAATTTAACTGAAAATTAAAACAATGAAAAATTCCCGGAATTCTAAACAATTCCCAGGTTTCTCCCGGTTTTCTCGTGGATGAAAAAATTCCTGGGTTTTTCTCACATCTCCCGGTTGTCCCAGGTCGTATACACCCTGCATACCATTTTCCTTCACACCCCCAATCCTCCCACCACCCCCAAGAACCAGCTATAAAGGGGTGAGGGATATCCCACTCGAGATCTTTCCCACCCCTCCTAAAATGGCGTTACGTCGCCCACCCTACCTCCACAACATCCGAGTCCGACCCCTTGCCACAGGTACCGTATCCCCGTGGAAGTCCCAGGAGCCAAACCTGCCTAACCCACCCACCCAGCACTTCCTATTCGTCCCGTCACAGATTTATCCTAGCCCAGCATGGCCCGGCTGCCTGTGAAAGCAGCCGCGTCATTCAGTAACTCTGTCGCAACCGCTGCACGGCTTTTTATACCGGTGTGCCTACCGATCAGTTGGCCACCGGGACGAATGCCCGTCACCAGACTGTGAGCTCTCTCTTTCCCCACTCGTATTATGCTATCCATTCCCTTTGCCCAGACTGCTGCTTCTACTCTCCTTTTCTGACGAAGGCTTTGTGGGAGAGCTAATGTGCAATTGCATTTTTACTGTGCCGTTTACAACTTAACGTGAAATCTTTACAGTTTCATTAGCAATCTAGCTTTTTCTTATAGTGTCAAAGGGATAAATAGGCAACAATTTGCTGACACTGACTGAATGAATGCAATTAAAACAAAAGGGTAGCTTTCAGATACGAGATGCTAAGGGCATCGCACACACGAGATGCTCAATTTAATTAATGAAAGGAGTCGACACAAAAATATAGCAAACAAAAGGCAATGCAGATATCTAAACAATGAGACTGACAGAGAGTCCATAATAACTACGGAGAAATGCAAAGCTTTAGAAGCCCACACGAGTACAGGAATGACAAATACCAGCTGTACCGAGATTAAAAACATCTTTGAAGGAAAAAGGTGCAGCTGTGTGAGCTAAGATGGCAAGCTGGTACAAAGCAAATAAGGGAAAGCTGAAATGGGAAGGGACTACAATGTGTGATCGAGAAGAAAAGAGAATTTTTTAATTTTGCTGGTTTTTTATATAACACTCCCAATTTTTTTTATCTTGTTGGGACACATGTTCATGACATATGTTTGCATTATCAATTGTTTTCAATATTTAGTATACAGTTGACAGTAGAAAACAGTTATACTTGTTTTTGAGTGCTCGGTGAATTTTTACTTGGAAAATGATGGATCAACGATTTTGCGTTAAATTTTGCTCGAATAATGGAATAAAGTGCATTACCACAATTTTAATGTCGACTGTGATTTTTGAAGAATGTACTGCAAGTAAGACAAGAGTTTACCAGTGGTACGAACGTTTTGAGGAGGGGCAAGATGTTGAAAATGACGACCATCCCGGATGCCCTAGCACATCAATTACTGACGAAAATGTGGAAGAAAAAAAGTAAACGGTTCTGGAAAATCACAGAGTCACTATCAGAGAGGTTCTGAGGATGTCGGCATATCCTTCACCTCACGCTAAGTAATTTTTTCAGATGCTTTGGGCACGAAACATTTAACAGCAAAGTTTGATCCAAAACTGTCGAATTTCGACCAAAACTGATTAATAACAGTAACTGTGATTATATTGAAATGAATTACACAATATGAGACACAATCACAGATGCTTAATAAATGTTTTGAATTTCATTTTTCTTCTATCTCTGTGATGTATTACAACAGTCTTAATTCAATTCCATGTAAGTTCCACATTTGAAGATAATGGTCTCTGTAATGTGCACTTACGAATCTGTATTGCTTCTGTGTCAAAATTTATATCACTGCAGGCGATCAGTACGAGTCGTTCACACACATGTGGAAGAGAAATGACAAAATATTCCCTCTCTTACATTGTCTAACCCTGCAGTGCAGCACTAATTGCTCCTCTGCACCTCAGGTAAGCAGCCAACTTTACTTTGCACTACGACTGAAATCACCGACATTAATTAAAATTAAGTGTCTCTTAAAATTTTACTGTCTCTCTAACTATTTTTGTTTGTTATTCGGCAGGAAAGCTACACTCTTAAGAAGCTCTTAATGTTAGCTGGTGTTTCTGGATTCAGCTGTTAACTGCTAGATAGATATTATTATAAAAAACTCGATTCGGGTTGCAGTTTGGCTACCGCCAGCCAGGAGTGTAGCACTGTACAAAAGTGAAATGTGGACGGTACCCATTTCAGATGGCGAGTGAATAGAAGCTTTCAAAATGTTGTATTACAGAAGAACGGTGCACGAATGTTATACGAACAGGAGAAACAACTAACGAAGTGGTACAGAACCTAACTGGAAATAAATTAAACTTGTGGGGAATTGCCAATTTTGAAATGGAGGGAAGTGTGACGGGTAAAAATTGCAGAGGGAGACGAATACACAAATACGGTAAGCGAGTTCGAGTGGCTGTAAGGTGCAGAAGTTCTGCAGAGATGAGGTGGCTCGCACACTACAGACTTAACAATAAAAAAGTTGGAACTTCATAACAAAATGTCGACCAAAATACACGGTGCCAGATCTTCGCAATTCGTTATTAGTTTCTCTCTGTTTGAAATGCTTTTCTCCTCTGCCACTGCATACTGAATTAATGAATAACCACTCCAGCTGCTCAAATGATGTTCTTTAGTCCAGAACCAGTTTTGGATTTTATACTGATTAGTTTTTCTCACAACAGCAGAATTTACATATCCACTGAAAAATGGCACCAATATTGAAGGCAAATCTGGTCATGGACTAAAACAAAGAGTTTTTAGTGGCTGGAGTGGTTATTCATTAATTCTTACTTTGTATACATCTTAGACAGTGACAGTTATCAAACCGAGGGTCCTCCCAACGTTAACAAGCAGGCTGCAGAAAGTATCAGCAACTGAACAACTGATTGTCCCCCCTTCATCTCTGCTCACCCTTGTCCGTCCTTTCCAATCTTTCTCAACTTATTGCGCTTCCTCCCCAAGCGAGGAACAAAGTTCTGAGAGTTGTGATAATGCTGCCACTTTCGTATTTGTCTATTGGCAGCACTATACGTTTTGCCCCTCTACGGTTAGTACCAGCCACAATCCCGTCTCCGAATTTATTAATTAAATTTTCCATTCCGACAAAGAGGATGTCTCTTTAAACTCCACCCGAGTCGTGATTAAACTTCATTTCCGTGCTAGTGAACAGAAAATTGTGCAAACTGTGTTTAGGCATTTTTGGTGAGACAGAGTAGTATCGATATGAGGTACTACCCAAAATATTTGAGAATTTCGTTGCACCAGTCAGACCAGTAGCAGTACGACATTCTGTCACTAGATGTCCCGAGGTACACATTTCGGTTACTGTGGCACGAAGTTGCGTCATCTTTGGTGCACGCAGTTACGGGGTGCTGGTGTGTATGTCTGCATGTGTTTCAGTGCTTCTGAGAATTGTGAAACAAATAAAGTGAAGGAGCAACTGATTTGTATCAAATTTTGTTTCAAGCTGAAGAAAACTGTAGCTGGAACTCACAGCATCCCGTCAGAGGCATTCGGTCAGAGTGCACCGAGTGAAGCAAACACATTTGAGTGGTTCGAGAGCTTCGAGGGAGGCCGAGAGTCTGCGGAAGATAATGAACACTGTGGTCGAGTCTCGAGATGTACAACAGTAGAAATGATAGTAAAAGCGTGTGATGTGATTCACAAAGACCTAAGGCAGATAATTCGTGATGTTTGTAACACACTTGGGCTGTTGTATGGTACATTTCATTCAATAGCTAGAACGCTATATGAACTGTAGCCATGTTTGTCCCTCAGCTTCTCAGTATTGACCAATGAAACCTCCGCAGGTGACAAATCTCGGCTCTACTCTGAAGAGAAGCAGCAATCGTCACAATGGAAAACACCACCTTTTCTGAGGCCGGAAAAAGCTCGACAAGTTTGCAGCAACATACTGTCAATGCTGATCATTTTTGTTTTGACATTCGGGGAATAGTGCACAAGGAGTTTTGTTCCACATAGTCAGACTGTCAACAGACAGTCGTACTGCGAGGTTTTGAGGGAACTGTGGAAAATGTTCAGTGCAAATTGCCCCAGTTGCGGAAAAGGAAAGACTGGTCAGTGCATCGTGACAATGCACTCGGGTATACCTCATTCACTGTGAAGGAATTCCCGGCCAAAAACATCACGGGAACAGTACCCCACCCTCAATACGTGCAAGATGTTGCCCTGTGTGCCTTCAAACTGTTCCCCGAGAGTAAAATCGCATTTAAATGGCAACACTTCGGCTGAATTGAAGACATCGAATTAGAGTCCCAATGGGTCCTGAACATCCTTTACCCTGCAGACCTACAGGAGTGCTTATAAATATGCAAACAATGCTGGGATCATTGGACACAGGCCTGAGCTGACGACTTTGACTGTGACAGAAGACTTGTGTCTAGTCTCCTGATTTTTACACTGAAATTCTCAGATATCTTGGGCAGCACCTCGTATTTGTGATTATCTAATTAACACCCACTTATCTTGTTACACAGGAGGGGGAAAAAGCTTAAGTCACAACTGCTATTGCAGAGGCCACTGAAATGCTGCAGTGTCACCACCTGAGCCACAGCGTGTGACCACTGCAGCAATAGTGCTGCCAGACAGGTACTTACCTCCTGCTGAGGTCCTGCGATGCAAATTCTGCATTAGTGAAAGGTAATGAAGAAGCTGTCAAATCACAGTCTCCAACCTACGCTTTGTTCAGTCTGAGGAAGTTTCTGGACATTTAACAGGGATGACTGTAGAGAGGGCCAGTTTATTTTAGTTAATAGGGCAATGAGATAATGGAGATTCTATGACAGAGAGATTCCAAGAGACACTGTGGCTTAATGGATATGTCACACTACAATGGATAAAACATAATTTATTTCTGTATTCGACAATGTTGTTGTTGTTGTTGTTGTTGTTGTGGTCTTCAGTCATGCGACTGGTTTGATGCAGCTCTCCCTGCTACTCTATCCTGTGCAAGCTTTTTCATCTCCCAGTACCTACTGCAACCTACATCCTTCTGAATCTTCTTAGTGTATTCACCTCTCGGTCTCCCTCTACAATTTTTACCCTCCACGCTGCCCTCCAATGCAGTGGTGATCCCTCGATGTCTCAGAACATGCCATACCAACCGATCCCTTCTTCTAGTCAAGTTGTGGACCAAACTCCTCTTCTCCCCAATTCTATTCAATACCTCCTCATTAATTATGTGATCTACCCACCTAATCTTCAGCATTCTTCTGTAGCACCACATTTCAAAAGCTTCTATTCTCTTCTTGTCTAAACTATTTATCGTCCACATTTCACTACCATACACGGCTACACTCCATACAAATACTTTCAAGAATGACTTCCTGACATTTAAATCTGTACTCGATGTTAACAAATTTTTCTTCTTCAGAAACGCTTTCCTTGCCATTGCCAGCCTACATTTTATATCCTCCCTACTTCGACCATTGTCAGTTATTTTGCTCCCCAAATAGCAAAACTCTTTTACTACTGTAAGTGTCTCATTTCCTAATCTAATTCCCTCTGCATGACCCGACTTAATTCTACTACATTCCATTGTCCTCGTTTTGCTTTTGTTGGTGTTCATCTTATACCCTCCTTTCAAGACACTGTCCACTCTGTTCAACTGCTCTTCCAAGTCCTTTGCTGTCTCTGACAGAATTACAATGTCATCAGCGAACCTCAAAGTTTTTATTTCTTCTCCATGGATTTTAATACCTACTCTGAATTTTTCTTTTGTTTCCTTTACTGCTTGCTCACTATACAGATTGAATAACATCGGGGAGAGGCTACAAACCTGTCTCACTCCCTTCCCATCCACTGCTCCCCTTTCGTGCTCCTCGACTCTTATAACCACTATCTGGTTTCTGTACAAATTGTAAATAGCCTTTTGCTCCCTGTATTTTACCCCTGCACCTTCAGAATTTGAAAGAGAGTATTCCAGACAACATTGTCAAAAGCTTTCTCTAAGTCTACAAATGCTAGAAACGTAGGTTTGCCTTTCCTTAATCTTTCTTCTAAGATAAGTCGTAGGGTCAGTATTGCTTCACGTGTTCCAACATTTCTACGGAATCCAAACTGATCTTCCCCGAGGTCGGCTTCGATCAGTTTTTCCATTCGTCTGTACAGAATTTGCGTTAGTATTTTGCAGCTGTGACAACAATATAATTCAGAATAATGAAGGTGGAAAAACACGTAACTTGAGCAAATGAAGTAGTAAAATACACCGATGGAAAATAAACCTCGACACGAAGGAGGAGTTGTGCGGCATAAGTAAAAGTTGGTAGGCACGTTTCTACACCTGAAAGACAATGTCTACTCAAATTTCATGCTAGTTGCACAAGAATGGCACTATAAGTGCCACTATGAAGACGGAAATCCAGTTTGCTTCAAATACACACTGCAACGGTCGTGAGCCTAAGTCACCTTTGACACTGGACGTGGTGAACTGATGCTAGTCGAGAATGTCTTTAAGGTGACAAAGATGCCATTATTAACATTTCACTGAGTTTAAATAAGGTCAGATAATAGGACTATAAGAAGGTGGATGTTCCTCCTGCCACACTGCAGAAAGACTCGGCAGGAATGCAGCCACTGTACACGACTGCCGGCAGCGGTAGTCAAGGGAACGTGCGGTCGCAAGAAGTCCAGGTTCCGGGCAGCCGTACGACGCTACTGAGAGGGAAGACCACCGTGTTCGGCAACTGGCTCTGGTGTATCGTATTGGATTTGCAGTAGCCACCACAGTGAAACAAGAAAGTGTTACAAATCAGTTACTTCAAGGACAGCTCTGAGCCAGACACCCAGTAGCGTGTATTCCACTGACCCCAAACTACCAACCTCTGCAAGTTTAGTGGTGTCAACTGAGAGCTGGTGGGTGGGCAGGATGAAGGTCAGTTGCGTCTCACTGCCAGTGATCGGCGTTTCTGTACGACAGCAGGACAGCTTTCGTGATTATCCTGCGCACCCTGACTGCAAATCTGTGCGCCGATCTGTTAATTCTATCTGTTATGCTGTCATTCTAGGAAGTGTTTTCCAACAGGATAACGATCGCCCACAAACCACTGTCGTAGCCCGACACACTCTACAGACTGTCGACACGTTGCCTCGGCCTGCTTTGTCACCGGATCTGTCTCCAACCGAACGCACAGGACACGTCACCGGACGACATCTCCAGCATCGTCCCCGACTGACGTTAACTGTCCCCGTATTGACCGGCCACGTGCATCAGACGTGGAACTCCATCCCACAAACTAACATCTGGCAGCTGTGCAAGATAATACATTCACATTTGTGCACTTACAGTCAACATTCTGGAGGTTACACCTGTTATTACATACCAGCATTTCACGTTTACAATGATTTTTCTTGCACTTACATTAACCTGTGATCTTGCAATGTTAACCACTTAACTGTGTTAGCTACACGCACGTATTCCTGAAATTTCATTACTGTGTATTAATTACTTTTCGGTCTTGCATTTTTTTCCTCTGTCAGTATATTACCTTCATTTGGTGTTAGGAAAATTGAGTTTTTTCGCCATTAACTTGGAATGTTGGTAACATTTCAAATGTCACTAGATGGAATTAACACTATCTGCTGAAAACATTAGTTTATTTCATTTAAAGAGTACTGATGTATACCTATCACGATGACTTTTCACAGCAGAATAAGAAAAAAATGGTTCAAATGGCTCTGAGCACTATGGGACTTAACATCTATGGTCATCAGTCCCCTAGAACTTAGAACTACTTAAACCTAACTAACCTAAGGACACCACACAACACCCAGTCATCACGAGGCAGAGAAAATCCCTGACCCCGCCGGGAATTGAACCCGGGAACCCGGATGTGGGAAGCCAGAACACTACCACACGACTGCGAGCTGCGGACAACAGAATAAGAACTTACCCCCTCAGTTCGAATTCTCCGTTCATCGGCGCAGCTACCTGAAACATCAGATGATGCAATTAAATTTCATAATACACAAGCTTAACTTTAATACAAACCATTACAATATCTATATATGAAGGTAGTATCTGTTCCCGAAAGAAGAGATACCGTGCAGCTTCTTTAGAATGAAATGATAATTAGATCGACACCCTAGCTGCAAACAGGCATCGATATATCATTGGGGACATGTTGAAAATGTGTGTCCTGACCGGGACTGCAACCCGGGATCTCCTGCTCAGGTGCACTACAAATGTGGTGGTGTGGACACGTCGGGAATGTCGGTCTCACGGGGAGCGTGCAAGGGATAAGTCCCTGCAGGTGCACTATCCTCTGTGCCCTCGGTGGCTCAGACGGATAGAGCATCCTCCGTGTAAGCGGGAGATCCCGGGTTAGTCCCGGTTGGGGCACACCACACACTTTCGACATGTCCCCAATGATATATCAACACCTGTCTGCAGCTAGGGTGTCAACTTAATAATCATTTCATTACAATATCTACACTTGCATACACAAATTCAAGCGAGAATGCATTTGTTACTAGAACAGATCTATCAACAGTAGAGGTTAATTATGGGGCTGCAATGTAACAATATTAATAGCGACCTCAGACATTTCCCAGATTGTGCAGTTATTGACAATGAAGTACTGCCTTAAATTAGCCGCACAAATATTACATATTTCACAAAATGGAAAATCATAGTATCCTATAAGTGCAATATCAATGAGACAACTGCAATTAGTCAACCTATATAAATAACTGGATGTAAGAATTTGTAAGGACATGAAACAGAGCAATCACATACGGTCAGGCCAGCCAACACATCAGTTCATTGGCAGGACACTGGTGGAATGGGATCACTGACATAGGAGTGCTTACAAATCATTGATGTGACCTACTTTCGAATACTATACAAGTGCGTGGGGCCGGTCCCAACTAGGACTGTCTGAGGAAACTGAACGTATACAAATATTCCCCTGACTCGTCATAAGAGTCTCACATAAATGTTGAACAACTTGACTTTCCAGATGCATGAAGAGATTTGATAATTACCCCACAAGAACGTACCTACAAAGTCTCAAGACTTTAGGAATGTACTACAACGCCCTACACATCGCTCTTGTAGGAACTGCAAAGACAAGATTTGATTAATTACAGTGTGCACAGAGGTGATTAACCAATTACCCTTCCTGCTCTCCCTACTTGTACACAAATGGAACAAGAAGTCCCAATAACTGGTACAATTTGTAGTATCCTGTCATGCACTTCACAGTGGCTCGCAGATTATTTATGTAAATGTCAATAGAGGTTTCTGTGAAAAGATCCAGTTACACCCCTGAAAACAGCTTCTTTGAGTTTTTAAGTAATTCTTACACATACAGCCACATTCCACGGATGACTATGAACTACATGGTACATGGAACTTTCTACTGCACTATATACTAAGATTACTTCTGTTCCACAGACAGAACACAGGAAGAACAAGTGCTCGTACATCTCTGTGTGGACTATTTCCCTATATTATTTAGATAGGGAAAGATATGTGGGAAGCAGAAGAATACTTGTAGATGCTGTCCAGAATGGCAGTTCTCGACATCCTCTCACAGTAGGTTGTAGCGAAATGTACCGTGTCTTTCACCGAGTGTCAATCGGACGAGAATTTTCTGTACGTCTGTTTTACTCCGTCACCAGTCAAACGTGCCTACAGCCATTCGAAGCCCCCTTCACTGTATAAGCCCAATGTTGCCTGTTAGTGTGCTGTGATGTTGACATTTTGTCATTATTCCAGTGTGAGCCATACATGAGTTTTATAAGCTATCTGTTTCACGGACGAACTGCAGTTTCGCCATATTCCTTCGTGCAGAAAACCATTTAGAAAAATTGAAATTCTACCCATTCCACATACTGACATACTATAATGGGCAGTAAAACAAAAGACAGATGGAAAAAGTAAGTAAACTATTGAGTATTTCAAAAGTAATCATCATAACTGTTAATACATTTCTCCCGCTGAGAGACGTGACAGTCAATGCCTTCGTGGACAAATGTCGGCGGTTGCCTAAGGAAGTACGACTACAGCCAGGTGTGACCTCTTCATCTGAAGCAAATCGACAGTCACACGTAATGACCCACATTCTGCCGAGGTCGTTTCAACCACGCTGCAGAAGTTTCGCTGGCAATCCCTTACACATTCTCTGTACTCCCCATGTGATTCCATATTTTTGGAGCCACGAAGAAAGACATTTGTGGCTGTCAATTTCCTTTGGACTAGAGGTGCACACCTGAGAACAATCACAGTTCGATAGGTACCTGAAAATGTTTTTCCGTGAAGACACTGACCCTCTCGTCTCACAGTGGGATAAAAGTGTCATCAGTTATGGCAATTACTTTTGAAGTAATAAACAGTTTACTAACTTTTTTCCAATCTGCCTCATTTTCATTTGACTGCCTATCATGCAAAATGTAATTACCATAAAAGGAAAACCAAACAGTGACAGTCCCTGCATCACCCGTAAAGAATCGGTCTACAGCCAGCACACAAGACCACACACTTATGTAGACCTCGACTCCAAACAATGGTTTCGGAAAAGATGGTCGTTTTGAGGAAGCACACAGTGAAGTTTGAAGAAAATCTCATAAATAATATGTTCCGTGTACAAAAAAAAAAGAAAATGGCTCTGAGCACTATGGGACTTAACATCTGAGGTCATCAGTCCCCCAGAACTTAGAACTACTTAAACCTAACTAACCTAAGGACATCACACACATCCACGCCCGAGGCAGGATTCGAACCTGTGACGCGACCGTAGCGGTTGCGCGGTTCCAGACTGAAGTGCCTAGAACCACTCGGCCACCCCGGCCGGCGTTCTGTGTACAACCAATGTGATTTTTGTTTCCAGATAAATCATTTTTTCACATACATCTACTATAAAGACATACTTATGGTAAATTCTACCCAAACTTTTAATTCTTAAAAGTTCGTCAATGGGTCGTTAACATAGCTTACTTGCAAACTGAGTCACTTAACACAGGTTAGCACAGACTTACCACAGAATACTTGCTGGTCGAATTAACAAAACATTACTGAAAAACCTCTACAAAATACAAATTTAGGATGTCCCAATTTTTTCAGTTTTTTACACTAAGACTTATATTAACAATTTTTGCTATAAAGAAGTATACAATCTCAATACAGAATCTCAAATAATAGAAAGTCCAGGAGGGAATAACAACAACAGGGAAGGACAAACAATGGAAACTTCAGATAGGGATATCAGCTATGCAGGAAAGGACAGATCACTACTTACCGTATAGAAGACACATCAAGTTGCAGACAGGCACAGTTAAAAGACACTTACACAAAACTTTCAGCCACAGCCTTCATCAGCAAAAGAGAAACAGACACCACGCACGTCCACGAGCACCTCTCACGTACGCCTCACCACCGCCTCCAGCAGCTCGGCCTGTGCCTGCCTGCAACTAACACGTCATCTTTACAGTAAGTGGCAGTCTATCTTTTCCTGCATTGTTAACCACAGGAAAAAGATAGATTCTTACTTTCCACGTAATGGAGGGGTCGAGTCACAGGCAGACACAGTGAAAAAGTATGCTAGAACTATCCAGTTTCCGGACTACGTCCTTGCACACACACCGTAACTGTCCTCTTTGGACAGTAAGGCCTGACTGAAAGTGCATCTAAGATGGGCAAAAAATGATGCTCCCTCAGACAATATTGCAATATCCACACCATAATATTGTGGTTCCTGCAAATTATTAAAGGTTTTGGAGCAGCAAATGGTGCGAAACTAATTATTTACGTATATTAATGCATTTGAGGTGATATTGGTGGTTATATTGAAAGTTTGCTACATTAGTTGTTATATTTAATATAGAAACCGCTCTCTTGCATACTTCCCACGAATTTGCCTACTTAAAGATTGGGGCTGCAGCCTGAATAGTCTTGGCTCTGATTTGGTAGTTACAGCTATGCCTTTAAAAATGTAAGGTCCAGACTATCTAACCTTGGCCTAATGAAAAACAATGCCCTGTATTGAATTATTGCAGAAGGAAGAAGTGCTGCAGGATGCACCCTGGGTCAGAGGTGGGGATGTAAAGTTACCATTAAAATACTCTAACAATAGTCTAAGCGCGAGCTAAGAAACAAATTTAATTTAAATGCACAGTGTAATAGGCAGAGTACGGAAAATACAGGACAAAAGGCTGTTAAAACAAAACACAAACACGTGGTGGTTGGTATTGAACGAAGAAAGTGCCATACAAATGGGAATTTTGTTATAAATTGGTTTGAATTGCACTGAATTTATTTCAAAGATAACAGATGTGAAAACTGAAGGCTCTTAAACATGACTGCTAACATGTGATGGTAATGAAGTGAAAGCAAGTGCCAAACAACGGAAGGCACTGAATAAAGGCCAAGTCACATTCGCTGCCACATCACTTCCTGTCAAAACATTCAGAAATGCATTTCAAATGCTGGCAATACAAGAAACAATTATAGTAACAAAACAAGGTAATAATTTTCACATAATCACATTCAATATGCAACAGACACTACACCTAAACTGAGGATAGGGTAAATGTTTAACAGGTATAAAATATGGTCAATAATTTCAGTGCCCATTCCTTTGTAGCTCATTGAGGACATTTTTTCTACTGGGATGAACCAGTATCTAAAAGAGGACCAGACGAAGTAGCAAATTGTATAAAGATATATTTTGAAAACAATGACATCAAAGATGAAGTAGTAATAACGTATTTGGGCAGTTGTTGCAGACAAAACGAGAACTGGATGTTAGTGGGATTTTGGTTGTACGCGTTGAAGTCGGTTCATTTCAAATGCATTGAACACAGCTCTCTTCAGGTTGTACACAGCATGTTGCCCAGAGAGTTTATAAATGTGATGACTGGGGAGAAGTTCATAAAACATTCAAAAACAAAGTCATTCCTGTTGACACAAATTACTCGAAGCTTTTTCTACAGTTTCTCTGCACCGAAAGATTTATTTTGCAAACCTGAAAGAGTGCGTAATGAACAGAAGTTCTGTATAGCAAAGTGTCTGAGACTAGTATTTTGTGTCGACCTGCAACAACCTACTCAGACATTGTTTTGTGATACGTACAATGGCTGTCAGGAATTGGTTTCCGTATTGAAATGCGAAAGGCCTTCGACCAGTAATTCATTAACGGACGTATTTGAAACAAAATAGGGTGGTCCACTTTCTCTTAAAGACAACAAATTAAAAGACATTCTTTCCTGTTTGACAATATTGTAAAAGAATAGTTGCTACTCACCATACAGCGGAGATGCTGACTTGCAGAGATGCACCACAAAATGACTGTCACAAAATAAGCTTTCGGCCAACAAGGCCTTTGTCAAAACACACACACACAGAGTGCAAATACAACTCAAATACCACAGTAGCTGCAGCTGCACTATGAGCACCAGTGACAATGCATGATGGGAGAGGCAACTGGGTGGGGATAAGGAGGAGGCTGGGGTGGAGAGGGGAGATGTGGCAGGGTAGGGGTGGGGGACGGTGAGTGCTGCTCTGGAGCGTGCGGGGACGAGGTGGAGAGAGGGTGGGGCAGCTAGGTGCAGTCAGGTGGTTAGACGGTGATGTGGGGCAGGGGTGGGGGGGGGGGGGGGGGAGCAGTGGAAAAGGAGAGAAGAAAAAAGTCGGTGGGTGGAATAGATGGCTGTATGGTGCTTAAATGGAAACAGGGAAGGGGCTGATGGGAGAGGACAATGACTAACAAAGGTTGAGGTCAGAAGGGTTACGGGAACATAGGATATATTGCAGGGAGGGTTCCCACCTGCCCTGTTCAGAAAAGCTGGTGTCGGTGGGTAGGATCCGTACGGCACAGGCTGTGAAGCAGTCGTTGAGATGAAGAACATCGTGTTGGGTGGCGTGCTCACAAGGGAACCTCCCCATCGCACTCCCCTCAGACTTAGTTATAAGTTGGCACAGTGGATAGGCTTTGAAAAACTGAACACAGATCAATCGAGAAAACAGGAAGAAGTTGTGTCGAACTATGATAAAAATAAGCAAAATATACAAACTTAGTAGTCCATTGCAAGATAGGCAACATCAAGGAGAGTCTGAGCTCAGGAGCGCCGTAGTCCCGTAGTTAGCGTGACCAGTTGTGGAACGAAAGGTCTTTGGTTCAAGTCTCCTTTGAGTGAAAATTTTTATTTTCAGACAATTATTATCTGTCCGTCCGTCCATCCGATGCGAGATAACTTCACTGTAGTATGGGGACGCTACACCTAAACAAACATCGAAACACACGACGTCAGTCGACTACAGCGCACGGAAGAGAGAGTATTCCTGCTAACGAGGCTCCCTGGCTGGCAGTTGGCTGTTCGCTACTTTGGACGAGAGTTCATTAAATATGGGAGATGTATTCCGTGGGCAGTATCAATCCAGCAAATATAGCGAACAGACGGACAGATACTTATTGTTTGAAAATAAAAAATTAAACTTTTCACTCAAGGGATGACTTGAACCGAGGACCTCTTGCTCCGCAGCTGCTCACGCTAACCACAGGATCACGGCGCTCCTGAGCTCGTATCATCCTTGATGTTGCATATCTTGCACGTGGACTACTCAGTTTGTATATTTTGCTTATTTTTTTCATAGTTCCACACAACTTCTTCCTGTTTTCTCGATTGATCTGTTTTCAGTTTTTCAAGGCCTATCCACTGTGTCAATTTATAACTGAATCTGAGGGGGGTGCGATGGGGAGGTTCCCTTGCCAGTAACAGGGTGGTCCAGTTGTTTCTTGGCCAAAGTTTGTCGATGGCTATTCGTGTGGACAGACAACTTGTTGCTTGTCGTGCCCAAATAGAATGCAGCACAGTGGTTGCGGTTGCAGCTTAGTGTGTAGATCAAGTGATTGTTTTCACACGTAGCCCTGCCCTCGATGGGATAGGCGATGTTCGTGACCGGACTGATGTAGGTGGTGGTGGGAGGATGTATGGGACAGGTCTTGCATCTAGGTCTATTACAGGCGAATGAGCCACTAGGTAAGGGATTGTGAGCAGGGGTTGTGTAAGGATGGACGAGTATATTGTGTAGGTCCAATGGACGGCGGAATGCCACGGTAGGATGGGTGGGAAGGATAGTGGGCAGGACATTTTTCATTTCAGGGCACAACGAGAGGTAATTAAATGCTGGCTGAGAATGTAATTTATTTGCTCCTGTCCTGGGTGGTACTGAGTTACTAGGGGAATGCTTCTCTGTGGCCGGACGGTGGGACTTTGGGAGGTGGTGGGAGACTGGAAAGATAAGGCACGGGAGAATTGTTTTTGTACAAGGATGGGAGGAAAATTATGGTCCGTGAAGGCTTCAGTGAGACCCTCGGTATATTTAGAGAAGGACTGCTCGTCACTGCAGATGTGTCGATCGTGGGTGGCTGGGCTGTACGGAAGGGACTTCTCGGTATGGGACGGGTGGCAGCTGTCGAAGTGGAGGTATTGCTGATGGTTAGTAGTTTGATATGGACAGAGGTACTGATGTAGCCATCTCTGAGGTAGAGGTCAACATCTAGGAAGGTGGCTTGTTGGGTTGAGTAGGACCAAGTGAAGCAAATGGGGGAGAAGTTGTTGAGGTTCTGGAGGAATGTGAATAAGGTGTCCTCATCTTCAATCCAGATAGCAAAGATGTCATCAATGAATCTGAACCAGGTGAGGGGTTTAGGATTCTGGGTTTTAGGAAGGATTCCTCTAGACGGCCCACGAATAGATTAGCACAGGACGGTGCCGTGCGGTTGCCCGTAGCCGTACCACAGATTTGTTTGTAGGTAATGCCTTCAAAGGAGAAGTAATTGTTGGTGAGGATATAATTGGTCACAGAGACTAGGAAGGAGGGTTTGGAATCTGTCGGGCATTGGCAAAATTAGTCTCGAATAGTGGCAAGACGACGGGCATTAGGGATGTTAGTGTAGAGGGAGGTGGCATCAATAGTGACGAGCAGGGCACCGAGTGCTAAAGGGTGAGGAACTGTGGAGGTTCAGTGGAGGAAATTGCTGGTGTCTTTTATATAGAATGGCAGTTTACAGCTAGAAGTTGTTGGTCTTTGAGAGCAGTTGGGGCACAGTAACCGGCCACAATGGGGCGTCCTGAGGGGTGGATTTATGGACTTTAGGAAACATGTAGGAGAGTGGTAGGGATGAGGATAGAAATGGGGTCTGGGGAGAAGTTCTCGGATGGGCCTAAGGTTTGAGGAGAGACTGGAGATCCTGCTGGATTTCTGGAATGGGGTCACTGTGGCAGGCTTCGTAGGTGGAAGTATCTGGCAGTTGGTGGAGTCCTTGTGCCAGGTAATCCTCGTGGTTCAAAATAACCGTGGTGGAGCCTTCATCCACTGGTAGGATTATAAGGTTGAGATCAGGTTTTAGATGGTGGACTGCAGTTCTTTCTGCAGATGTAAGGTTAGTTTGCATGTTGAGGGATTTGGGGAATGATGGTGAGGCAAGTTTCGAAGTTCAGAAATTCTGGAAAGTTAACGGGGTAATTTGGCAGGGGGAGGGGGGAGGCAGTGGGGGGTGAATCACAGTTGGATGGAGGAGTAAACTGAGTCAGACAGAGCTCAACATTGGTCTTTGATCGAGTCTGATTGATAGGGTTGGTGGCGAAAATGTGTTCCCACTGTAGGATCAGAAGAGTGAGAGAAGGTCCTTCACAAGTCCTGAATGATAAAATTTGGGAGTGGGGCAAAAGGTGAGGCCTTTGGAAAGGACTGATATTTCTGCGGGGCTAAGACTTGTGGAGGAAAGGTTTGTGACTGGTTTTTATGTCTGTTTAGGTTCGGGATTCTGTGTGGTGTGGGAGTGAGTTTAGGAGGGTGGAGTAAGTGTAGTAGGACTGCGAGACAGGGTTTTTCACCTGTGAGGGGATGTGAGAGAGGTTTGGAGGTGGTTGTTAAAATGGATCCCTGCTGTGTATCATGGTTGGTACCCCTTCTAGCCAGAAGGCAATTCATCATGTCACTGACAGGATCAGGAGGAGGAGGAGAGGAAGTAAATTGCTAGATTTTTTTATTTGTTTCGGAAATTTGGCAGGAGTGAAATTGATCTACTTATGTGAATGGTAAGGCTGTGCACAAAGTCTGATGAAGAAAATGCTGCGGTACATAATAAACTGTGTATGATATCAGTTTAAAACTTGTGACATGTTTGGAAAAATAATGTGCCTTTGTCTGTAACATGATTTGTTTGCTTGATTCTGTTACAGTATTGTTACATTTATTTGATTGTATTGTCAAGCTATGAAATAAGAAAATTCTGGTGACACGGAAATTAATTTTATATTGCCCAGAGTCTAGATCAATTCTTGAGTCACCGTGAAAAAAAGAAAAAGTTGTCCTAAGACATCATCCTTCATCAGAAACAGAACAAACACATACATTCTCTCTCTCTCACACACACACACACACACACACACACACACACACACACACACACACACACACACACACACACGACTGTCCTCTTTGGGCAAAAAGGCCTGACTGCAGCACTCACCGTCCCCCACCCCTACCCTGCCACATCTCTCCCTCCCCACCCCAGCCTCCTCCTTACCCCCACCCAGTTGCCTCTCCCATCATGCATTGTCACTGGTGCTCATAGTGCAGCTGCAGCTACTGTGGTATTTGAGTTGTATTTGCACTCTGTGTGTGTGTGTTTTGACAAAGGCCTTGTTGGCCGAAAGCTTATTTTGTGACAGTCATTTTGTGGTGCATCTCTGCAAGTCAGCATCTCCGCTGTATGGTGAGTAGCAACTATTCTTTTACAATATTGTCAAACAGGAAAGAATGTCTTTTAATTTGTTGTCTTTAAGAGAAAGTGGACCACCCTATTTTGTTTCAAATACGTCCGTTAATGAATTACTGGTCGAAGGCCTTTCGCATTTCAATACGGAAACCAATTCCTGACAGCCATTGTACGTATCACAAAACAATGTCTGAGTAGGTTGTTGCAGGTCGACACAAAATACTAGTCTCAGACACTTTGCTATACAGAACTTCTGTTCATTACGCACTCTTTCAGGTTTGCAAAATAAATCTTTCGGTGCAGAGAAACTGTAGAAAAAGCTTCGAGTAATTTGTGTCAACAGGAATGACTTTGTTTTTGAATGTTTTATGAACTTCTCCCCAGTCATCACATTTATAAACTCTCTGGGCAACATGCTGTGTACAACCTGAAGAGAGCTGTGTTCAATGCATTTGAAATGAACCGACTTCAACGCGTACAACCAAAATCCCACTAACATCCAGTTCTCGTTTTGTCTGCAACAACTGCCCAAATACGTTATTACTACTTCATCTTTGATGTCATTGTTTTCAAAATATATCTTTATACAATTTGCTACTTCATCTGGTCCTCTTTTAGATACTGGTTCATCCCAGTAGAAAAAATGTCCTCAATGAGCTACAAAGGAATGGGCACTGAAATTATTGACCATATTTTATACCTGTTAAACATTTACCCTATCCTCAGTTTAGGTGTAGTGTCTGTTGCATATTGAATGTGATTATGTGAAAATTATTACCTTGTTTTGTTACTATAATTGTTTCTTGTATTGCCAGCATTTGAAATGCATTTCTGAATGTTTTGACAGGAAGTGATGTGGCAGCCAATGTGACTTGGCCTTTATTCAGTGCCTTCCGTTGTTTGGTACTTGCTTTCACTTCATTACCATCACATGTTAGCAGTCATGTTTAAGAGCCTTCAGTTTTCACATCTGTTATCTTTGAAATAAATTCAGTGCAATTCAAACCAATTTATAACAAAATTCCCATTTGTATGGCACTTTCTTCGTTCAATACCAACCACCACGTGTTTGTGTTTTGTTTTAACAGCCTTTTGTCCTGTATTTTCCGTACTCTGCCTATTACACTGTGCATTTAAATTAAATTTGTTTCTTAGCTCGCGCTTTGACTATTGTTAGAGTATTTTAATGGTAACTTTACATCCCCACCTCTGACCCAGGGTGCATCCTGCAGCACTTCTTCCTTCTGCAATAATTCAATACAGGGCATTGTTTTTCATTAGGCCAAGGTTAGATAGTCTGGACCTTACATTTTTAAAGGCATAGCTGTAACTACCAAATCAGAGCCAAGACTATTCAGGCTGCAGCCCCAATCTTTAAGTAGGCAAATTCGTGGGAAGTATGCAAGAGAGCGGTTTCTATATTAAATATAACAACTAATGTAGCAAACTTTCAATATAACCACCAATATCACCTCAAATGCGTTAATATACGTAAATAAAAACAAAGATGAGGTGACTTACCGAACAAAAGCGCTGGCAGGTTGATAGACACACAAACAAACACAAACACACACACAAAATTCAAGCTTTCGCAACAAACTGTTGCCTCATCAGGAAAGAGGGAAGGAGAGGGGAAGACGAAAGGAAGTGGGTTTTAAGGGAGAGGGTAAGGAGTCATTCCAATCCCGGGAGTGGAAAGACTTACCTTAGGGGGAAAAAAGGACAGATATACACTCGCACACACGCACATATCCATCCACACATCATGATGTGTGGATGGATATGTGCGTGTGTGCGAGTGTATACCTGTCCTTTTTTCCCCCTAAGGTAAGTCTTTCCGCTCCCGGGATTGGAATGACTCCTTACCCTCTCCCTTAAAACCCACTTCCTTTCGTCTTCCCCTCTCCTTCCCTCTTTCCTGATGAGGCAACGGTTTGTTGCGAAAGCTTGAATTTTGTGTGTGTGTTTGTGTTTGTTTGTGTGTCTATCGACCTGCCAGCGCTTTTGTTCGGTAAGTCACCTCATCTTTGTTTTTATATATAATTTTTCCCACGTGGAATGTTTCCTTCCATTATATAATATACGTAAATAATTAGTTTCGCACCATTTGCTGCTCCAAAACCTTTAATAATTTGCAGGAACCACAATATTATGGCGTGGATATTGCAATATTTCTTTGAACTAAAATTTTGATTTGATTTTCATCCAGCTCATAAGCAAGACCATTAGTCAAATCTTGTCTTGGTGCATAATGCATTAATGAGCTGAAGTATATAAATAGTTACCTCACTTAGTAGTGGTACTTGAAATTTTGTGAGCAGCCTTTTATGGAATAGTTGGCATCTATCTTCATGTGTCTGCCAGTTTAGGTTTTTTAACATCTTTGTAATGTTCCTCTGTGGCTCAAAATAACCTTGTGTCATGCCTAAAAAGTTACACTTGAGAGTAAAGCATGATTAAAGACCAGTGTCAGGTTTTGTTAGCACCATAGTACTGTAAATTAAAAAGAGAATTAAATAACAATGAGGATGAAAACAAGAAAAGTATCTCAGAGTGTGAGGCTCTTCCTACCTGTGGGGTGCCCAGCTCTCCAGGTTGCACCCTGTGGTCAAAGGGTTCCTCTTTAGGGACGACAAAACGCTCAGCTTCCTGTGGCATAAGATGTCTCAATAAAAAATGATTCAAGTTCTACATTATTTGCTATGTAAGCAATGTAACAAGTAACAAATACCGGGAACAGTGAAGACAAGCTCTGACATATAAACAAAAAGTTAGTATCTTTTGAACTCCGAATGTAGCTAACATCACAGAAATTTTGTGCAAATTATATTTTACCATCACAGATTGATCAAATTATTAGTGAAGAAACTCATTTTAATTCCTAAGACTCAAAACGTAAGGGAAAACTTTCCTCGAATTCTTCACTTGTACCCAGTACACTGGATGTCACAGAACAGAACATAAGAAAACAAAAAATATTCCACAACGCATTTCACACGAAGACTGTAAACAGAACTCGACCACACAGTCAAGAATTCTCAGGAACAGAAGAGTGACAATAACATCGCCAGAGGACACTGATTGCATCTACTAACATCTGAAGTTCTGTTTATAATGGTGGATCTTGTTCTTTTGTGCATTTGTAATTTTTATTTATTATTTCCCTTTGACGCAAGGAAAAGGTTCCATGAGGAATATTTTTTCCCCCATAAAAAGAAGCCTGTTGTTGTGGTCTTCAGTCCTGGGGCTGGTTTGATGCAGCTCTCCATGCTACTCTATCCTGTGCAAGCTTCTTCATCTCCCAGTACCTACTGCAACCCACATCCTTCTGAATCCGTTTAGTGTATTCATCTCTTGGTCTCCCTCTACGATTTTTACCCTCCACGCTGCCTTCCAATACTAAATTGGTGATCCCTTGATGCCTCTGAACATGTCCTACCAACTGATCTCTTCTTCTAGTCAAGTTGCGCCACAAATTTCTCTTTTCCGCAATTCTATTCAATAGCTCCTCATTAGTTATGTGATCTACCCATCTAATCTTCAGCATTCTTCTGTAGCGCCACATTTCAAAAGCTTCTATTCTCTTCTTGTCCAAACTATTTATCGTGCACATTTCACTTCCATACATGGCCACACTCCACACAAATACTTTCAGAAACGACTTCCTGACACTTAAATCTATATTCGATGTTAACAAATTTCTCTTCTTCAGAAGCGCTTTCCTTGTCATTGCCAGTCTACATTTTATATCCTCTCTACTTCGACCATCATCAGTTATTCTGCTCCCCAAATAGCAAAACTCCTTTACTACTTTAAGTGTCTCATTTCCTAATCTAATTCCTTCAGCATCACCCAACTTAATTTGACTACATTCCATTATCCTTGCTTTGCTTTTGTTGATGTTCATCTTATACCCTCCTTTCAAGACACTGTCCATTCCGTCCAGCTGCTCTTCCAGGTCCTCTGCGTCTCTGACATAATTACAATGTCATCGGCGAACCTCAAAGTTTTTATTTCTTCTCCGTGGATTTTAATACCTACTCCGAATTTTTCGTTTGTTTCCTTCACTACTTGTTCAATATACAGATTGAATAACATCGGGGAGAGGCTACAACCCTGTCTCGCTCCCTTCCCAACCACTGCTTCCGTTTCATGTCCCTCCACTCTTATAACTGCCATCTGGTTTCGGTACAAATTGTAAATAGCCTTTTGCTCCCTGTATTTTAGCCCTGCCACCTTCAAAATTTGAAAGAGAGCATTCCAGTCAACATTGTCGAAAGCTTTCTCTTAAGTCGACAAATGCTAGAAATGTAGGTTTGGCTTTCCTTAATCTTTCTTCTAAGATAAGTCGTAGGGTCAGTATTGCACCATGTGTTCCAGTATTTCTAGGGAATCCAAACTGATCTTCCCCGAGGTCGGCTTCTACCAGTTTTTCCACACATCTGTAAGGAATTCGCGTTAGTATTTTGCAGCAGTGACTTATTAAACTGATAGTCGGGTAATTTTCACATCTGTCAACACCTGCTTTCTTTGGAATTGGAATAATTATATTCTTCTTGAAGTCTGAGGGTATTTCGCCTGTCTCATACATCTTGCTCACCAGATGGTAATGTTTTGTCAGGGCCGGCTCTGCCAAGGCTATCACCTACATCCTCTTCCGTTTCCAAACTAGTGTCCTCAAGTACATCACCCTTGTACAGACCCTCTATATACTTCTTCCACCTTTCTGCTTTCTCTTCTTTACTTAGAACTGGGTTTCCGTCTCAGCTCTTGATATTCATACAAGTGGTTCTCTTTTCTCTAAAAGTCTCTTTAATTTTCCTGTAGGCAATATCTATCTTACCCCTAGTGAGATAAGCCTCTACATCCTTACATTTGTCCTCTAGCCATCCCTGCTTAGCCATTTTGCACTTCCTGTCGATCTCATTTTTGAGACGTTTGTATTCCTTTTTGCCTGCTTCATTTACCGCATTTTTATATTTTCTCCTTTCATGAATTAAATTCAATATTTCTTCTGTTACCCAAGGATTTCTACCAGCCCTCGTATTTTTACCTACTTGATCCTCTGCTGCCATCACTACTTCATCCCTCAAAGCTACCCATTCTTCTTCTACTCTATTTATTTCCCCCATTCCTGTCAATTGTTCCCTTATGCTCTCCCTGAAACTCTGTACAACCTCTGATTTTGTCAGTTTATCCAGGTCCCATCTCCTTAAATTCCCACCTTTTTGCAATTTCTTCAGTTTTAATCTACAGTTCGTAACCAATAGATTGTGGTCAGAGTCCACATCTGCCCCTGGAAATGTCCTACAATTTAAAACCTGGTTCCTAAATCTCTGTCTTACCATTACATAATCTATCTGATACCTTTTAGTATCTCCAGGATTCGTCCATGTATACAACCTTCTTTTATGATTCTTGAACCAAGTGTTACCTATGATTATGCTCTGTGCAAAATTCTACCAGACGGCTTCCTCTTTCGTTTCTTACCCCCAATCCATATTCACCTACTATGTTTCCTTCTCTCCGTTTTCCTACTCTCGAATTCCAGTCACCCATGACTATTAAATTTTCATCTCCCTTCACTATCTGAATAATTTCTTTTATCTCTTAGTCATCTGCACAGCTAGTTGGCATATAAACTTGTACTAGTGTGGTAGGCGTGGGCTTCGTGTCTATCTCGGCCACAATAATGCGTTCACTATGCCTAGAGGCCTAATATCTGAAATAATAAATGTTTTATGCTAGACAACACTGAGACACTGTCCAGTCGCATTAACGTGACCGCCTCCTGCAGCGTCAACTACTGAGAGAGGTTCTGGAGGGTGGCGACGGGGCCGTGCGCCGCTGCCGACTCCCGTGTCGTGCCCAGTTGCGTCGGGTCTCTCGACTCGGGATCCACGGTGCAAACAGCCCGATTCAGACAGTCCTCCCGATTCTCGATTGGGTTTAAATCTGGGGAGTTTGGTGGCCAGACAAATACACTAAACTTATCCCGGTGCTCTCTGAGCCACACACGTACACTGTAAGCTGTGTGACACAATATATTGTCCTGCAGGTAGATGCGATTGTGCCAAGGAAAAACAGACTGCATGAAGGAGTGGACAAGGCCCCCAGGATAGACACATACTCGTGTCAATCCATTCTGTCTTCCCGAACGATGAGACCCCGTAGGGAACACCACGAGAACATTCTGAAGACCAGGTGCCTTTTGTGGAGGCCCACACGTGGCAACATTTGATAAACGGTCATTGAGGAGACACTGTTTGTGTCGATTATGACGTCTGGTTTGTGGGGTGCTCAACTGCGCAGTCATCAGCGTGTGTACAAAGTCCCAATTTTCACACAGTCCATTTTTTTTTCCACAATCCAATCTAGTCACTCTCACAAATGATGATGATGAGGATGATTGTAGTGGGACTTTTAATTTCGCCGCGCTACACTCGTTCCCTCAGACATAAATTATACCGTCGCAGTGGTATGAGCGCTCGACGGCAGAGAAAATACTAAAATTGTAACTCTTTTTTTTTCTATCCGTTTCTTTATTGCCTCTCGAGAGCAGAAGCTTAATGCAGACGTCATCTGATAAAGACAAAAAAAAATTATTAATGTGTAGACATATTGTGGAAGTTGTTATGACATTTGGAGGAGGGAAGTGACGTAAAATAAATTGCATTTAATATCGAGACACTTTTTGTATACATTAGAAATTCCTGGACGATGAAACTTATTGCAACATTTCGGAGCAGACTTTTCACGCAGAAATGAAGTAGGAGATTTTTGAAGACCTGGACGACGCACAAAAAGAAGACGTGTTAACGTGGTAAAGGATGAACTCTTCTCTACGCCATTTCCCCCTGTTAGTCACATTTGTTATTCTCTGTCTTTTTTCAAACAATTTTTGTAGTGGAAATTGGTCTGACTTTTGCTCAGAAATGCCACAAGGACCACCCCAACAATAGCTTTTCCGAATCACGAAGTCTGAAAACTTTTCTGTAATACAAAGTCCGATTTGCATTTCATTCTTTCCCTTTTTTCACGGTCATTAACGATTTTAAAAAACCCCTTTTTACTCACGATTTCTTCCCACATTTTCAACCTTTTCTTTTCTTTTCCTTTTTCTTTTTTATTAACCACTATATGATGATGATGATGATGATGATGATGAAGTGACGGGGACAACACAAAAACTCAGGCCCCAGGCAGAGAAAATCCCCAACCTGACGAGGAATCGAACCCGGGACCCTGTGATCCAGAGGTAGCAACGCTAGCCACTAGACGGTGAGCTGCGCACGACACAGTTGGTAGCCCCTCGGTTCAACTGGGCAGTCAGCTGCTCAACAGTCACACGTCTATTCACCTGAAGACACCTCCGCAGCCAAAGTACACCCCCGTCATCTGTGGCCAATGGTGTGTCACAGCTGCCTCAGCACTGGTTTTCAGTAGCGCCATCTTACCGTGCACAGCACGCTTTAACCTGGTCAGCACACAAATGGTTTGCCAACTTAGCCATTTCGAAAATGCCAACTGACACACTTTACACGCCCTCCACGGGTAGCGCTGTCATCTGCCGACTGTGAGTGGTTATTGCAGGCTGACGTTGAACACAGGTCGTGTTCATATTAAAGTGACTGGACTGTATAAAAATATAAACAGATGACGCAATTTTCATTAAAAACTTTTTTAACTATGAGAAATCTGCTCTATTAAGGAAGGGTATACAGTTTCTTGATATTCATCTTGTACTTGTAAATAAAACAGATGTACATTACCGTATTTACTCAAATCTAAGCCGTACTCGAATCTAATCCGCATTCGAATCGAAGCCGCACCTGAAAAATGAGATTGAAATCGAGGAAAAACATTTTCCCGAATCTAAGCTGCACCTGAAGTTTGAGACTCGAAATTCAAGCGGAGAGAAAAGTTTTAGGCCGCACCTCCAAATCGAAACAAAGTTGATCCGTTGTGATATGAGAGACAATTTAGGTCGAATAAATGACGATACAGCTACAGTAATTTGGTTCGAGTCGTAAGCTTAGCAGTTAAGCTTTACCAGGTAGCCGTTGCTATGCGTCAGGCGCTCTGTCTGTATTTATACGGGTACCCTTCCTTTTTCACGTGCTTCATCTGGTTTGAATTGATTGCTTATTTTTCTTTGATCTGACAAGCGCAGTTTTCTTTGTTATAGGTGTTTACGTCACTCTAAGCTGAAAATGCATTACTGTACTGTGTCATGCACTGCTTGTCGCATTCTGATCGTGCGTGTTTACGGCCTGTCGCCGCTTGCAGCATGGCTTGCTTTCGTGTGCACTACCGCCGCTTGCAATAAAATAGAAAAAAAGGAGAGGAATCATCTCATTAGCGAAACAATAGCAAGAGACTGCTATTTGTTGTTACTTACACTGCTGCTTTCTGTGATAATGATCAACAAGAACCAAATAATAGACTGCGTATGATGGAACATGTTCTAATTGAGAGTTAGGCGAAAATTTTTCTCCGTTTGAAAATCTTTGCGGCCGCTTCTTTAGTACATCAAATTCTGCACAGAAATTAGAGTCATCTTAGATTTAAAAATCCAGTCAGTTGCCGTGCTTCGTTTCTGACTGTATCACTATTAGGCATAAGAATAATACGAATATAAACATGACATGATATGCATATTCTTCCGCGTTTGCTGTTGTCTCACTCTAGTTTCGTAGTTTATTAGGCAGACAGGATTTAAATGTGATAGCAGCAAACACAAAAGAATACATGGTAAAATGTTTATATTCATTATTATTATGGTGAACAGAATATTGCATGTGATTCACAATTCATAAAAGTTCCTATTAGCAACCATCTCTTCTCACAGGTAGGAAAAAATTCAGATCGTAGAGTTGGCCATATTGACAAACATCCCAAACAGTCTTGCCAGTCGGATTTTCGTAGTACAGTGAAATGCTGCTACATTTGAAGATGAACAATACGGAATTTGTATTTACTTTGTTGGATAATGTATGAAAATGCAGTGGTCGAAACTCGGGGCGGAGAAAAAAAGCTCGTCTTTCACCTTTTTTTAAATTCTTTTACTGACGCAGAGGTTTGGGCGCCAGTATTTATCTTTGTGCCTGCAAAGCATGCCTGTGTAGCGCTACATATATTCGAAGGCAGAAGTTAGTTGTGGCGGCACCTACCAACATTTTTCAGAACTGCCACTTACTTTGCACTCGATTCTAAGCCGCAGGCGGTTTTTTGGATTACAAAAACCGGAAAAAAAAGGGCGGCTTAGATTTGAGTAAATACGGTATGTGATCAAAAGTGTCCAGACATCCCCAAAAATATAAGTTTTTCATATTAGGTGCACTGTACTGGCACCTACTGCCAGGTACTCCATATCAGCGACCTCAGTAGTCATTAGACATCGTGGGAGAGCAGAATGGGGCGCTCCGTGGAACTCACCGACTTCGAACGTGGTCAGGTGATTGGGTGTCACTTGTGTGATACGTCTGTACGTGAGATTTCTACACTCCTAAACTTCCCTAGGTCCACTGTTTCGGATGTGATAGTGAAATGGGTATGATAGTGAAAAGGGACATGTACAACACAAAAGCGTACAGGCTGACCTCGTTTTTTGCCTGACAGAGACCGCAACAGTCAAAGAGGGTCATAATGTGTAATAGGCAGACATTTATCCAAGATCATCACATAGGAATTTCAAATTGCATCAGGATCCACTGCAAGAAATATGACAGTTCGGCAGGAGGTGAGAAAACTTGGATTTCACAGTCAATAAGCTCCTCATAAGCCACATATCACGCCGGTAAAAGCAAAACGACGCCTCGCTCGGTGTAAGGAGAATCGACATTGGACGATTGAACAGTGAAAAACTGTTGTGTGGAGTGACGAATCACAGTACACAATGTGGCGATGCAATGGCAGGGTGTGCGTACGGTGAATGCCCGGTAAACATCATCTGCTAGCATATGTAGAGCCAACAGTAAAACTCTGTGGAAGTAGTGTTACGGTGTGGTCATACTGACCTACACCATCAACCTCAAATTTCGATTCTATCTCGTATCGCTCTGCAACACTGTGCCTAGATATTTAACTGATATGAGTATTTCAACCAGAAAACGCTAATACTCTATTTGTAGATTACAAAATTGTATTTCCTACTCACCCTCATTAACTTATATTCTTCCACATTTAGAGCAAGCTGCCATTCATCACACCAAACAGAAGTACTGTCCAAATCATCCTGCAGCCTCCTACAGTCACTCAACAATGACACTCCGCTGTACACTACGGTGTCGTCAACACACAGCTGCAGGTCGGTGCTCACCCTACCCGGCACGAGTGTTTACGGGTACAAAGAACCGTCACAGCTCTCTGGGGCACTCCTGACAATCCCCTCACCTCTCTCACACACACACCTTCCACGACAATCTGCCGGGTTCTTTTGCTCGAGAAGTCTTCGAGCCACTCGCATATCTGGAAAACTATTCCGCACTTTCGTACCACCGTTAAGTCTGCAGAGCGGCACCGTGTCGAATGTTTCCTGGAAATTTAGGAATACGGAATCCACCTACTGCCCTTCAACTACGTTTCATAAGGTATCTCGCAAGAAAACAGCGGGCCCAGTTTCTGAAGACGACCGCCGTTTACGGGAACTACGTCGCTGCTCCTGCCGATAGTGGGAGTTTGGGAGGGGTGTGGAGAGATTTTTGCCCAAATGTAAGCACAGCGTGGTACTGAGGGATGCTTTTTGGCACGGAGTATTCATACACTTCCTTGCGGTGCCACAGGAACTTTCCTTTTTGTACTGGTTCACTAAGTAAGGCAATATGTTATTGAGAACACAACACTGCATGTAACAATTGCTCTCTCAGCCCCCTTAACCTCCATGCAGTTCAGCCATCCTTTCCAAAGTTTTCCAAACCCATCCCAGAAGTAGCTCTGTGGCATCGTGCACATCCATTCTCACACTGCCTCCACAACTTCGTCGTACGACAAAAACTTTCATTCCCAGAGGTGCTGCCGTGTCTGATCAAGAAGGTGGAACTCAGCTGAAGCCGTGTCACATTTGTACGGTGGGTGTTCCAGAACCCTAAACCGATGTTTCAAACACGATGGATCGCTTTCCCAGGTGCTGGTTGGGGAAAGGTACTACAATTCTGTTATTCCCTGTTATCGTTATTTACACATCGAATAACTGTGAAATAAAAAAAAAAATATTGTCCGTGGTTTGTACTGAACGTGGGGTACTAATTAATGGATATTTGTATTCTTACTGGAAAGCCATCAGTCGTATCACTTAACACTAATCGCAGCAAAAGCAGATTTTAACTGTTAATTTATACTACTACTGAAGATGTAAATAAATAATTTATTGGTGAATGTAGTATATGGAGTAGAGGTTAACTAATTTTTTGAAATGACTGTGTGTATACTGTTGTGTGTCTACTCTTATCTTCTTGGTCACTACAGGAGTAATATTAATGGGCCAGAAGTGTGTTTCTACTTTCCTCACTTAATCCTTTCCAATCAAATTTTTCTATCCACTGCATTCTGCTCAACTCTTATTTATTTTACAATAATGGAAATGTGTCAGACATCGTCCAACATCAGAGCTACACTGACGAGTCAAAACATTACGAGCACCTACTTAATAGCTTCTCTGTCTGTCTTTCGAACAAAATGCATCGCCGATTCTGCACATCACAGACCCGACATTTTCTCGGTAGGTTGTGGAGGTTTGTGGCATTAGATGTCTATGCAAAGGTCATGTAATTCACGCAATTAATGGACCACCAATTTGTGTATGTGGTGATGGCACCTGATAGCAACCCAAATGGTTTCAGTAGGACTTACATCGGGCAAATTTGGTCAGAGACACCAATACGAGTTCACTATAGTCCTCCTCAAATCACTGTAGCACAGTTGTGGCTCTGAGACACAGACAATTAGAGTGCCGAACAGTGACACTGCTGTCGGGGAAGACATCGGGCACGTACGGGTGCAAATGGTTCGCAACAGTCAGTGTGGCTTCGATTAGTACTACAGGCCCGAACAAGCGCAGGAGAACGTCTCTCGTAGCGTAATACTGCTCCCACCATCCCGAGCCCACATCTGTGGTGTGCCGCTCATTTCGAGTTGCCGTACAAATCGACGACGGTATTTGTGAAGACGGCTGTCGACCTAGTGTAGCAAAAATGTGATTCACGTAAAGAGCCGACAGGTTTCCACCGATCGCCTGTCGTATCCTGACGGTCCCGTGCCCGCTGCAATCTTAACTGACAGTGTCGTCAGGTCGACACGTCGTGCTCTGCCGTGGAGCTCCACGTTAAACGGTGTACGACGAACTGTGTGCTCCCAAAAACTTGTAAGTGCACCGGCATTTTCTTCTTCCGGCAGAGATGCCGCAGATCACTGTCTATCCTACTTTACAGAGCACACGTGCCTCCGAGCGCCACATTCTGTGAAAAGTCGTCGACTCCAAACCGTTTGGTATATAGTGTCCTCCGGCCTCTTTCTGTAGACGATCGTGACAATAGCACACGAACATTCGACCAGCTTCGGCATTTTCGAGATACTCGTCCACGAGCTACGCGTAATAATAGTCAGCCCCTTATCCGAGTCACTTACCTCAGTGGATTTCCCCATTTGCAGCTCACATCTTACATACTTTTCTTACTGCGTCACTCGCCCACAACACACCAGGTGGCATCCAGTGTTGCTGTGGGCTTCTGTCACAATGTTTCGGTTCATCAGTGTACAGCAACAAGTTACAATGTCGGACACAGTCTGACTGTGGATCAGGAAGGGTTAACACTGGTTCTCCAAGTTTTGTGAGTAGCCTTTCACACGATACTTGGCATCTAGTTTGAAGTGTCTTCCAGTACAAGTTCTATATCACCTCTGTAATGTTCTCCTGTGGATCAGAATAATCTCGATTTGAGCCTAACGAGCTACACGTGCAGCTGAAGTGTGATTAAAGATCAATGCTAGGTTTTGTTGGCACTCTGGAATCGTACCTTAAACTGTGAAATCAAACAGTCTAAAGTATAGATTGGAACACGGATAGTTATGAAAAGGACAGATTGCTGCTCACCATAAAGACAATACATCAAGTTGCAGCTGGGCACAATGAAAATACTGTTAATACTGAGCTTTTGGCCAAAGCCTCCTTCCGTAAAGAAAGGTAAACACACACACACACACACACACAGGGCACAATGAAAATACTGTTAATACTGAGCTTTTGGCCAAAGCCTCCTTCCGTAAAGAAAGGTAAACACACACACACACACACACACACACACACACACACACACACACACACACACACACGCAGGCACACCCCTCTCTCTTGCTCTTAGCAAAGGGTACCACCTCGGCATTATGTGCAGCTGAACAAAACAGGCTGGATTGGTGGATTTCAATGGCTGCTTCACAACCCAGGCCATTTGAATCCTTCCCTCCACCACCAGATGTCCTGGATTGCACAGATGGGAGTTATCTTAACAATACATTCTCTGCTCCAGGAATGATCCCGGCCTCAACCTAACTTAACCTACTGTCACCTTACCCTCCACCCGAGAGGCTCCCCCACCTCTGTCCTATCACCTCCTCCCAATGCATGTACCCTCCCGCTGTTTCTTCTCTCTGCTAACACAACCATCGGTCTTTTCCCATCTCTGCTCTCCCCCTCCTCCCCGACACTGCACCTGGCACTTTGTCCTGCCACCTTTTAGACACTATATGTTCCACCCCTCTCCCTACACCCTTACCCTGCTATTCCTCCCACTTCCCTGTCCTACTCCAGACTGCTGCTTTTGTTCAAAACAACAGAGAGAGAGCAGTCGTGTTCGTGACGTGTGCCTGCTCGCGTGAATGTATATTTGTTTCCCTTTCCTTTCTTTTCTGAAGAAGGCTTTAGCTGAAAGCTCAGTACGTAACAGTCTCTTCGTTGTGTCTGTCTACAACTCAATGCGTCATCTTTTCGGTGAGTAGCAATCTATCTTTTTCATAATTGTTAAATAGAGAAATAAATAATGACTAAAAGAAAACCATCTGTGAATGTGAGGTCCTCACTACCTGTGCGGGATCCGGCTCTCCGTGTCGCCCGTCGTCGTGAAACGGCTCCTCTTTCTTCACAGTAATATATTCAGATTCCTGTGACAAAAGATGCTGCCTTAAAAAATGATTAAAGAATTACATATTTTGTATGGAACATAGCAAATAATAAATACCACTAATGAAGACAAGTTCTCACATACAAATGAGAAGTTTAACACCTTCTGAAATTACAACATAGCTCATGTCACAAAAACCTTGTACAAACTGCATTTTACCATCACAGCCTGCTCAAATTATCAGTGAAGACTGCTACATAAAACTCCGATTTGTTTTTTCCTGTTTTCTGTCCTACAAAAAGAAGTAAATTATTTAGGCTTTACATTATCTAGAGAAAGATAAAGCCTATTACTGTGCAGAAATAACAACACAAAGATATGAAATGATTAAAAAAAAAAAGAGAGAGTGTTTACGGCATTATAAAGAAAACAAAACAGCAGATACGTAAAAAGGTGTTACACATTGCCCTTCAAAAGCCAGTAAGTCCAAAAAGTTTCAAGACTGGATTAATAAAAAATACAGAAAAGTAAAGATGATTGTTTTAATGCTTCAGGTGTTCTACACAGTATCCCTTCACTTGAGTTCAACACGCACAATGGTTGTGTGAAAGCATCAGAAAAGTTCTCGCTTAAGATGTCATTCAATTTTTGTAGCACACTGGCTCAAATGTCGGCTGTCGTCAAACTGTTAGCCCTTCATATTAATTTCTGCACTACGACTTCTGTGGTAGGCTCACATAGAAAACTGGGTCTTGTCACCCGTGACGATTTTTTTCCAGGAAAGAACTGTCCCCATTTTGCATCCGAATCGAGTTGCGGCACAAGTCCACGCCTAGTCCTTTTGTTCGGAAGTTGAGGTGTGCAGGACAAACTCTTTGCACTCTTTGCAATTTGTGATACACCTGTGACGCACTACTTAATACTGCCTACTCACAACTGGCTAGTCAAATGCAGAGCTGTCACTCACAGTTGCCAGTTAAGGTCGCATGTGTAGTTACTGCTCTGCTGTCACTAATGTACCAGGAATGAAACCAGTATCTGAACTTTTTCAACAGACACTGTAAATCCACATACAAGGTGACGCACGGTAAGTCACCCGATTGAACTTTGATCCTACAAGTATACTATTCAGGCAAAGCTTTCAAATTGTGCATTCAACTTTGTGCAGTTCATAGAAATTATGCCAGATGGCGTTACGAGTTCGTCACTTCTGTTGCGAATCCGCCATTTCAGTCTGCCGCGACAGTGGACAGAGAACGGTCGACCGTCGCACAGAAGACGAAGACTGTGTGACTGTTCTAGGCGACGAATGGCGTTACACTGCGAGTGGAACAGGACGGGAAATGGCTACTAGTGGTACGGGATACCCTCAACCGAGTGCCGTAAGGTGGATTGCGGAGTATCGATGTAGATGGAGAACATCATCAGAGATAGCCTATGGGACACGTGATTGTCACGACTGATAAAGGCACCACACAAATCTGTCGTATCTGCGTCGCAAGTAAGTATTCGGCTGCAACTACCGAGTATTCTTTCCTTAAGTCACCATTCGTGAAGGGGTGCAAGGGCTTTCCTAAAAGCAGCACATCCAAATGGTACTAATTTTCTTCCCCTCCTTCTTCCTCTCCAGGGAGCTTCCTTTTAAGTTTTAAAGCCTCTTATACACACTCAGGTTCTTCATATTTTCCATTTCCTTATTGTTTAACATGGTAAGACACGTCGCGTTTTTGTAAATTGCACTGCCTCCAAATATTCAGCATCTCGTGATACATTAAACATTTTGCAAAGCAATGTTTTCGTGTAAAAATGATAAGAATCGGTGCGACAGAATGTCGTCTCGCCACTGCCACTGTTGGAGGGCACCGCTGCTCGAAACTGATTCTCTCCTGTTTCACAGCCGACGCTTCTCCCGTGTTGCCACAACCGAACGGTATACGCAAATTTTCCTCGCTCCCCTCCACACTGCAGGTGCTCACACTCGAAATCGGCGAGTTCTCGAGCCCCGGCCTGGAGCCAGGTAGGCTCTGCACAGTGGGTGCTTCAGCAGCTCACAACAGAGATTCTTAATACACTGGATTGTTTTCACAGCCGTACGACGGTGGCCATTACTGTGAAGCAAAATCACCCCTTCTGGAAGCTTCCTTTTCCTCTTCATTTCGATTTTGGGTTTCAGATCGTGCAGTAGGTCACAGTAGCAGTCTTTATTTGACATTTAGCAGTTAAGAATATATTTTAGCAACAACGGACCTTCCAATCGTAATTTGAAAATATTTACAAAATGGTTATTTCATTTCTGTTTCAAGTCAAACCGGCAGGGATCAGAGCAACACAGCTTCCTACAGTTTCTAAGGGAGAAGATATCACAGTTTTGTGGTCATTCTCTGTGATCAATCTTTAATCAGTGTGTAAATAAATGAATATTGTGAATGACTTGTACTAAACAGGTTGCAATTGTTAATTGGTCTTTGTCATTGTCTTGCACTGGAAGTCACTCTGTCTTATGATACGACATTTATCACAGGAGTTAAACATTTAACTGTAAATTTATATTACTGCTACAGGTGCTAATAAATATTCTATTGCTGAAAGTGAAAAAGATACGCCACCTGAAGATTACTCATTTTCTAAAATACTTAAAATGAATGAAATGGAAAGGAACAGTATTTTATAATGTTCAAGGCCACCACATTCAGCCGACATTAGGCCGCTTTATTTCTTCGTGTGGGGATTTGTGAAGGACCGCGTGTATGACATCGTATCACTAATGCGATTGCAACAATAACAGAGGAAATGCTACAAAGAATGTGGCAAGAAATTGAAACCAGACTCGATATTCTTCGTGCCACAAATGGTTCACATATGGAGGTGTATTGGTGATAAATAAATTCTTTGAGATACTCTACAATGTGGTGCATTTTTCATAGACATAGTTATTGTGGTTTCTTTCCGTGTTTCTTTGAAATCAGGGAGGTTTGAGTGGGACACCCTGTGTAAGATGGTCTTCACTGCCATCAAGAGCATTACAGATGTCACACTTCTTGAAAGATTTAACAATGTCTTCTCTCACTCTAGACCACAACTGTTTTATCCACTGACACACTTGTTCGATTGGAGGTTGTTTTAAAGCTCCCTCTGGCATGAATTCATATTGGGTTTCACCCATCATCATTTGTTCCATTCCTCTCTCGCGCACACCTTAAATGGTTTATTTACCGAGACATCAAAACATTGCACTTGTGAAATAAATCCTCCCGGAATCACAGCAAGCTCCAGCACCTTTCCTTCTCTCCCACACTAACTTAATCCATAACTTCACAGCAGTCTCGTCCACCCGACCCTTGTCATGTGCACGAACACCACCACCTGGCAGTATTTCAGAAGGCTTTGGTACTGTTCTGAACTTGAAAATGATCATTGGGTTATGTTTGGTACTGTCCGCACAACATGAGAAGATAACAGTGTAGTGCATTTTTACATGTCCACTTTTGCTTTTACGGTTGCAGTTTTAACATCTTTCATGGCAAGAGTCCTGTTACTCAGCACATCAAATGTCAGGGGAGTTTCATCCATATTCTCTATTGGCCATAGTTCCATACTGGCTTTCTTTATATGTCAAATAATAAAGAGATGGAAACATAATATTTTCTCTTCATAGTCTTGTGGCATTTTGGTTTTTGTTCGCAACACTAAGTACACGACACTTCGTAAACCTGTAGCACCGACCAACTCCACCACAAAAATCTGTCTAGTTCCACTGTAGCAGTAGCTTACGAGAGTGTATTTGTATCATTTTTGTATTAATTCCAATGACATTTTTACAGTGTTCTCGAATTCATTTCAATACGTCATTTTCTAGTTTTTGCCATTTTGCATTCAGTTCTTTATCTGAACATTTAATCTTTTCCATTTTGTTCAGCTCTTCTTTACTAGCCTGCCAGTCACGAATGGTTTTTTCCTGTTTGTGGAGGGCCGATACACCCCCCAGCTGTTCCATTTCCGTGTTGTTCTGCATATGCTATTACTTTCAATTTATAGCCCGTGTCGTACAAATATCTTTTATTCTTTTCCATCTCAAAACTAGTGACTAACAAAAATATTTTACTGTTACCGATAACACAAATCACTTTCAGTTAAAGTTCGTCGACACTGCACACTGCAATGACGTGCCATAGCCTAGACAGTGTTCTGGTTTGTAATTTAGGGGGAGGGGGAGGGTGAGGTGGGAGGAAGAGTGTGTTAGCAAGCTCTCAAATCCCCACGACGGACGTTTGTCGCATCGGTGCACTGCTGCTGCCAGTTGAATCCACTGTTGCCAGATGGAAATAGGTTTCCCGAGGCATCGAAAATGTGGCCATTTTTAAGACTGGCGGGAATTTTAAATCGAGCACTGGACATTTTTATATCGATTTTGAGTATAAGATACACCTGAATTTTGGTGGCAATTTTTCAAAGATAAAAGTGCATCTTATAGTCCACAAAATACAGTACTACAGCCCCGTACATGTCAGTAGCACGGAGACCGTGAAAACGAGATTAAACTAATTACGGTGCACACGTAAGCATTTAAACTGTCACTATTATAGTGCTCCATATGCGAATGGAAAGAGAAGAAATTTTAATACGTGGTAAACTACACACACAAATGATACTCTCTACTGACATCTGATGGTGAAATACTTGGAAAAACTTAGAGAGGACACAAACTACATTTCATACCTGTACCGCGTCCTGTCCCTCTGCCGCCGTGTCCTCCAATGGCTCCTGCTTCACTGCCACAAAGTCAAATCCCTGCAAAGAAGAAACAACATTACAATTTTTTTTTGTGTGTGGCAAAATATGTGACAATTTTCTGTTAAAGCAAGTACAGAACAGAGTTGTCTCATTCACAAATATCAGCTGCTAGTGTAGTGTTACAAATACCAGGGGTAAGAACCCCCCTTTGCTGAACAAATGACATTGGCTAAATATTTGGATTTTAATGTGTCAGTGCAGCACCTTCACACAAATATGTTTCTTTCAGTGTTTCATGCATAGTGTAGCAGGACAACGTGAGATTACTCTACTTGTTTTTATACTCCTCACCCCAATATTATTTTTCTACTTTATCATCTCTTTTCATGAATAGTCCATATAGCATGTGAAAGCAAAAATACCACATTCTTATTCATGCAATATTTCACTAGACTTTATAATTCATAATATAATTTAAAGTCTGGTGATGACAGTATGTAATGGAACATATGGAAACATTTTATTCAAAAAAATATTCATAATTTATTATACACTATATGATTAAAAGTATGCGGACACCCCAAAAACATACATTTTTCACATCAGGTTCATTGTGCTGCCACCTATTGCCAGGTACTCCATATCAGCGACCTCAGTTTTCATTAATCATCATCAGACAGCAGAATGGTGCACTCCACGGAACTCACGGACGTTGAACGTAGTCAGGTAATTGGGTGTCACTTGTGTCATACGTCTGTGCGCGAGATTTCCGCATTCCTAAACATCCCTAGGTCCACTGTTTCTGGTGTGATAGTGAAGTGGAAACGTGAAGGGACACGTACAGCACAAAAGTGTACAGGCCGACCTCGTCTGTTGACTGACAGAGACTGCCGACAGTTGAAGAGGGTCGTAATGTGTAATAGGCAGACATCTATGCAGACCATCACACAAGAATTCCAAACTGCATCAAGACCCACTACAAGTACTATGACAGTTAAGCGGGAGGTGAGAAAACTTGGATTTCATGGTCGAGCAGCTGCTCTTAAACCACACTTCATACCAGTAAATTCCAAACGATGCCTCACTTGGTGTCAGGAGCATAAACATTTGATGACTGAACAGTGGAAAAATGTTGAGTGGAGTGACCAATCACGGTACACAATGTGGCGATCCGATGGCAGGGTGTAGGTATGGCGAATGCCCAGTGAATGTCATCTGCCAGCACGTGTAGTGCAAAAAGTAAAATTTGGAGGCGGTCGTGTTATGTTGTGGTCGTGTTTTCCCTGGAGGTGGCTTGCACCCCTTGTTGTTTTGCGTGGCACTATCACAGCACAGGCCTACATTGATGTGTTAAGCACCTTCTCACTTCCCACTGTTGAAGAGCAATTCGGATATGGCGATTGCATCTTTCAACACGATTGAGTGCCTGTTCATAACGCACGACCTGTGCCGGAGTGGTTACACGACAATAACATCCCTATAATGAACTGGCTTCTACAGAGTTCTGACCTGAATCCTACAGAACACCTTTGGGATGTTTTGGAATGCCGACTTCTTGCCAGGCCTCACTGACCGACATCGATCCCTCTTCTCAGTGCAGCACTCCCTGAAGAATGGGCTGCCATTCCCCAAGAAACCTTCCAGCACCTGACTGAATGTATGCCTGCAAGAGTGGAAGCTATCATCAGCACTAAGGGCGGGCCAACACCATATCGAATTCCAGCATTACCAATTGGGAAGGGGAGGGGGACAGGGGGGGGGGGGGGGGGGGAGCACAAACTTGCAAGTCATTTTCATTTAGGTGTACAGATACTTTTGATCACATAGTGTACCTGCAAACTATGTGCTCATCGAAATGGCAACCCCGCCTAAAAATTGTTTGTTTTTGGACTGCCACAGCTCATTCCTCATTCTCTTCTTTCAAGCAAAGATCTTACTTTTTTAAAAAAAAAAAAAATATTTCTAAAGTTCATTCATGTGCAAAGTTCTAGTTTCCCCAATATTTCACCCTGAGACAAAATTTTGTAGTCCCGACTTCTCTATTTCAAAAATGTACACTTTTACTAAAATAATCTCTCAGTTTATTCAGTATTCCAATTAGAAAATTTCACTGTATAGAAAATTCTTGGCAACATTTGGGGAATCCATCTGCATATTAAAATTTCCACTGCATAAGAAGTACCATTATTTTGCCGTATTTAACCATATGGCTTTTAGTTAAACAAATCTACTTTACTGCTTATTATATCTTTTATTTTTTATGTTAATATCCAAAAGGTAACTGTAATATACTTTATTGTCTAGTAATTTCTGTAGTTAAAAAGTGAAGATCTCCATTAGTCAGACAAATGTCAGTTCTGTGTGAAACTTCCGTCACAGCAGTGAAATATAGGTCGCAATAACAACAACCATATCATATGAACTCTTTAGTAAACTAAATAAAGAAAAAACCAACTGTGTTGTGTTACATTATTATTAACCATTTAAATAGCGTAGCAATTACTGGAAGAAAATTATCTTGACGGATTTTAACACACTGAACACCTTGCTGCATTCAGTCATTGGATATGCTGGACCAAACATTTAAATCCTTTTATTCGATTTGAACAAATTATTATTTTTTTGATTGTGATATCCTTTGTTATTCTAACTTTGTTATTTTATATTTTTTATGTATTTGCTTACGTTTCCGCCTGTGGTCACATGGTCCGTTGAATTAATTTTGCATTGTGGAACCAAATGATTAACAGTAGATATTTTGGTTTTTTAGTTTAACACATTCATTTCATTTCAGATTTTGAACTAAAATGGGTATCAGAGGGCTCTCAGATGCAGAAATCGCTGAAATGTCGACAAATCGTTCTGAAGATGATGCCACAGGCTTCTCCGATGATTCCGCTGAATACCCAAATGTTTCACCTGGTGACAGTTCCAGTTTGACTTCTGAGGACGATGATGACAAACACGACACAGGGTCAACTGACTCCGAGCCTAATGATGATGATCCTCTTGTGAATCTTTCAGATGAAGATAAATGGGAAACTGTAGAAGGGGACAGAATTAATTTTACTTTCTCCTCTCCAGACACTGGTGTTCATCCAAAAGCTTCAAGGACTACCTCCCATCTCTCATTTTCAAGACTTCATTGACAATAATATTATATTGCTGTTAGCTGAAGAGATCAATAGGTTTGCTGCAGAAAAAACTATTGCCACCAGAACTCCAAATCAAAGGCAATCAAAATGGTTTGACACCAATACTGATTAAATGTACAAGATTTTGGTGATTATTCTCTGGAAGGGGATTATGCAGTTTCCCAAATTGAGATACTAACAATCCAAAAAAAGAATGCATGAAAATGGAATTCCAAAAATAATTAATCTTAAGAGATTTGAAATGTTACTTTCGATATTGCACTTATCAAGTAATAGCAAGAAAAAGATCCAGAAGAACAGGCTTTTCACAATCTCAAAATTTGTGGAAATCCTGGGGAAGAAATTCAAGGAATCCTGCACTACAGAAGGAGCGGTTTGTATAGGTGAAAGCAACGCACCATTTCGTAAATGTATTTACTTTTGACAATACATCCCTAAAAAAAAAGACATAAATATGGGATTAAGGTTTTCAAGCTTTCCGTTAGTGGAAGTTATACCTGATTATTTGAAGTCTTCGCTGGCAAGGAAAGAACAGATGATATATCTGTTGCTGAGAGGCTAGCAACAGAATTAAGGGACTGACTCTAGGTAGTAACTGTGTATCGATAACTGGCACACTAGTGTTCCGTATCTAGAATGCTAACCCAGCGAGAGACATTTGTTAGGCACATTCGTGCAAATCGAAAGAATAATCCCCCCCGATGCCGTAGAGGCAAAAATGTAGTCCTGAAGTGGAAGGATAAACGAGACATGCTAATGCTCAGTACAAAACAAAAACAAAAAGAAACAAGTGAGCCCACTACGGTCATAGACTATAACAAAGGAAAAGTATTTATTGACCTCTCCGATCTGATGGCCTCATATGTATGATATATATATAGACCTGTCAAATGCTACAAGATACTTGTCTTCCATTTCATCACTTCCACATCCACTGTAAATGTTCTGTATTTGTACAATAAAGTATACAACAAGAAAAATTGGCAGCAATGATTTCAAAGAAACTCTTGTCCAATCACTTGTGTATCCTACATTGGATCCAAACTTGGCAAGACCTTTCAGCTGCAAGCCTAAGCACTTGCCGAAAGAGTATAAGCGGCAGAAGAGCATTACCAGCAAAAGGTGCAGCCCGTGCTACAAAATCGTGACCCAATGGCAGAATGCTGCTTATGCTTGCAAAAGTGTGGGGAAAAAGAATTCGCACACACTCTCGGACATGCAACTTACCGACATACATCAAATGTTTCCAAAAACACCACTGAATGCATGTTTATGTGAAGGAAAAAACTTTCCTTCTCATTCCGTACACTAAGTCTCCCCTGACCCACGGTTTTGGGTCACTTTCCCACAATCTACCCCTTTTCCTAAACCTATCCGGTCCTTTTCCTGTACCCTTCTTCCTTCCACTTCAACCCTTCTGCCTGAAGAAGGGGTCCCCGGCTCTGAAACCTTGCCAATCACAACAGTCTTTTACATGTGTGTTCTGCCACCGCTTGGTGAGTAGATTTTTTATCTATCCAATTAAATGATTGGATCAATAAAATGTTGTTAGTTGTAAGATCTAGTTCACAAATTACATTTTGATATTCTGAGCACTTTTGTAACCTTGTATGTAGCATTCATGAACACAAAATAAAAAATATAATTATGAAATGCTCAGAACATGTTTCATATTATTGATCCTCAAAACTCAGTATCAGTATATTCATTATTCTGCCCAGTCATGTACGATTCTGTTGTTCACTGGGACCACAGAATTCTCCGGTGCATGCTTATAACATAGAAACAAGCCACGTGTGTACGCACAGGCTTGAAGTAAGATGTGCTGAATGACCGTGGGTGGGCACACAGGCTGACCGAGATAGTGCAATGTTCAATGTGTTAATGGGACCAAAGTGGCTCCAAACAGGTCAGGAACAATGGAATAATTAACGAGACCATAAAAAAAATGTCATGCTCAATGGCAACAAAATCACTTATTTTAGACAACTGAGTTGAAATTATCAGAGTAAAGTCAGTAGGTGTACACAGCAAACTTATTACCTGGGCAGTGTGCCAGTGTTGTTGTGTTTATGCCGAAGAAACAGGGAGGGGAGATACTAATAGTGTACACTCCGGTATTCCCCTATGTTGAGCACTCTCACATGTCTGTACATCAATGACCTGTGTCACTGCTTTCACACAGAAATTAAACACTGACTGCCACTTTTTCACAATGTTTTTGGCATGATATCACTATGAAGACATTTGTTCACAATGTAATATTAAGATCTACCTATGTTTATCGGAAGTAGCATTAATACAACCCCATTAATAATGTAGAAACCCAAATCCGCAACTCCTGTGGATATATTTATCTTGTGGTCACTGTTGCCTCGATATGATTTTATGTTTGAAATTGTGTCTGAGGCTGGACGTGATAACAACTTTGCAGAATACTTTTTTTTTTTTTTTTTTTTTTTTTCATGGCCATCTTCTGCAGCAGCTGTTAAAATCTCTTAGTATAGGTTATCCATCTTGATCTGATTGCAGTCTAATTAAAAAGAATTACACCTGACACATTTCGCTTTTATTTATAAAGCATCTTCCGTGGTTATTCTGTAAACTGTATGCATACGTTTGTACATTTTTGATTGTTTTACGTTAAAAACAGTGTTTTCTTTATCAAGTTGGTCTGCAAGTTACTTACGGTGTTTCTTTACATATTCTGCTCCCTCCCTCCTTGCTAGCAGCGGTTGGTGTTGCAAGGCTTCATTTCACATTTGCACGTGGCAGCTTTTGGCATTCTGCAGTATTTCCTGCCCTGCAATATTTACACTTCCCTTTCTTACACTGTTTCTCATTGCACACTGCCACAGTGTTTATGTCTGTTGGTTTGTTTACATTGTTGCAAAACAGTGAAACTACATTTTGTGTGTGTGTGTGTTTTTTTTTTTTTTTAAAAAAAAAAAAGCAGGTTTTTATGTATAATGTCTATAGCCAGCAGCACTTTTTAGTCTATGTGTCACATGTGTGGGGAAAAATAAATAAATAAATAAATAAAAAATCAGTTTCAGTCTTTTCTGATCAGGCCTCATATGTCATAGAGATGTCATGGAGTCACAGAACTTCTATGTCCTACCAGGGATTATGTCTATGTCTGTGACTGCAGTAGACACCACACAAGGTGCATCTACAACACACACTTTTGTATGTGGTCGGCAAACCCTGTTGTGTGCTAAATAATTGTTGCTACTGCCAGAACATAGGCAAGGACATCATATTCCTACTGTAAACGAGACACTAGATACCACCCGACAAGAAAAAGTCGAGAGGAGTTAAAACTGGTAACTGTGATGGCTGTTTTTAGAAAAATCATCAATATTGCCCTCAATTTGTGAACTATTTGAAAGCAGTAGACGAATTAAATTTTATATTCTGACACCTTATACTGGTAAGTTATTATGTGTAAGGTTTCAAGTTTATCCCACAATTATTTCTGGAGATATAAAAAGCTAAACTTAACATTTTTTCGAGGGTGTTTTTTCAGCTGACTTGGCTCCAAATTATCCATGTGCAAATAAATTGAGAAATCTTTTTTTTATTATTTCTCTCAAGAGAGCACAGAAAGTTGTAAAATATGGTCTATTTTTGTATCTTTCAAGAAAATATTGCGAGAGATACTATGTCTCAAAGTCGCTGAAAACTCACAGCTGCACTGTCGATAGCTGTACTAAGGGGTCAAGCAAATGACTATATCTCCGGAACTACTGAATTAATAACAGTGAAACTTTATCATTGTTTACTAGGAACACGTGTGATTGTTCAGGCAAAATTTCATTAAAATCTGTGGCCGTCACGCAGGAACTTTTTCCGAAATTAGACCACTCGACACGGAATGGTCTAATAATGTTTGGACACGATAGTGAGAAAGCGATCACCCGCAAGACTTCACAAAGGTGCAGTAAGTTCAGTTCAAAGCTTCAGTGATATCAGTCTCAGGGCAGTGGACTGTCGGCCTTTAGAGGCGTCAGATGCAGGACGCTATGTGGTCAAGTTGGACACTCGAAAGGTAGTGAAAGTATTAAACCGGGGTTCAACTTTAGACAGTTCCCTCTCTACTATACGTATGAGGAAAGTCACGCAATGAAATGTGTGTGCTATTTTGGTGACGTAATGATGCCGATTCTGCATACCTCGAGATTGTGTGTCAGTACTGAGCTGGCTTCCTCATTAGACACGGGGCTAAATCCAAATGCGAAATATAAAAAAATTGTATGAATCTGTGGAATCTCTCCTTTTGGACACATCCAAAAGAACAGACAATGTGTGGAATCTGCAGCTGTGATACATATTATGTGCACAAAGACAGATGAGGGTGGAGGAAAGAAAAGGGAAGGAATTCATGATTCACGTAATCGATTTGCCTCGGTGGGCTACAAATCCACCACCTTTGGTACGTATGTGCAGTCATGTTTGAAATCCTGTGGCAAACTACTGAGCAAGGGGGACACAGGCATGGACTGCAGACAGGTGGCACTAGTTGCGAATGTGGCTCGACCGAGGGGCGTGCCGCGACAGGCTACTGTGGTAAAACAGTGAGTGCAGGCGGTGCAGTGCTTAACACAACTGCCTAATAAGCAGGAGATCCCGTGTTCAAATCTAGGTCCGGCATACATTTTCACTCGTCACCACAGAAGCCACACAAAGTGCCGATACAGCTGAAATCAAGAATTTCTTCCCTTCCCTTTTCTTTCTCCACACCCACCCCTCTACCTTCAATTTACATAATATAAAAAAATGTTCAGGACTAAGTACGGCAGAATTTCCATTTATTTGATCAGTCATTTTCATCTATATTTTAAAAGTTACGACAGATCACGGAACCGAGAGAGAGACTGCACAGCAGGTGGTGATAAACAGTACAGTACTCAGCTCACCAGAAAGTGTCGACAGCTGTGTAAAGTAGAATATAATGTTGCTGTTGTTGTTGTTGTTGTTGTTGTTGTTGTTGTCTTCAGTCCTGAGACTGGTTTGATGCAGCTCTCCATGCTACTCTATCCTGTGCAAGCTTCTTCATCTCCCTACATTCTTCTGAATCTGCAACCTACATTCTTCTGAATCTGCTTAGTGTATTCATCTCTTGGTCTCCCTCTACGATTTTTACCCTCCACGCTGCCCTCCAATACTAAATTGATGATCCCACGATGCCTCAGAACGTGTCCTACCAACCGGTCCCTTCTTCTAGTCAAGTTGTGCCATAAGCTCCTCTTCTCCCCAATTCTATTCAATACCTCCTCATTAGTTATGTGATCTACCGATCTAATTTTCAGCGATCTTCTGTATACCACATCTCGAAAGCTTCTATTCTCTTCTTGTCCAAACTATTTATCGTCCACATTTTACTTCCATGCAAGGCTACACTCTGTACAAATACTTTCAGAAACGACTTCCTGACACTTAAATCTATACTCGATGTTGACAAATTTCTCTTCTTCAGAAATGCTTTCCTTGCCATTGCCAGTCTACATTTTATATCCTCTCTACTTCGACCATCAGTTATTTTGTTCCCCAAATAGCAAAACTCATTTACTACTTCACAAGTCTCATTTCCTAATCTAATTCCCTCAACATCACCTGATTTAATCTGACTACACTCCATTATCCTTGTTTTGCTTTTTAATTCTGTCAGAGACAGTGAAGGACACGGAAGAGCAGTTGAACGGAATGGACAGTGTCTTGAAAGGAGGATATAAGATGAATATCAACAAAATCAAAGTAGAATATACTGCCCTACTATTCCATATGTCAGTCAGTGTAGAGTACGTAAATCAGTGTCACTGACGGTCCATTCGGGAATAACAGAAGCAGCACGCAATGTTGCTGGGTAATGAGATCCTGCAGCAGCTCTGTGTACCTGTCTCGACCGAACACGTAATGTGGTTTTGTAAACTTGTTATTGCAATGCCTCAGTGTTGTCACTGCCATATAGACGACTATTTTTTTCACCTGCAGCCATTAATGCTTCGTGTCTGAAAGATGGCAACAGCTCTACTAGTTGTCAGAAATCTTCTTACACCAAATTTACTATAGGTACTAGAAACTTAGACTATAGCATCCGACTGACGAGGACAGAGAATACGTGCCTGCTTCTTGTTTCCACAAGTAAAGAAGAGAATCAAATGACACAGAATTAATGACACAGAGGTGGCCAATAAAGAAAGAAAAATAGGGAGTAGCTGTCAAGTTAATACAGGTGATTACAATGAACATTTCTAACACTGGAATCACTGACTGGACAAATGTATGAAGGATGAGAATGAAAAGGTGATTTGTACACCCAACGATGAAACATTGTTTTCATTTGAATCACAGTTGAAATACTGAGAATTCAGTGAAATAGCAACCCTAACACACTAGGTATTAGAGAGACCCTGGACATAATTAAACAGAAAATGAAAATATCAGCTTCCGAGCTAACAAAAGAGTCTGGATATCTACATATTATTCTGTGGCCTCGACTGTGGAATCGTTTTTACATTTATTTGCTTTGCTTGACACAATTGTGTTGTCACCTTCAAACTTAACCAGACCGCCATCTGTGCCGAGGATCGGTCTGTCGTGACGACACATATTCCGCCTCTGAGACAAAATTGTCAATGTTGTTCGAACACAGAAAAAATCCTGCCCGTGTCAATGAAAGAAACTCGTGCAAGTGACGAACGCAGAAAACGAAAAAGGGGCCGTCGACACGACACACCTAATTCACATAACTTTTTCGCCAAAACTGAGACTTGCTTTTGACACAAAATCCTTAATAACATTTCAAATGTATAATGTGCAAGTGTGGTATATACAATGTGCACAGGAAGTCTCTAACTAAAAGCACGTCACACAGTAAAATGGTAAGATACACAAGACTTGAAATTGTTCACCGATATAGCGCCTGCAACACGACTGCTAGCGGCCGGGTGTCTGTCTGAGAAGGAGAACAACTGTTCGCCTTTCCGTGCTCGGTGAAGAACAGTGACAGTTAGCAGTGACTTCACTTTGGAGGAGCACTTCGTGGCAAGTGTGTGTGCCCGTAAACAGAAACACAGCACTGAAAATATTGCACGGGTGACAGACAAGATTTGTTAACAATTCGGTAAGAAACAACTGACGTGTTAGACTTTGATCGCGGGAGAGAAGACACCTTTTCACCTTAGAAGTGTTTTGGATGCCCCCCGTCAATCTGAAGAGAAATGTGTGCCTAAGTTAGTGCGTCAGTGTTGTGTTCACCCTGCAAGTTGAGCACACTTTGTGAGAACCTAGATTAAAAGCAGCACAATACAATTTTAAATAAAAATGGACTTTGGCACGGAAGCATTCTGGTCAATGGCCATCAGAGGACTGACAGAATATGATTCAAACAGTTGAAGGCACACCACACCATGTAAGTATAACAATGGTGCACATATGAACGTTTTGGACAAACAACTGTGTTATTGAAGTTACAATAAACTAATCACACATGTAAAGGGACTGTCCGGGCATCCTGTACAGAAATGCAACAAAAGTGAATGCGAAGGAAATGCTGTCCACAAAATTTGATTAATTTGTATATTAGCAGCACAATGACGTACCTGGTTAACAGCTGTTCATTGGCTACCACATACAATCTTCCCAATGCTGTATGTATGTGGCCCTTTGTAAAGTTTAGCTGTGTGTCTTATATCATCACCTCCATATCAAAGCAAGTTGGAAGACGTGAATTTAAAAACCAGTCCTCCACTGTTATAGAATCACCCTTGACACCCTTCATGGGACTGAAGATCAATGTGTGTGTGTGTGTGTGTGTGTGTGTGTGTGTGTGTGTGTGTGTGTGTGTGTGTGTTTTCCACAAAACAATAATTGATTGTTTCCCACATGTGTTAACCCTATCTACAATATCTATAAAAACTCAAAATTTTTAGGTGATCTCTTTCTTTTGGTGATGGGTTCAGTAACAAATACTCAACAGATACAATATAAGTACAAAATAAGCAGAAATGCAAACTATGCTAGCTTTCTACCTGCATTTGTGCTAAATCGGCAGCTTCATCATCGTCTGAGAGTTTCTCTTGCTTTATTGTGGTATATTCCATATCCTGCAACACAGACAAAGATTTAACTCAAATGACTGTGCTACAAAATGGTTCAAATTGTAACTTTGACAGGGAACAACTCGAGCCAATGGGAAAGTCTCATATTAAGCCATCAACTGTCATCCAATTGAGGAACTAACTACAAGTGGTTCCACCTTAGGATCTTTACTTTTTCTTGTGTACATTTCATCAGTAACATTACCAGGTTAGTTTTATTTATAGATGATATGAAAATCATAAAAAATAGCAAATCAAACAGTTTTAGAATGGTCATTTAATGAAATCTGAAAAACTGTGTAGGGAAGCAGCTTACTCACGCCTTAATAAATGCACATCAGTCTTTCCATTGTGTGCCAGCCAGTCCGCTGTAACTAGCTCTGACGTCATAAATGTTGCGCAATACTTTAAAAATCAAGTAAATAACCTGAAATGTTTCTGGCATGTCAGGAGTAATACTAAATCAATATGTGTTGAATGTCAGTTCAATAACTTTAACCATTTTCGAAATTTGGACGTTTTTCTGTAAAAGTCATTGGCGCAACAGAAAAGAGCTAGATAGTTAAAAATTTATATTTAGATTCCTCGTTCATAATAATTTAATAAAAACAGTACTTTGGATTTCACAAATTAAAATTTTAGTGGAAATTCATGATTTTCTGGTTTTTGTCTTAAAAATTAAGGAAGCAAGATAGATTAAGTAGGCTAATAAATAAGGCTACGATGTTTATATTTAAGTAGAATGGAGATCCGCTATCACCATAAAGATGTGAGAAGTTTCATTTGAATAACTGTAAAACTATAGCGATAGCGTATCTCCAAAGGGCAGGTACAGAGCTAGTCTACTGCGTGCAGTGTAATTAAATTAATTCTCTCGCCCAAAATATTTAACTTAGCCACGTCAAACTTTTATTATGATTACTTACCTGTGTGCTGAATGCATATTTAAATTAAGAACTTCATCGGCCATCAGCAAAAGAAGCTATGATTTATTCGGTAACTTAATGTGGTGCATTACTAGCCCAGCGGCTAGTCAGGAGAGCCGATTTGATCAGGCATTCCCTTAGCCGTCCGCACCGCGGCTTTATATATAAGAACGCTGCGCGAGGAAGCAAGGCCCTAGTTCTCTCCAGACGCTGAATAACACATCATCTGTGTCGGAAGTCGCGTCCCGTCGGTATCATTGCTATAAACGGCCTCGGATGCCGTATTAAGTTACTCGGGATACGCGTAACCATGAAATCATTTTCGAGAGAAGTGTTAATTCTGGGATGACTTTAATTATCTATCTTCAGTTTCCGTATGTCGTATTTTCACGTGTCGTCGCGGGACAGACATTCTACCATTATTTAGCGTGGCGTTTGATGAACCTAATCATCAAATTATGGCGAGCATTCACTTAAATATTTAATTTGGACAGTTATAGTGGCATCAGTGCATTAGACTCTGAACGGCTCTGTTAGTTAGATTGTGTGGATTCTTTTGTTTTCATCTGTGACTTGCAGAATACAGAACGTTTTTTTCACGACCGTTTTTGATTAGAAATCCCAGACAATCTCCCAATTCCTCAGAGCTATAAGCTATAACTATAAGTGTATTCTCAGTTGAAGTGCGCACTAGGAATTCTAAGGTGTGTGTGTGTTTGAGGTTTACGGGCGCTAAACAGCGGGGTCATCAGCGCCCAAACGCATAAAAACAGGAACACATGCAGTGAAGGGACTAAGACGAACAACGAACAAGGGGAACAGCTAAAAAACACAGACCTGACGCAGTGCCAAATCCTCACAGACAGAGGCAAAACAAGAGGAGAAGGAGTGCACTAAAAAAGGAAAGGAAACACAAGGAAAGGACAGAAACCGAAGGGAAACAAGGAGGTAGACGTGACTGGTTGACCTCTTACCTAAAATCTGGGTGAGCCAGTCGTCCAGCAGCACATTAAAAACCTCTCCCTAAAAGCCGCGGCAACAAATTGGACAGGACACAAAACCGTAAAACCTTAAACACAGACGTTGCGTCGTCTTTCAAAATAGAGGGCAAATCCGGTGGCAAAGAAACCACCGCCCTCTGGTCAGAGAATAAAAGACAGTCAACTAAAATGTGGCGGACAGTAATCTGGACGCCACAAGCACTGCAGATTGGGGGATCCTCCCGCCGAAGTAAAAAACCATGTGTGAAGGGACTGTGCCCGATGCGGAGGCGAGTGAGGAGAACCTCATCCCGCCTGCGTGACTGGGAGGAAGTACGCCATGGCCGCGTGGTGGCCTTCACCAGACGCAGCTTATTTTCACCGACTGCCAGCCACTCCTCTTCCCACTGACGCATAACGCGAAAACGCAGGAGGGAGGTAACAGCATGGAGGGGGACGGCACAGTCAACAACGTGAGGGAGGGAACATGCATCTTTGGCAGCCACATCCGCCAACTCGTTTCCCCTAATACCCACGTGCCCCGGCACCCAGCAGAAGGAAACCTCCTTCCCCTGCCGCTGCAGGTGGAGGAGGGCATCATGGACGTTCTGGACGACCGTATCCGCTGGGTACAAGTGTTGCATGGTCTGAAGGGCACTCAGGGAGTCAGAACAGATGAGGAACTTACGACTGGGAACACATCTCATCTGCTCCAATGCCCGCAAGATCGCAAACAATTCGGCATCAAAGATGGTAAACGCCGCAGGAAGCCGTAACTTGACGACTCGATCAGGGAAAACAACAGCACAACCAACAGAGTCCCCCTGTTTAGAGCCATCCGTAAATATTGGTACATGGTCGGGATGCTGGTTTAAAATATCATAAAATAAGGCGGTAAAAACAAACGCAGGAGTGCAGCTCCTCCGGTACTCCGACAAGTCTAAAAGGACGCAGGGCCTCTGGAGCAACCAGGGAGGCAGGCGAGTAAAACCTTATCGTTGGGGGGCCACACGTTCCACACCAAGGGACTCAAGCAAATGCTTGGCACGAATCCCAAATGGTCTCGTTGCCCTGGGACGACTGGAATAGAGACGTTCCATAGGCGGTCGGGCAACGGTAGAGTATGCAGGGGATGTAGGACAGGCAAGAAACTGACACACCCGTCGCACCATGAGGAGTTGCCGCCGGATGGCGAGCGGCGGTTCCCCTGCCTCAGCACACAGGCTGGGGATGGGACTGGTACGGAAGGCACCAGTGGCCAGCCTGATACCCTCATGGTGTACTGCGTCAAGTATCTTCAGATACGAAGGCCTTGCTGACCCATACACGGTGCAACCATAGTCAAGCCGCGATCGGACGAAAGCCCTATAAAACTGCAGCAGACGCGCCCGATCTGCTCCCCAGGACCGATGGCTCAGACACTTCAAAATATTCAGTGCCTTCAGGGCCCGCACCTTGAGGTCTTTAAGGTGAGGCAACCACGACAGTTTGGAATCAAAAGTGAGGCCCAGGAACCGCACAGTGTCGCTAAAAGGAAGAATGGTGTCCCTCAGACGCAATTCAGGGGAGGTAAAAGCACGTCGAGAACGATTAAAATGAACACACACACATTTGTCTGCAGAAAAGGTAAAACCCGTCTTCGCAGTCCATGCCTCTAATCGCTGTATCGTAAGCTGCAACTGTCGACTAGCAGTGACAAGACTGGAGGAAGAACAGAAAACAGCAAAATCGTCCACAAACAAGGAGCATTGGGCAGGACTCCGGATAGTGGACGTGATACTGTTAATGGTGACGGCAAAGAGGGTGACACTTAAAACGCTTCCCTGAGGAACACCATTCTCCTGCACATACAAATCAGATAGCACATTACCAACCCTATAGCGAAAGAGGCGGTGGGAAAGAAAGGACCGAATGAAGATGGGGAGACGGCCACGAAAGCCCCACTCATGCAGTTGATTGAGGATATGGCGGCGCCAAGTAGTGTCATACGCCTTATGAATGTCAAAGAATACACCTAGACAATGCTGGTTACGCAGGAAGGCCTGCTGGATGGCCGCCTCAAGCAGGGTCAAGTTGTCTATAGTGGAACGCCATCTCCGAAAGCCACACTGAGAGGGGCTAAGGAGCTGCCTGGTCTCGAGCAGCCAAACCAGGCGACGATTGACCATGCGTTCCAACGTCTTCCCGACACAGCTCGTCAAGGCGATACTTCGATAACTACTGGGATGCGTTCGGTCCTTCCCTGGTTTGAGGAGGGGTATCAAAATCGCTTCCCTCCACGAGTCAGGGTACGTGCCGGATAACCATATCATATTAAAACAATTCAGGAGAACTTCCTTGGAAGGCAGTAACAAGTGCCGCAGCATGCTATACCGGATTTGATCATGACCAGGCGCAGTATCATGAGCCACAGACAGTGCCGAATCCAGTTCCCACATGGTGAAGGGGCAGTTGTAGGGTTCAGAATTAGGAGACCGGAAGTCCAAGTGATCCCTCTCGATGGCAGTGCGGTAGCGGCAGAAATCTGGATCACAGTTAATAGTGGCGGTAGATTCCGCAAAATGCATGGCCAGTGTCTGGGCAATGTCTCTCGGCGCGGTGAGGAGACTTCCCTGATGCAGCAAGGCCGTGACAGGTAGCTGGACGAGTTTCCCGGAAATCCTCCTGATGGCTTCCCATACTTTCGTAGAACTAGTGGAGCGGGAGATGGAGTTCAAGAACGATTGCCATGACCGTCGTTTGCTCTCTTTAATCACGCGTCGCGCTTTAGCCCTTGCCACCCGAAAGGCTGCAAGATTGTCAGCTGTGGGACGGCACTTGAAGCGGCGCAGAGCGGCACGGCGGGCTCGAATGGCTGAGCGGCACTCAGGGGTCCACCAAGGGACAGGACGCCTCTTGGGATGACCGGATGACCGTGGGATTGACAATTCAGCAGCATGGGAGATCACAGCTGTAACATGGTCTACCCATTCGTGGACGCTGTCACGGTGTTCCAAAACGGCCAGGTGGCTAAAAGGTGTCCAGTCAGCCCTGCAGAGGTGCCACCGGGGTGGTACCGGAAATGCCATAGCATCATCCAGGAGGCGAATCCAAAGGGGGAAGTGGTCACTAGAATGGAGGTCAGCATCAACCTCCCATAGAGCAGAATCCGCTAGTGCTGGAGAGCAAAAGGAAAGGTCAATAGCTGACGACGACCCAGAAGCAGTACAGAAATGAGTGGGGGCACCAGAGTTGAGGATGCACAGTTCTTCAGACACCATGAGGCGTTCCAGAATGCGACCCCTGGGGCAAGTAGTCGAAGAGCCCCATAAGACATTATAAGCATTGAAGTCCCCCAGAAGAAGAAATGGGCGGGGAAGTTGGCCAATAAGGTCTGAGAGAGCCTCAGAGTCTATCGCATCCTGAGGAGGTAAGTAAAGTGAACAGACTGTGAGCCTCCGACCCACAAGAAGGTCAACTGCAACTGCTTGCAAGTCTGTAACGAGAGGGAGCTCAGATGAGGGGTGCATGTCACGGACAAAAACCGCAACACCACCCTTTGCCCTTTCCCCCGTCAGATCATCTTTCCGATAGACGGTATAGCCCCGTAAAGAAGGAGCATCAGTGGCCCGAAAATGTGTCTCTTGGAGACATAAGCACAAAGGGAACTCACGTACAAGGAGTTGTAGTTCGGCCACATGCGTCCTGAACCCATTCAGGTTCCACTGTAAGATGGGAGCCAGTGATCAGGGTGGCTGAACTTTCACCCTGCCTCTGTGTTTTGGAGGAGAGCCCGTACTGGCCGGAGATTTATTCCTGGGGCGAGAAGAGCGCCCCCGGTCGACATCAATGTCCATCAGCTCCGATGACGACCCACGGGAGATGTCAGACAGTATGATGGCCTCGTCATCGGACCGACCCTCATCAGTCTCCGCAGGTGGCAAAATCTTCACCTTCGGCGTCTTGGTCTTAGGGGGCTTAGAATGCAGAGCCTTGTCAGCAGTTGGAGCTTTACTCGCCTGGGCAGAAGGTGCCATAGGGGAAGAGGCAGGAAGTACCCCAACGTCAGCAACCACGGCCTTGTCCGACGTTGCGGGGAGAGCTGCAGGTTGCAAAACAACCGCAGCAGCACAAGTGCACTGGCAAATGCAGGTATTAGTGCTAACACTAGCAACCTCCGTTTGCGTAGCAACAGTGGCCATTTGTACTGGTTTTTTCAGGGCGGAAGCGAAAGATGTAGTAAACACAGGAGGTTGCATGGCCTTAAAGAGCTTCTTGGCCTCACCATAGGGGATGCGCTTAGATGTTTTGATCTCCTGTATCTTCCGTTCCTCGAGATAGATGGGGCAGACCCGGCTCCAGACAGGGTGACTCCCAAAGCAATTCACGCACTTCACAGGCGATGAACAATCGGCTCCTTCATGGGCAGGCTGACCACATTTACCGCAAGTGGCTATCCCATTGCACCCCAATGTAGTATGCCCAAAGCGCTGACATTTAAAGCAGCGCATTGGGTTGGGGAAATATGGCCGTACTGGCAAACGTAAGAACCCTGCTTTAACATGCTCTGGAAGTCTCGGGCAACTGAACGTGAGAATAAATGAGTCGGATTTTACTAGGTCCCCATCGACTCGCCTCATAATATTCTGCACGTCAACAATACCTTCGTCAGCCCACTCAGATTTCAACTCGTCTGTGGAGATATCCACCAAGTCCCTACATGTCACAACACCCTTACTATAGTTGAGGGTGGAGTGGAGCTCGGTCTCGATAGCGTACTCTCCGAGACTGGGTGCTTTCCGAAGAGAAGCGACTTGACGGGAACTAGAAGTCTCAACTAAGAGAGTACCATTGCGCAGTCGCTTAACAGATTTCAGTGTACCTGCAATTCCTTCAAGACCCTTGTGGATGTAAAAGGGAGAAACCCTCTCAAAGCTACCCTCCTTCCGTTTAATAATCAAAAACACATTCTGATTTTCAGCATGTGCCCTGTTACAACAGTCTGATAAATCTCTAGCAACACCAGGAGCTGGAGGACTCGAAGCACGAAGTCGCTTTTTCGAAGGGGTGTGTTTGCCTACCAGCGGCCCACCCAATCCACTGGTAGGGGGAAATGTAGAGGTCGAAGGGTCCATTGCGGTCCCACGAGCAGCTAGGGAACTAAAGGTCCGCTCAGACAGAGCCCCGCGTGCCTGAGTAAGCCGTATACAACTGGGGTGCGGCAGGTGCCCCAGAGGTTGCCCGCTAGCGACTGTTCCACCCCAACAGCCATGCATCTTATAGGCGCGCAGCACACCGTAAGATTGAGGGGTTTGTATAGAGGTTTACCTTCCTCGCAATCCAGGCGGTCAAGCCAAGATTACCATTCCCCGCAGCACACAACATTCCACCGCCGCACCATACGGTGGTCGCTGAAGCATGTCCGGGGGTTACGGTGACAGGAGACCGGCGGCGCTGACCAGTCCCCAGCTCAGGACCCCGGGGTCGCCAAGCCCGTACCCAGCAAACGAATGCTGAGCCCCTGGGGGCAGGAATTCTAATTACAGGCTTCACGTTTTGCTAATCACTTTCTGGTTGCCAATATTGTAGTTAGAGAGCCAGTGTTGAGAACGGCGAAAGACAGCATAAATAACATTCTAAATAATAGGAACTGGTTTTACATTCTACAAACCAAACATTTATACGAACAACATAAAATTGACAAATTTCCTACCCGCCGCCCCACAACCACTCTCTATGAAGTTCATAACTTGTACGATACAAAAATAAAGAAGCTGATGTAGTCTGCTTACTTTCATTCCATTATGTCATATGTGATTATTTTTTGGGGTAACTCATCAAGGCAAGCCAAAGTTTTTCAAGTTCAAAAGCATGTAATAAGAATTACTTGTGTTGTGAACTTAGCATCATCATGCAGAAATCTGTGCAAGGAACTAGTGATACCAACTAATGCTTAATAATATACTTAGTTCTTAATGAAAACTGTCACTGTAACTCTTTTTTAAACCAACAGCTCAGTCCATGGACTCAATACCAAACATAAGAATACCCTTTACAAAGATTTGCCATCACTTTGGTCCAGAAAGGTGTCAATTATTCAGAGAAACATATTTGCAATCACTTGCCAGCAGTAAGAAAAAAAAATGTAACTACCAATACAGTTCAGTTTAAGAGGAGGCTAAAGGATTTACTGGTAGCCACCTACTCATGCACAAAAAATGGTTCAAATGGCTCTGAGCACTATGGGACTTAACTTCTGAGGTCATCAGTCCCCTAGAACTTAGAACTACTTAAACCTAACTAACCTAAGAACATCACCCACATCCATGCCCGAGGCAGGATTCGAACCTGGGACCGTAGCGGTCGTGCGGTTCCAGACTGTAGCACCTAGAACCGCTCGGCCTCCCCGGCCGGATACTCATGCACAATTCACAAATTTCTTAGAAGGGGGAATAAGCTAAGTATTCCATATTTTGAGAGGTGGTAGTACAAACCAAAACAAAAAAAAAAATGTCCAGTAAACATGGGCTCTGAAACCATACATCAAGAGCTATGAGCACTTGCTGATCTCTGTGAAACACGTCTCACCTACTGCAAGCTCTTTACTTTCCACATCTTGCAAGAAGGTAGAGCAGATTGAAACAAGAAAAAAAGTCCAGTAAACATATTTTCTAAAATGCATACCTTGTTCAACAAAAGAGATGAATTCCACAGTAGTGAAGATGAACAAATACTGATACCTCTTAAGGTTTCCGGAAAGCTTTTGACACTGTTCCGAACAAGCAACTTCTAATCAAGCTGCAAGCCTATAGGGTATCGTCTCAGTTGTGTGACTGGATTCGTGATTTCCGGTCAGGAAGGTCGCAGCTCGTAGTAATAGACGGCAAATCATCGAGTAAAATTGAAGTAATATCAGGTGTTCCCCAGGGAAGCGTCCTGGGACCTCTGCTCTTCCTGATCTATATAAATGACCTGGGTGACAATCTGAGCAGTTATCTTAGCCTGTTCGCAGATGATGCTGTAATTTACTGTCTAGTAAGGTCATCCGAAGACCAGTATCAGTTGCAAAGCAATTTAGAAAAGATTACTGTATGGTGTGGCAGGTGGCAGTTGACGCTAAATAATGAAAAGTGTGAGGTGATCCACATGAGTTCCGAAAGAAATCCGTCGGAATTCGATTACTCGATAAATAGTACAATTCTCGAGGCTGTCATTCTAACTAAGTACCTGGGTGTTAAAATTACAAACAACTTCAGTTGGAAAGACCACATAGATAATATTGTGGGGAAGGCGAGCCAAAGGTTGCGTTTCATTGGCCGGACACTTGGAAGATGCAACAAGTCCACTAAAGAGACAGCTTACACCACACTCGTTCGTCATCTGTTAGAATATTGCTGCGCAGTGTGGGATCCTTACCAGGTGGGATTCACGGAGGACATCGAAAGGGTGCAAAAAAGGGCAGCTCGTTTTGTATTATCATGTAATAGGGGAGAGAGTGTGGCAGATACGATATACGAGCTGGGATGGAAGTCATTAAAGTAAAGACGTTTTTCGTCGCGGTGAGATCTATTTATGAAATTTCAGTCACCAACTTTCTCTTCCGAATACGAAAATATTTTGTTGAGCCCAACCTACATAGGTAGGAATGATCATCAAAATAAAATAAGAGAAATCAGAGCTCGAACAGAAAGGTTTAGGTGTTCGTTTTTACTGCGCGCTGCTCGAGAGTGGAATGGTAGAGAGATAGTATGACTGTGGTTTGATGAACCCTCTGCCAAGCACTTAAATGTGAACTGCAGAGTAATCATGTAGATGTAGATGTAGATGCATTTTAGTGACCATGTTTGCCACACATTTTTGTCTTGTTTTGGTCCATACTAACACCTCTCAAAATATGAAATACTTTTATAAGTCCCTGTACATAATTAATATAATCAAATAATGTGTTATTGCGTGAAATCTGACTTCTGTACATATCAGTGCAGTAATGTGGTAAATGCAAATAACTGATGTAAACTGGCTTTTCAGTTTTATGATGTGCGAGTAGAATAACATGGGAATTGCCATATCAGCCTCAGCATATTGCATAAGAGGCAGTCAAATGAAAACAAGACACACGGGAAAAGTACATAAATTGTTCATTATTTGGAAAGTAATTGCTGTAACTATTAATACACACATCAAAAAAAGCTTTGCACCACCTCGGTTCCGAGAGTTCCGGAACGTGTAGAGAAAATTGGAATGTAGATCAACATGAACATCATTTCCACCCTTTTTACTGTTCACGAAAACAACACATTGCATATTGTACCACCATACAGTGACACCTTCAGAGGTGGTGATCCAGACTGCTGTACACACCGGTACCTCTAATACCCAGTAGCACGCCCTGTTGCACTGATGCATGCCTGTATTCTTCGTGGCATACTATCCACAAGTTCATCATGGCACTGTCGGTCCAGATTGACCCACTCCTCAACGGCGTACAACCCTCATAGTGGTCGGTGGGTCACATCGTCCGTAAACAGCCCTTTTCAATCTATCTCAGGCACGTTCGATGGGGTTCGTAGCTAGAGAAAATGCCGGCCACTCTAGTCGAGCGATGCCGTTATCCTGAAGGAAGTCATTCACAAGATGTGCACGATGTGGGCGCGAACTGTCTTCCAGGAAGACGAACGGCTCGCCAGTAGGCTGCCGATACGGTCACACTATCGGTCGGAAGACGGCATTCACGTATCGTACAGCCGTTACGGTGTCTTTTGTGACCGGCAGCAGCGTACGTCGACCCCAGATCGTGTCACCCCAAAACAGCAGGGAACCTCCACCTTGCTGCACTCACTGGACAGTGTGTCTAAGGCGTTCAGCCTGACCGGGTTGCCTCCAAATACATCTCCGACGATTGTCTGGTTGAAGGCACACGCAACACTCGTCGGTGAAGAGAACGTGATGCCAATGCTGAGCAGTCCGTTCGGCACCGTGTCGGGCCCATCGGTACCGCGCTGCACGGTGTTACGGTTGCATAGATAGCCTCGCCACGGATGTCGGGAGTGAAGTTGCGCATCATGTAGCCTATTGCACACTGAGTCTTAACACAATGTCCTGTGGCTGCACGAAAAGCATTATCCACCACATTGGCGCTGCTGTCAGGGTTCCTCCAAGCCATAATCTGTAGGTAGCGGTCATCCACTGCAGTAGTAGCCCTCGGGCAGTCTGAGTGAGGCATGTCACCGACAGTTCCTGTCTCTCTGTATCTCCCCCATGTCCGAACGACATCGCTTTGGTTCACTGCGAGACACCTGGACACTTTCCTTGCTGAGAGCCGTTCCTGGCACAAAGGAACAATGCAGACGCAATCGAACCGCAGTATTGACCGTCTGGGCACGACTGAACTACAGACACCACGAGCTGTGTACCTCCTTCCTGGTGGAACGACTCAAACTGATAGGCAGTTGGGCCCCCTCCGTCTAATAGGCGCTGCTCATGCATGTTTGTTTACAACTTTAGGAGGGTTTAGTGGAATCTCTGAACAGTCAAACGGGCTATGTCTGCGATACAACATCCACAGTCATCGTCTATCTTCAGGAGTTCTGGAAACTGGGGTGATGCAAAACTTTTTATGATGCGTGTACACTTGTTCCACTGTGAGACTAGACAGTCAGTGGCTTCATGGGAAGTGTCTGTAAGAGACTGCAGAACCACGGTTATACCCAGGCGCGCACCTCTTTGTCCGAAGTAAATTGACAGCCACGAATTTCTTTCTTCAGGGCTCCGAAAATGTGGAAATAGCGTGGGGAGGATGTGTCAGGTCTTCCCAATAAAACTTCTGCTGTGTAGTCGAAACAACTTCAGCAACAGGGGGGGGGGGGGGGGTGTTTTATTGGCAGGTTGGTTCATCTACACTGGAGATGTTTTGCTGGGCAGCCATTACATCCTCCATACAGTCTAGATCTCTCTCCATGCGGTTTCCATATTTTTTGAGCTCTGAAGAAAGACATTCAGTTCTGTCAATTTATTTCAGACAAAGAGATGCACACCTGGGTACAATCATGGTTCCGTAGGCAACCTGAAACATTTTTCCATAAAGGGATTGACCATCTAGTCTAATAGTAGGATAAAAGTATTAACAGTTAAGGTCATTACTTTTGAAATAATAAACAGTTTACTTACTTTTTCCATAAGTCTCTTTTTCGTTTCACTGTCCCTTATACTTCTCCATGTGTTGTGACAAGTTTGTTAACATTACATGTTAAATAAAAATGTGTTTAAGCCTTTTTGAGTTAGTCAACATCCATGATGACCACTTCACGTGTAAATATGTAATAATTATTCTTGTTTTCTGACATGTTCTGCATTCTCAAGGATCTCATCACTATGAACCTATAGAATAAAAGTATATCTAATCTAACACACACCTAATCTAATGTAACACACAATGTTTGCAGCAGAACGACAGAAGAGCTGCAAAACCTTCATTACAAAACCAAGTTCCAAGTTTAACATTTCACAGACACCAAGATGTTAAAATGGGCTACATGTCAAGACTGACAAAGACTAAAGGAAGAAAACCACGACTCGATGAGGGAAACATCCCAGCATGTGTCTGATATGTTATAGTGATGCAGTAGGAGATTTGAGACCTGGAGACAGATGTTTTGAATTAAATATCCCGAATGCAAATCCGCATTCTCCATAAAGAAGTAGGAGTTATTGTTTGTCCAATGTCTTTTATTTTCATTATTATCTCACCAAGCAGTTAGCTTACAGTTACAACAAAATTTTGATATGTAGCTTTTTACATGTACATTCTGAAATAAAATAGTCCCTGTTTATGTAAGACCTTAGAGAGAGCCGAAGCTTTTGACAGTCTCTTCCACTGTCACAGTCACGACCTGAGGGCCCATACAGTGTGCCTCTCGTACATCTAACTAGTTGGGAGAAAAGAGAAAGAACATAATGTGTATCACGAGCTCAGGCATCGAGGCAGTACTGAGCAAAGGAGGAATAGCTGAAAGAAATGAAAAGAAAATATAGGGAATTTATACAATGAAGATGAACCTGAAGACAATATTATGCTAAGAGAAGAGAAAGCAAAAGTAGACCAAATGGGAGATACAAAACTACAAGAAGAATTTGGCAGAAAGCTGAGAGACTTAAGCTGAAACAAGCTCCCTGGGACAGACGACATTCTCTCAGAATTATCGAGATCCTCGGGAGAGCCGACCATGACTAAACTATTTGACCCGGCATGTAAGCTACGTTAGACAGACAAAAACCTACATTTTTTTGCAGGCAACTTCCAACAGCAGTAACATATTTTTTTAAGTGCACGAGATGTGGGTGTATTAATACTTGTTTATTACTACTAACAATGTAGGAAAAGGTAGAGTGCTACTTACTGTAAAAAGCCAAGTTAAGCTGCAGACAGGCACAATTAAAAGACACTCACATAGAGGCTTCAGTCACAGCCTCCATCAGCAAAAGAGAAACAAACACCACACGTGACGTAAGCAAGCACACCTCACGCACACATGACCGCAAATTCTGGGCGCTCGGGCCGGAATGCAACTGTCACGTCGGATGCCAGCACTAACCTGGAGTGCGTGGGGAAGGTGATGGGATAGTAGTGTACGGATGGAGGGAGAGACAAATGCTGTCTGACGGAGTGTGTAGGGACTACAATGCCAACAGGCGCAGCGTCAGGAGATGGTGGGGCAGGAAGATGGGAAAAAAAGGAGCAATAAAGGAGAGGAGCAGAAAAAGACAGGCGAGTGTGTTCGCAGAGGTGGCAAACAAAGAGGCTGGGAGACGAGGTGACAGCGTGAAGGCGTGGGGACAGTACGTTACAGTAGGTCGATAGGTCGAGGCCGGGATACTTGTGGGAGCAGAGAATTTGTTTTAAGGATAAATCCCATCTGCACAGTTCAGAAAACATGACGGTCGTGGGGATGGGAAGGGGGGGGGGGGGGGGGCAAGCATCCAGGTGGCTGAGTTAGTGAAGCAGCCATCGAAATGAAGCGTGTTACGTTCAGCTGCACATTATGCCACACGGTGGTCAGCTTTGCTCTCGGCCACAGTTTGGAGGTGGCCGTTCATCCTGCTGGACAGCTAGTCGGTAGTCGTGCCAATACGAAGAGCTGTGCAACGGCTGCAGCAGAGCTCGTAAACGACATTACTGCTTTCACAGGTGGCCCGGCTCCTGATGGGGCAGGATAAACCTCTGACAAGTCTGTAACAGGAAGTGCTCGGCCAGCACAACATGCTCGATTTCGACAGCTGCCATCTGAATCCTCCCCTCCACCACCAGCTTTCCGCTCCTGTAGTAGTCTCGGCATCAATCTACAGTAACATACTATCCCCACACCCTCCACCTGACATTTTCCACCTCCCCTGCCCAATCACCTACTTCCCATTCTCATCTCTCACCCTCTCTGTTTGCCGAGCTCTTCCAACGTACCCACCCGTCTTTCCCCACTCCTCTCATCTTTCGCTCCTTTTTCCCCCCACCTGCCTGCCCCACAACTTCCTGGCGCTGCACCTGTTAGAATCCTAGTGTCTGAACACTCCACAAGACCGTATTTGTATCTACCCCCATATGTAAACTAGTATTCCTTTTCCTTCCCTGCCCCACCCGGGTTGCTGCTTGCATCCCACGTGACAATCACATTCTGGCCTTACAATTACAAATAATACACCAAATGAAAGAGAAACACAAACAGTTTTTCTTACAATTATTCAGTGTGAACACCGATCACACATTAAGTTGTTACGCGAGTTGTTCCGAAACCTCGATTGATGTGTCGTGAGTAACTGTTGCAATAACACTGTTTCTAAAGTCGGACAGATCAGCTGGTATCGGAGGCGCATACACATGATCACGTCAGATCGTGTGTGAATGTGCAGGTCGTGCATAAAATGCTGTGTCAAACGCCCCCTCGCATCTGATCCACCGGCCGGCCACGACGTCGTTTATCCAGTCGCGTACTGAGTTATGCCAGTGAGGTGGTGCACCACCATGCTCCCAAATAAAGATGTGTTGTTCAGCTGCTTCCCATTGAGACACGGACCATAGCTGTAGCACATCACGATAAGAAACATCAGTTGCAGTTGATTCGCCAAAAAAGAAAGGCACATAAACTTTCCACAGGGACATTTCTTGGGGCTAAGCTTGAAAGAATCGCACTCGTTCGACACTTTTTCAGTCACTCTTTGTCATTCCATACTCTTCTCACTGCACACAGGTATACAATCAAAACTGTTTGAGTTTCTCTTTTATTTGGTGTATTATTTACAATTGTAAGTCGAACGTAATAAATGCTACAACGCCTTAAAACCGGTATGTTCATTTTGAAACACCCTGTATTGTTGATGTTCCTACATATAGTTTCCATTGTTTGTTCATTACTACTACCAGTTCCAGTAATTTACTACCTTCTCGGTATGAAATAGATAATATTACTGACATGTCATAATTTCCAACTTGGAAAACCACATATTACACATAAAATCTTCAGTCACGTATACAGGGTGAAGAAAAATTTGCACACACTGACTTCGCAGAGCAATTACTCACATACTGTCAATACAAAAATGTCTCTCAAAATTTTGTCCTGTGCATATTCCTGGCAGTAAATGGACATTAAAGATAGGCAATTTGGCAACACTGTAATCCCATGCACAGTGTGTTAACTGTAAGACGGCAGAGTTGTGAGGGGAGTGCGGGGAGAGGAGGAAGCGAGCATTGGCTGGCGAGGGGAGAGGAGACGTTGGGGAGGGACAAGGCACGCCTACCAGTTGCAGTGCTGGCACTACAAATTGCGCGTCATGCTTACACAAAAGCAGACGAAAGGCTCGGAAGTAAAACTCGCTTTAAATGTTGTTTGTAAACGAAACTGAAATCATCATGTACATTAAATTAATTATAAAATTTAAATATACTTAAACAGGTCATATAGTATAACGTAACTGTCAATCTCTATATATAAAAATCAATGTATGTATGTCTGCCCTCTGTGCGTTCCCAAACCATCCGACTGCGATGAAATTTTGGTGATTTGTTCTTCGTATGCCCATGAAAGTCCCTAGCCGAAAAAAAAAAAGAAATAAGACACATTCTTAAGGAGATATGATGTCATAAATAATGAGATGCCACCGCGGGAAAATACCCAGATTTATGCATCCACTATTTGAGAATGAGAGCACTTAGCGACTAGCAACAAACGTTACATACAATTTCAAACCATTACAAAAAATTTTCCCGCTGACACCCCCCACAAAATAATGAAAGGAAAAAAGGTTGTCGCTTACTACATTTTCTCAGTACATACCGTAAATCTGCCGCAGTAGGCACGACGTTTTAATGTATTATTTCATTACTATTAACTCTAATCGCAACGTATTTCACATACAGTATCCACATATGTCAGTAAATGCGCCGGCAAATTTATGTCTCTTTACGACATATAATTCAGGAGGTATGATGTGGTAAACACCGAGATGTGTGAAAAAGTGCCGCATCAGGCATTACATTTTGTTCTATTATTTCTTCACTACTAACACTATTCGCAACACGTTTCGCAAACGTGTTAAAAAAAAAAGTATATAAAACCGTGGGGGTTGTTGGCGACTCCCGAGATGGGCCAGCAACTGCCTCTTCACTCATTTTGATAATGTTTAGCACAACTACGCAATAAAAATACGCAGAACAGTACAGCGCAAAACAACAATGAAGGAGACGACAATGGCTACCTTGTACAAAACAGTCAGCTACGTAATGTTGGCAGCAGTCGAAACTGCGTGCCTACCAAAGCCTCCCAACGTTTACCGACTTCTACCGATTCAGGACTAGTGAGAGGTCTGCCATCTAAAAGTTTACACACTGTACTTCTGTCAGCATATAGGAGCAGTGCAGTGCAGTGGATAGCATTTTGGGTTAGCACTCAGGAGGTCGAGAGTTCCATTCTGGGTCGAGCTGTATTTATTTTTATTTGCTAAATGTCATCTACGTGGTACGGTGTCTGGCATCTGAACTGGCATACAGCAATTACAGTGGGTCTTCTACAAAACATTTGCACTTGTGTACTATGAACAAAGAAACAAAAGTACAATCATTTTCACTGGTCAGTTTTTAAAGAAGTCTTTTGCATCTAGTGTACACAAACTGTTTCGCATCATTGCATCTATTAGATTCCAAACCTTTTTTTTCATTTTATCCTCCCCCAATGGTCCCATCGATTAACACCAATCATTATTCTTACCACGTTCAGGTCCATTACATTTCGTTAGGGCCTTACAGCACCAGTAGTCCTAGGAACGTGCTTCGAAAAAGATAGTGAATATGCCCATTGGATAATGATAAGCAGGTGATTTTCAATCTTTCTTAGGGTCTTCTTATTTTCCCAATATTTCTTCATTTTCTCCCCAAAGACCTTCTTTCTTTCTTCAATCCACTTTGGTCACTAGGGTTTTGGTTCCATCTCTTGAATAAACTTCCACATGTCAATTTTGCTTCTGAATGTATCGCTGTATGATGTATTTGTTACATCAATTTTTGCTTTTATCAAATCCTTCTTAACTTCAGTTAACCAAGGTATTGATGCTTTAGGGGATGTCACATAGTTCAACAAACATTTAGTCAGTCTGTTTCCAGGTAATCTATCTAGGTGTCCATCGAACTTTGTTCGTCTCTTTTTGATGGCAGTTTCAATGTTTGATACTTTTCCTGTTGTCTCGGTGGTTTGCAGCCTGTGTCCATTTTGTGTGTATCGTGATCCCAGAGTTTTTCTAATAACCTTACTCTTTACTTTCTTAATTTCTTGTAAATCTACTTTTTGATTCAATGACATTGTTTCACTTGCATATGTGACCGATTACTGTGTTGTAGTGTTTGATTTTAGTGCCTTCTGACAGGCATTTTTTGTTATACAAATTTGAAACAAGTCTGGACGCTTTCTTGATTTTCTGAAATCTGCTTTTTTTCTATTTTTTTCGAGTACTGTTGATTCAACAATTTGTTTTCAGTTTCGGAATATCTAACTTGGAACACATGAATTCAGTCTTGTCAAAGGAAGTTTGCAGGCCAACCTTCTCTGCACATTCTTTGAGAGTCTCAATTTGTTTCACTGCTGTTTCTTCACTGTCAGTTAGAATTGCCAAGTCACCTGCAAACACTAAGTATGGAATGTTCAATTTTGCTTGACCTCTTCCTAGCTCGATTAGCTTCCAAAAGTTTCGTTATCTTAGTTCCATTTCCCATTCTTTCAATACATTGTCTAAAAATATGCTGAATAATGATGGTGAGATCCAATTCACTTGCCTTACTCCTGTTTCAACTAAGAATGGTTCCGAAATTTCATCTATGAATCGAATTTTTGGTTTGGTTTCTGACAGTGTTTGTTCGATCAGTTTTCGAGTTTTGATGTGTCCGCTTTCTTCTAGAATATTGCATAGGGACTGTCTATCTATAGAATCATATGTAACATCAACAAATGAGCAGACTATTGGTTTCAACCTGATTGCTTTAATTTTTAAAATAGTTTTAAGATTAAAGATCTGTTCCCGGCACGAACTATTAGGTCAAAAGCCTACTTGGTAAACTGAAATTGTGTGTACTACCTGTTATTGGGCTCTCTTTAGAAGACACGTGGATAAAATTTTGTAAGTGACCCGCAAAAGTGAAATGCCTCTGTAGTTGTTTCCATCTATCTCCCTTTTTGTGTAATGAAAAAATTAGTGCATATTTTTAATCCTCTGGAATGTTTTCTATCTGCCAAACTTCTTGGATGATTTGACTGATCTCTTTTAAGAAAATTGGAGCAAGGTTCTTTAGTAGTTCAGCTACAATTCCATCTTCTCCTGATGACTTATTAATTTTTAGCTTTTTACTGTGATTACAAATTTCTTCTCGAGTTGGCAGTAGTGAAGTTTCATTCGTGTGTTCAGGCTGTAATCTGGGGAATCTCATACTAGGTTGCGAGCAATTTAGAAGTTGTGAGAAATATTTGGCTAATTCTTGACAATTTCCTTTGTTATTTAGTGCCAGTTTTCCATTTCGTTTTCTGGACCTGCTGATTGTGCTGTGTATCCTTTGATTTGATTTGCAAACATTTTGTAAAACTCGTGGTTTTGTGGTTCCTAAAGTCTTCAATTACGTTTAGTTGCTCATTAAGATATTTTCTAAGTTTGTCTAAGTATTTTAGCTATTTGTTTTCTAACTTCAAAAAATTTCTCTTGTGTGGTTTCTGATTTGTCAGAGTTGTAGTTTTAAGTGGGTTCGTTGCTTCTACCCTATTGCATTATCACAATTTGAATCCCACCCTGGCGCTTGTATTTCTTCTGTAATGGGATCAGTTCTCTTGCTTTCTGTATAAATTTTTGGGGAAATCTTTCCAGTTCTTTGTAAGTTTTTTTCCCATACTTCTATAATTTTTGATTCTTGGAATTCTTTTTTTCAAATCAAATTTCGGAATTATCATCATCATCATCATCATCATCATCATCATCAGCGATGAAACATCACATTCACTACCGCTAGGGGATCAGTGTAATTAAAAAACAAAAACTTTGCAATCGCAGTATCGGGATTAATCGTGCAGAAGAAAAACTGTAACAGAGATAATGTTGCATGTTGCGACTAATGTATGTGCTGTTCTCCAGACAGGGACTATTTGCTAACAGAGTAATGTGCCCATGACGGACTCCGTGTACAATCGTATACATACTGCACTTTCTACTTGTGTTATTCTAAAACAGTGTGGCGGACGTAAGGCATACACAAATGATGAATATGTGGATAAGCTTCCAATCCTCAGTGTAACTGATAACCGGGCTGGTGTTGCCACTCGTGAATACACTGCTAGATATCCCGGTTGACGTCATTTGTACAAAAACGGTTTTCACCATCTGGAGCTTCGCCTTCGGGAGACAGAGGTCGTCCACGGACTCGCCTTACTCTAGCTACTGAGGAAGCTATTCTGGAGGTCACACATCAAGAACACAATGAAGTACGTGTAGAGCACCGAGGCAGCTGCGTGTCTCCCGATGCACGGTCATCGATGTGCTGTACGAGCGTGGGCTGCACCCCTGTCATTATTCTTTAATGCGACACCTGCATCCCGTGCAATTCAGTGAATGGTTTCAACAACAGGAAGCCAACAATGACTTCATAATAATACGGGGTGCATCATAATTAATGGCTTAAATGCGTACAGTTGAAAGTACACAATACTAGAAGCAAAAAACTCTCAGGGTTGAAAATGCGTACCTTAAGAGTACGAGCAATTTCTCTATCTTTGATAGTGTGAAACAAATCTCTTATACTGCAAGCTCTTTGCTTTCCGTGTTTTGGGAAGTGGCAGTATGGACCAAAACTAGAAAAAAATGTCCAGTAAACATGTGCTCTAAAATGCATACCTTAAAAGTTATGAGCATTTGTTCACTAGAAGAGTTATGTTTCAAAGTAGTGAAGATGAAAAAGTGTTCATAGCTCTTAATGTATGCATTTCAGAGCACTTGTTTACTGGAAATTTTTTTCTCGTTTTGTCCATACTACCACTTCCCAAAATACGGAAAGCAAAGAGCTTGCAATAGAAGAGATTTGTTTCACAGTATTGAAGATGGAAAATTGCTCGTAACTCTTAAGGTACGCATTTTCGACCCTATGTTTACTGAGACTTTTTTGCTTCTAGTATCGTGTACTTTCAACTGTACACATTTATGTCATTAATTACGATACACCCTGCACGGTCAGGTGAAGCAGTGTTCACTCTTGAAGGTGTCTTCACTATGCACAATGACAGCCATTGGTGTGACACTAACCCACACATCAGCTCCAACCGTGGATATCGAGTTCACTTTGGCATCGACATCTGGGGCAGAATACAGGGAGAAAGGAGTTTGGGTCCCTTCTTGTCACCTGATTGGCTGACTGTATGAAGGTATCGTGCATTCCTTTCAAACTATTTGCCTGATGCACTGGAAGATTTTTTTTTTTTAATGTTAAACAGAGATAATGGTTCCAACACGATGCCCCTCCACATTTTGGAATTAATGTGTGGCGGTATTTAGACAGAACACTTCCAGGCAAGTGGCTCAGACAGAGCGGTCCAGTTGTACAGCCTCTAGCATTCCCCTGACTTACGGATTTCATCCTGCGGGGACAGCTGAACAAACATCGTACTCTACTCTGCTGACACATGTGTAAGAACTATACCGCGTGTTCGTGCTACTCTTGTCTCTGTGGCTGCAGACAATTTTGAAGAGTCCGAAACTGTAAGATCTAGCGAGTCGCGCAATGTTTCCACTTGCAGGGGGGCTGCTCCGAGGGCCAAGTATTCTTTTGTACAAGTCATGCGGTCATTGATATGGAAATTATTACTGTCACCAATTGCTAATGTGTTACACCTGAGTGCATATACTGCACGCATTATAAACGACTAGTAGATGTCGAGTTATGTAATGGTGCAATCATCTTTAGCATCCCAAAATTGATGATGTTTTTGTAGTTATTCTGTCCTGTGACAGGTTATATATTCCAGCTGTCAATTTCCAACTTGTCTGATGATGTTTTTGTCATGTTCACTGTTACAGAACACTGTATTATGTAAATGTCATATATGTGTAGCTTAAGGTACGGTTTATACTACAGTATTATACGGCAGAATGAAATTGGCTAATTAAAACAGACACACCTCGACCTCACGCACACAAATCCAAATTGCTATACACTGTGCAGGACTACTCTTGTATGCTGACAGAGGTAGTTACTGTACATTTGATTACTGTGTTGCCAGATTGCCAATCTTTAACACCAATTTACTGTCGGAAATATGTCCAGGATGAAATTTTTTAAGAGAAATTTTTGTATCGCACATACTTCAGGAATCGCGCTGCAAAGTCTGAGGGTGTGAATTTTTCTTGAGCCTGTATATAGACACGTATGACCCATTTGAATATCAGATAAAACTGTTAAATTGATAACTGTGAAGATTTTAATATACAGTTATTCACATCAGAAATTGTTACGATGTGACTAATATTGAGAAGACGGCATGATACACAAACAGGTACAGAAGTATTACTACAGACCTGTGTCATAGATTTCAAAAAAACTCAGACTGCAACAAGTATTATTACATTCTTATTCCAAAGAAGGGAGATGCTGACATTTGTGAACACTGCTGACCCATCAGTTTAATTAGCTTCATTGACAAAATACTGTACAAATCATCTACAGAAGACCGGAAACACTAAGAGAAGTTTATGTCACAGGTACCACAGAAATGTATGAACAAGCAAAGCAATACTGACATCACAACTGATCTTACAAGATAGGTGGATGGAACAGAAACATACATTTATAGCATTGGTAGATTTAGACAAAGCTTTTGAAAATATTGTCTGGATTATACTTTTTGAAATTCTTAAGGTATAAGGGATAAAATACAGTGAGCAAGAGGTTATCTGCAACTTGTACAGAAACCGAACTGTAGTTCTGAAGGGAATGGGACAAGGTTGTAGCCTATCTCTAATCCTATCCAATATGTACAGTGTGCAAGCTATGAGGGATCCCAAGGAGAAATTTTGAAAGGAAATTAAAGTTCAAAGACAAGAAATTAAACTTGAGGCTTGCCCACGACAGTGTAGAAGGAGCGTTCAATAAGTAATACACGTTTCGAAACTTCCTGGCACATTAAAACTGTGTGCCGGACTTTGCTAAAGGTTCCGAGTTCGAGTCTCTGTCCGGCACACAGTTTGAATCTCCCAGGAAGTTTCATATCAGTCCACACTCCACTACAGAGTGGAAATATCGTTCTGAAAATATACATTTTTTTTCCCCTGAAAGCAGGTACATTTTATTCAGGACTCCAGTACACTGTATTATTTCCCACTCTTCTGTCTCTACATCCCTATTTTTCAACATAATATCTGTTCAATGCGACGGCCTTATGCCACCTCACTCAGTGCCTGCACGGGACCGCTCAACTGGTCCACATCGGAGCCGACGTCTCGCCGCACCGATAACCTCGGCAGTCGTCCAGCGAGATGTTTGCAATCCGTCGATCACCTCGAGTGAGAGTGTCTGCACGCTCCGACACTGCAGGAGTCACAGCTGTGTGTCGCCAGCTGTCACCCGGGAGATCGAACACATTTCCGTGACCTTAGTGCGACAGTGACAGATGCCTCGCCCTCACAACGCACATCTGTTACAGATGACTTTTTGAAGGCCACGTACAGTGCAACAATCTATCGAAACTTCACAAAATTATAAGGGTCGAGGCGAGAATATTCCAGGATGTCCTGCAGTGTCCCCGGCTGCGAGCTACGCCACGGTCACCGTCTGTCCCTCGAGACGGGTCCGCCGTCCCTCTGCGAAGGGGAAAGCACCCGCCGCACCGCTGTGCTCTGTGGGCTGGCGCCGCCCACCCTCACTGTGCCGTCCGCTGCAGTGTAGGGGGTGCTCCAAAAGAAAATACAGTTTCCATTCTGCATGTGTGAAAGTTGTACAGTGTGTAGATGCATCCTTCCTGCTTGTTTTCAAACTTAGTTCAACCTGTTCCCGCGAGTGCCGCCATCACAGCACGTCTTCAAGATGGCTGCTACACTTGACGTTCGTCAGTAGCAACGTGCTGTCAAGAATTCCTGTGCTGTGAAAACGAGACAGTGGGAAACATCCACACGAGGTTGAACAAGGTGTACGGAGATGCTGCTGTCGATCGCAGTACAGTTAGTCGGTGGGCGAGCAGGTTACGTGACGGAAGCGGGCACGGCAATATTGAGGATTGTCCTCGCAGCGGCAGGCCTCGTACTGCACACACTACAGACAATGTGCAGAGAGTTAACCAATTGGTGACTGCTGACAGATGCATCACAGTGAACGAATTGTCACGCTATGTTGGGATAGGGGAGGGAAGTGTTTGCAGAACACTGAAAGTGTTGGCGTTAAAAAAGGTTTGTGCCAGGTGGGTTCCCAGTATGTTGACAGTGGCTTACAAAGGAACAAGAAAAACGGTATGCAGCGAACTTTTGGAACAGTACGAGAATGGTGGAGATTAATTTCTTGGAAGAATTGTGACAGGTGATGAAACATGGCTCCATCGTTTTTCACCAGAGACGAAGAGGCAATCAATGGAGCAGCATCGTGCAAATTCACCCAAGACAAAAAAATTCAAAACCACACCTTCTGCTGGAAAAGTTATGGCTACGGTGGTTTTCGATTCCGAAGGATTCCTGCTAGTGGACATCGTGCCAAGTGGAACCACCATAAATTCTGATGCATATGTGATGACACTGAAGAAACTTCAAGCTCGACTGTGTCGTGTTCGACCACATCGGATGTTTTGCTGTTGCAGGACAATGCACGGCCACAAGTTGGTCATAAAACCATGGAAGCGATCACAAAACTCGGATGGACAACACAGAAACACCCAACTTACAGTCCTGAACTGGCTCCACATGACTATCATCTCTTTGGGGAACTGAAAGACTCTCTTCGTGGAACAAGGTTTGAAGATGATGACTCCCTTGTGGACGCTGCCAAACAGTGGCTCCAACAGCCTGGTCCAGAATTTACCGTGTGGGTATACAGGCGCTGGTTCCAAGATGGCGTAAGGCAGTTGATAGGGATGGAAATTATGTGGAGAAATGAAAATATTGTTCCTAAAGGCTGTATCTACACACTGTAAAACTTTCAAACATGTAGAATAAAAGATAGATTTAAAAAAAAAAAATAGTGTGCATTTCTTTTGGAGTGACCCTCGTAAGTTTACCGGACACAGCCAGCACTATTTCACATCCACAAAGCCACGTGACACCAGCGTATTCCTAGTACCCCTACCACAGGTGGCCCTTACGGGACCACCACCTGCAGTGTGCCACCGACTGTAGCACCGAGTGTAATCCAGAATAAATGACGAGTCACAGATAGGGTGCTACCAGATGAAGACCACACCAGTGCACCACCGGTCGTGACCTAGATGAATTCCGAACCTCGGAGAACAACTGCTGGTGACGAACAGTGTGTTCTCTGTTCCCCGATTGATAATAATTCTCATTATATCGAACTACATCTTGTGTTCTTTCATACAGATTCGGTTTTGTGGTTATCATGTTTTCTTGTTGCTTCCTTAGAGAAACACTTTCTTTAGTTCAATGTTACCTGGGCACCAAAAAAGGAGATGCTGAGAGAATTATGAGGGTTGACTGAAAAGTAGTGCCTCCACCTTCGTAACTCTTCGACAGTTGGCAGCATCGCTATGTGGCAGGTAATGGCTTGTTCCGTAGCCTCTCCTCTATAGCTCCAGTTGGCGGGAAGCCTTAGCACTGAACAGTTGTGTTGTTACAGTGTAAAATATGGAATCCTGCACAGACGGTCGCTGAATGTAATTTATGCAAACACGCAGTCATTGAATTCTTGACACCAGAAGGTGTCACCCCACAGGAGATTCATCAGAGAATGAAAGCAGTTTACGGTGATTCTGTCAATGTGAGTACTGTGCGTTCTTGGGCGAGTAGATTTAAAGGTGGGCATCCCGTGACAGCAACCACCGAGTTTCACAAGCAAAATGTTGGCAGATTGATTCTTGACGATCGTCGTATCAGTCAGAGAGATATTGCAAGCACACTCGGCATTTCACAAGAACGTGTTAGTCACATTATTGCTTTGCTCAGCTATCGGAAGATCTGTGCACGGTGGGTACCCCGGATGCCGACTCCTGAAATGAAAGTGCTCAGACTTAAAATTTGCCAGGAACTCCTCTCGCGTTACGAGAATGAAGGTGATGCCTTTGTCCACTTAATTGTGACGGGAGGTGGGTGTGGGTACACCGTTACGACCCAGAGATGAAATGTCGGTCTATGGAATGTTGAAACAAAGACTTGCCCCAGAATAGGAAATGCAAGACACAGCCCTCATATGGAAAAATCACGGCCGCATTCTTCTGGGATGCAGATGGTGTTATCCCTGTCAATTTCCTCGATCGTGGAACAACAACAAATTCAGAGTGTTACACCACAATGCTGTGAACTCTCAAACGACGGCTAACGAGGGTCCGAAAGGAAAAGGGAAATGTTCTCCTACAGCATGACAGTGCCAAACCACACACTTCACGTGCCACCACAGCAGAACTTCGGAGACTGAATCTCACGGCATCCTCCGTACAGCCCAGACTTAGCACCGTCTGACTCCCATCTGTTCTCGCTAATGAAAGATGGTCTGTGAGGACAACATCATGCTTCTAATGAAGATGTTCAGAGAATTGTGAGACTGTGGTAGCAGAAACAGAGTGTCTACTTCTTCCGTGACAGCTTCAGGAAACCTGTTCATTGTTGGCAGAAATGTATCCAATTAGCTGGTGATTATGTGGAAAAGTGTATATTGGTAATTAAAGATTACATTCTAAGGATTATTTCTGTTTTTCATTTATTAAAATATTCCCATCCAAACCCAATTACTTATCATTCAAACCTCATATATTAGGAAATGAGACACTAGAAGTAATAGGCAAGTTTTGTTATTTGGGCAGCAGAGTAACTGACAATGGTCAAAGTAGACAGGGTATAAAAGGCAGACTCACAATAGGAAGAAAAATGCTCCTGAAGGTACTTGTGTTGAGTGTAACCTTGTGCAGAAGTGAAATGCAGATGACAAGCAGTTTACATGTGAAGGGTACAGAAACTTTTCATATGTGGTGATACACAAGAACACTGAAGGTCAGTTGGGTAGCTTCAATAACTAACAAGGAGGAAATGAAATGAACTGATGGAAAAAGAAATTTATGGCACTGTTTGTCTAAAGGGATAAGTTGGTAGGACATACCCTGAGACATCCAGGAATTGTCAATTTTGCAATGGAGGGAGGGAGGGGGAGAGGGAGAGGGGGGGAGAGAGAGAGAGAGAGAGAGAGAGAGAGAGAGAGAGAGAAGGGGAAAGTAGGAGGGGGGTGCAGGGGCAGGAGCAAAGATTGTAGAGGGAGATCCTTATAGGTATGAATACAGTAAGCAGCTTCTAATGGATATAGGCAGCAGTAATTACACAGAGATCAAACGGCTTGGCACACCATAGCCTAACATAGAGAGCTGCCTGAAACCAGTCTCTGGCCAGAGGACGACGATGACAACAATGCCACTTGATACCACGTTGTCACTGTCTTCTACCACATAGGGAAACTATCCAAATGCATCTACAACAGTGGTCATCAAACTGTGGCCCACAGGCCACATGCAAGGGGTACGGCCCAAATTAACTGTAAGTGCGGCCTGTGGTTCTCAGCTGTATTTTACAATAATACGCATCTAACAGCTAACACGAAAAACGTCAGCTAATATCACGACTGTATGAAGAGAGTAGTTCTCCTGCCCAATAACAAACAAAAATACTTCCAGAGACACAAATATTTTCAGATGTGCTTCATTTAGTTAATTCGGCAGCTTACATCGGGACAGAGGAGTAAGTTGAGCGGCCACCGCGGTGTTAATGAAGTAAGACGGGGAAAGTTTTATTGTTCATCTTCAAGTACTAAAAATGTCTGGGTGTGTGTTCCTTGTTCCAATCAGCTGCTGTGGCATAAATTTCAAAGAGGATTTGTGACTGTGTGTTACAGGGACAGTCATCTTCAAATGAGAAACATATTTGTAGCAAGGAATATGAAATTAAATTAGGGCAGTTTTAAAACAACACATTTTGTGGAAGACCAGTGTTCCTGCAGTAGGGAGCAGTGGCCGATGATATAAATAAAGAAAATGAACTGTCATAGCTGTTTCATCAAAGGAATTTATTTCAAAAGACTAGTTTCGGTGCAACACTTACGCCATCTTCAGGTCCACTATAAACCGAAACAGTGCTTCCATTCCTTGGCCCAGGTATCATAGAACCCATATAACGCAGTTGGGGGTTGCATTTATGTCCATGTGGTCACAGTGGTGACAACATGCTGCAGAGTCTACGCTCTTTATCTATGAAATCAATGGCAACTAGTATTATCATCATCATCAGTTTTCTGCTATATTAGCAGGTCCTTTGCCTCTCCATTTTCTGCGATCCATTGCTTCCTCCTTAAAGCTGCTGTATGTTGTACTGTCCATCATGTCATCCAGTATCTGGAATCTCTCCCTTCCTCGCTTCCTTTTCCCTCCTACATAACCTTCTAAAACTGTTTTTATCAGTCCGTCATTCTTTCTTAATATATGCCCAATCCAATTTCTTTTTCTTCTCTTTATTACATCTAGTAACTGTCTTTTCTCTCCCACTCTTCTCAGTACCTCTTCATTTTTTACTCTGACAACCGAACTTATTCTTTCCATCCTCCGCCATGCCCAGATCTCAAAAGCCTCCAGCCTTTCTCTGTCTTTCTTCCTCATAGTCCATGTTTCAGCGCCATATAGAAGAACACTCCATACAAGACATTTTATGAGTCTCTTTCTGAGTTCTCTGTCCAGACCGCTGCAGAAGATTCTCCTTTTCTCATAAAACGCCTCTTTTGCCATTGCTATCCTTGTTTTAATTTCTGTGGTGCACTTCCAGTCGGTGTCTGTCCTGCTTCCAAGATACTTAAAATTTTGCACCTGTTCTAGTGTTTCCTCATTCAGCATAATTTTTATTTCCTTATTTCCTCCTAGTGCCAATACTGTTGTTTTATTTGTGTTAATTTTCATTTCATATTTTTTTTCGGTTAGTTGCAATGGTGTCCACCAAATCCTGTAATTCTTTTTCTCCTGTGGCTAGAAGGACCATGTCATCAGAAAATCTCAAACACCCTACTCTTCTTCCTCCAATTTCTACCCCTTTCACATCTAATGAGCATTGGTCAATCGTATTTTCCAAGTAGAGGTTGAAAAGGGTAGGTGATAAACAGCATCCTTGTCTTACTCCTTTTCCTAGTCTGATCCAGTTTGTACTTTCTCCTCTCACTTTAACTGAAACTTTTTGATTAAGATATAATGAGTTTATAAGTCTACTGGTTTTCCAGTCCACTCTCTTTTCCCTCATTATAGTCACCAGCTTGTCCCAAACGACATTGTCAAATGCCTTTTTCAATAAACCTTTCTCCCAAGATTCGTAGAGCCCTATTGCATCTCTGGTGCCCGTATTCCGTCTAAAGCCAAACTGCTCCTCGCCAAGATTCTCCTCCATTACTTTTTCAAGTCTTTTATTAATTATCCTTAACATCACTTTGGCTGCATGTGAAATGAGGCTGATTGTCCTGTGCTCGCTGCATTTCTTGGTTCCTTGTTTTTTCGGTAATGGAATCATTACTGTTGTCAGAAGAAAGTCTTCAGTATTATACAGGTCTACAATACATTGGTCAAGGAATTAACCCACTCTTTTGGTTTATGATGGACTTCAAGACGGTATAAGTGTTGTGGTGAAACTATTTGTTTGAAATAAATTTCTTTGATTATACAGTTGTAGTGGTTCATTTTTTAAAACCTTTAATTAACAATTGAGAACAATGCATGTACAATTACTGCTGTTAACCAACTAATCATCTGAAACTTCCTGGCAGATTAAAACTGTGTGCCGGATCGAGACTCGAACTCGGAACCTTTGCCTTTCGCGGGCAAGTGCTCTACCATCCGAGCTACCCAAGCACCACTCATGCCCTGTCCTCACAGCTTTACTTCTGCCAGTACCTCGTCTCCTACCTTCCAAACTTTACAGAAGCTCTCCTGCGATACAGAAGTAAAGCTGTGAGGACGGGGCGTGAGTCGTGCTCGGGTAGCTCAGTTGGTAGAGCACTTGCCCACGAAAGGCAAAGGTCCCGAGTTCGAATCTCGGTCTGGTACACAGTTTTAATCTGCCAGGAAGTTTCATATCAGTGCACACTCCGCTACAGAGTGAAAATCTCATTCTGGAAACTAATCATCTGCTCACACAGACAACACACCATCACTTCATCAGTCAATTACAGTGTCACAACAATGCGGCCACAGAGTGGCAGCAACCTGAAACAGAGCACAAAGTATTCTGAACGATGCCGACATTTAACGCTCTGTACTCGGGGGGCAGGTGGCCAACTTGTCGCACCCTTATTACAGCTAGTCTATCAGATGCTCGGAACATACTAATTTACGTACAATTAATAATAAGGTTGGTACATACGCAGCCCTAGGTGTCGTCCCACAATGTCAGTACTGGCCCTCGAGTAAATAAGTGATCAGTCGTGAGTTCTTTCTGCAAGAACTTTCTGAATTTCACTGGGGGACTTGCAATTTTCCATCTTATGTAAATATGTTCATAACACAGTGAAGGATATAAGTAAAGGTTTTACCTCAGCTGCACCAGGCATCTCAGCTTCCATGGTGACTGGCTTCCGCTGGCACTCCTGCCTTAAATATTTACTGCCAGCATCAACTAGAACAGAATAGATAATACATCACTCTACTATCTGAATTGGATTTCTCATTAAGTCAGTCTGTATGGATACAAAGGAAATCACCATATCAACAGTGGAGGTGTCTTGTGGAACAACAGATACAAGCATAATATTGTCAGAACATCCGAAATGCAACGCTTCTCTAAAAACACGATTTTTTTTTTCCCAATCTGAGGATGTAACAAGCAACTAACTAAATATAGGGCTGCTTCTGGGTTTCATTCACGGTTAAGAAAGCAGATTACTCTGTTACGGAAAGGTCTATGACAGCGACCACTCAGTGCCGTGGGGCCAAATGAAGTGCTGTTCCAATAAACAAGCAGCAAGCTGCCAAAGTCGCATTAAACTGGAAAGCTCATGCCAGGCAGTAAGAATATAGAACAGTGCCATTAAATGACAAACAAGTGTCGCACAGCAATGTGTGTCTGATGGGAATGAGGGGCAGGGCGGCATGTGTCAAGAGTGGATTAATACAGTACCCAATGGGGTATCAGAAGGCATGTATTTTATAGCAAGGGCTTGAAGTACATGTTATATACATTAATACCAACTTCTGATCATGACCAAACGCATTTCTGTTTATTTTAAGGCATTTTCAGTGGTCACTGTTAACAGTACGGTTTTTCTTGAAATTTTGTTTCTGGGATCATGCACAGTTCTTACCAGGTTGTGGTTTATTTTGTGTGTGTGTGTGTGTGTGTGTGTGTGTGTGTGTGTGACAAACAAACACACACACACACACACACACACACACACACACACACAGACAGACAGACAGACAGACAGAGAGAGAGAGAGAGCAGATGCACCCTCTATCTCAAAAGGAATCAAAAGACAAGTGCATCACAGAATATCAAAATGAAGTACACAAAATGGCATGGTATTAGTAGAACAACACATAACAGAAAAATGTAAATGTGTTCAGTAAAACTGCTGTGCCCACAAGTGTAACTCAAAATATTTGAAGAATAACCTTATGAATTTACATCTACATCTATACTCAGCAAACCACTGTGAGGTGCTGGACAGAGGGTGCATTATTAGGGTTTCTTCCTGTTCAAATCATGAATGGAGCCCGGGCAGAATGACTGCTTGAATGCCTCTGTGGGTGTGCAGTAATTACTCTAATCTTACCATCGTGATCCCTATGTGAGAAATATGTAGGGGGTTTTAGTATATCCCTAGAGTAACCCTGAACTTTAACACCACACACATGAAATTCATCCTAGGGCTTATGACTGGCCACAGAAATTGTAAGAAAGCCTACACGTGATACATAGAGGCAGCATACGATAGGTGTAGATATAGGAAGGAGTATGAAACTGCACCAAACCTAGTCTTCCACTGCAGACACCTGGAGGGCAAACGACACAGAATATTCAACTCATTAGAGCCTGAGGAAACCTTGTCAAATAAGGGATTACAACAACAGCAGCAAGAACAACAACAACAACTCAGTTTCGGTCTGGGTAACAGTGGAATATGACCACAGTTGTTTTATGCCTTCCTCCATCAATCAAATCAATACTTGACCACCAATCACTGGATTTAAAACTATTTTTCATAAATAATAACATTTTGAGAATTATGTATATTATTAACTGGTTGTTGATGTTGTGGTCTTCAGTCCTGAGACTGGTTTGATGCAGCTCTCCATGCTACTCTATACTTTGCAAGCTTCTTCAACAACCTACATCCTTCTGAATCTGCTTAATGTATTCATCCCTTGGTCTCCCTCTACGATTTTTACCCTCCACACTGCCCTTCAACACTAAATTGGTGATCCCTTGATGCCTCAGAAGGTTTCCTACCAACCAATCACTTCTTCTAGTCACGTTGTGCCACAAATTTCTCTTCTCCCCAATTCTATTCAATACCTCCTCATTAGTTATGTGATCTACCCATCTAATCTTCAACATTCTTCTGTAACACCACATTTCAAAAACTTCTATTCTCTTCCTGTCTAATCTATTTATCGTCCACATTTCACTTTCATCCATGGCTACACTCCATACAAATACTTTCAGAAACGACTTCCTGACACTTCAATCTATACTCGACGTTAACAAATTTTTCTTCTTCAGAAACGCTTTCCTTGCCATTGCCAGTCTACATTTTATATCCTCTCTACTTCGACCATCATCAGTTATTTTGCTCCCCAAATAGCAAAACTCCTTTACTACTTTAAGTGCCTCATTTCCTACTCTAGTACTCTCAGCATCACCTGATTTAATTCGACTACATTCCATTATCCTCACTTAGCTTTTGTTGATGTTCATCTTATATCCTCCTTTCAATACACTGTCCATTCCGTTCAACTGCTCTTCCAAGTCCTTTGCTGTCTCTGACAGAATTACAATGTCATCGGCGAACCTCAATGTTTTTATTTCTTCTCCACGGATTTTAATTCCTACTCCGAATTTTTCTTTTGTTTCCTTTTCTGTTTGCTCAATATACAGATTGAATAACATCGGGGAGAGGCTACAAACCCTATCTCACTCCCTTCCCATCCACTGCTTCCCTTTCATGTATCTCGACTCTTATAACTGCCATCTATTTTCTGTACAAATTATAAATAGCCTTTCGCTCCCTGTATTTTACCCCTGCCACCTTCAGAATTTGAAACAGAGTATTCGAGTTAACATTGTCAAAAGCTTTCTTTAAGTCTATAAATGCTAGAAACGTAGGTTTGCCTTTACTTAATCTAGCTTCTAAGATAAGTCGTAGGTTTAGTATTGCCTCACATGTTCCAATATTTCTACGGAATCCAAACTGATCTTCCCGGAGGTTGGCTTCTACCAGTTTTTCCATTCGTCTGTAAAGAATTTGTGATAGTATTTTGCAGATGTGACTTATTAAACTGATAGGTCGGTAATTTTCACATCTGTCAACATCCGCTTTCTTTGCAATTGGAATTATTATATTCTTCTTGAAGTCTGTGGGCATTTCACTTGTCTCATATATCTTGCTCACCAGATGGTAGAGTTTTGGCAGGAGTGGCTCTCCCGAGGCTGTCAGTAGTTCTAATGGGATGTTGTCTACTCCCGGGGCCTTGTTTCAACTCGGGTCTTTCAGTGCTCTGTCAAACTCTTCACGCAGTATTGTATCTCCCATTTTATCTTCATCTACATCCTCTTCTATTTCCATAATATTGTCCTCAAGTACGTCACCCCTGTATAGACCCTCTATACCCTCCTTCCACCTTTCTGCTTTCCATTCTTTGCTTAGAACGGGGTTTCCATCTGAGCTCTTGACATTCATACAAGTGGTTCTCTTTTCTCCAAAGGTCTCTTTAATTTTCCTGTAGACTGTATCTATCTTACCCCTAGTGAGATAAGCCTCTACATCCTTACATTTGTCCTCTAGCCATGCCTGGTTAGTCATTTTGCACTTCCTGTCAATCTCATTTTTGAGATGTTTGTATTTCTTTTTGCCTGCTTCATTTACTGCATTTTTGTATTTTCTCCTTTCATCAATTCAATTCAATATTTCTTCTGTTATCCAAGGATTTCTATTAGCTCTCATCTTTTTACCTACTTGATCCTCTGATAGAAGCAACTACCGAAAAGGCTGCTGCCCCTCTTCAGGAACCACAAGTTTGTCTGGCATCTCAACAGATACCCCTACATTGTGGTTGCACCTACGGTACAGCTATCTGTATCACTGAGACATGCAAGCCTCCCCACCAACGGCAAGGTCTATGGCTCATTAACTGGTAGATTCATATTAATGTAAAAAGTGTGCAATATCTAAAATGGACAAGATCTTCATCCTCCGACAGCGTGTCCAGATTATATTAGTTCATCATGTTTCCTGGCATAAAGAAAGAGAATGTTAAAGGATTTGGAATTACTCAAGGTATACGTCAACACGAGATAAAGAAATCATAGAAAAAGAAATCATAGAAACTTAATCTGTCTGCTGAGGTAATAACAAACGATCACTATACTGCTTAATGATACTCATACTTATGACAGCTAAATTTCATCGAGTGAATCTGTAAGAAAGCTACTACTTCGAAAATATCTGCTGCCTTCTCCATCACACTGTACAGCTGTTGTTTATCTGCCAGTAGCCATGTAATATTTACTTGATCATGACGGTATTCTCAAAGAAAATATTTTTTACATCTCCTGAGTCCTATTATATTACTTGTCATCCAGCTTTATAAAAAACACTGCTACTTGCCATGTGGCTAACAGAAGCTTTCAGTCCCCGAAACTAGATATTCAGATAATTTGTAGAAGGAGTGGCTGATCAGAGACGTTTTTTATTTTTGTATGAATTCCTTGCTGTCAGATAGGGGATTACTGAATATCTTACCACCATTCTGAATCCTGGACACAAGGAGGCAAAGTTTACATGGAAATTATTTTTGTGTCTTTCACTATGACTGTTTATTACAGTTCAGTTGAAATTGATGTTTATTACAAAACAAATTCACATACAGCGACTACGGATTGATGTCGGCAGTGTGTGACACGTGCAAATTTGTGTCAGTGTGGGACTCAAACCCGGATTTCCCACTTATCACCTTAGCCAGTTCTTTTATGTGAGCATACCTCCAGAACCGAGCCGAACTTCCACACGTCACGTAATCACAACCCTAATGCTCACACAATTTGCAGTTCCTGCACAGGGAGACAAGTGTTATATCATCATTTTAGCCCACTGACGAACAGATACATCACTTATGCTACAGGTGTTATCGGACAGCCAGAGTGATTGAGGCAACTGCTCAAGTTAAGCGGTAAATCTGGGTTCGTGGCCCGGTCCAACACAAATTTTCATGTGTCGCAAATAGCTGACAATAATGCATTGTCAAGGAATGCGAATCTCCTAATGCATTCAAAATTGCTTACTGAATATTACATTTCACACTTTGTTTATTTTAGGTGTACTTCACCAGAAGATCAACTCTGTAAGACCACTGGGAGTGCAAATCCACAAAATGAGCCAACACTGTTGTCTATAGGTCAACACAAGAAGAGATATTCGTGAAGGGCATAAACTGAACTGATCTTCTTGATTAGTTTATCTGTGCTGATTCCATTTCAACTCATTACTCAGCTGGACCCCAAGGAAATTTACACACTGTGCTTTCAGTGGATGACCATTAATGTCCACTTATGGTTTTTATGCGTAGCCCATACTGTAAGAGAAATGAACGTACTGGCAGACGCCCTCTCTCTCGCTTAGAAGCGATTACAGGCGCAGCGAATTACGAAGCACTCACCTCGGTGCAGCAATCCGACAGTGACCTCCGAGATTTATTGTAGCAGCATCTAGTCTGCAGTTCCGCCGTGTCCACATACTACCGTCAAGTGCGACATTTTACACTGATGTCCTCACACTGAAGCCACGATCATTTGTGACTTAACTTTTGACGTGTCTGCTCGAGGGGTCTGAGGTATGACGAATTTGGTTAAACGAACTTTTGTGTTGACAAGTTATAACACTCCAGTCTGCTACTACTATACCATAACCTCGAAACTGGAGGCAATTTGCAAATCAGAATTATTTTGTTAGAGTAATTATGGTATAACGCAACAGAGCAGTGTTACCCTCAGAGAGGAATTTTATTATGTTGACCGTATTGTGCCTAACGGAAGTGGCTTATCGGAAGTGAAAGTCAGAATTACGTAAATATTTGAACAGTACGAACAAAATTTTGCCTATCTGCACTGTCCAATTGATAAAGAAAACGGTCGCCAGCCTAACTAGGCAAGAGAATGGTTAACATTCTCGTTCAAGAAAATAGTTATTAGTAACTCTAATGGATCAACACAACCTATACTTTGTCACACGCGAGTGCAATGAACTCTTACACATACATATGTGTATGGTAAGATTGAAACTAACAGAGCAGCAGAAACAATTTGCAAAATTATAACAGATACCAAAACACACTATTACTTTCAGGGCTTACACAAAGTGAATGGTCTTTATAACATTACTATTAATATGCACTTCTAATACACAAGAGAGACCAACACTTAGCACACATGAGTATATAACGTTTCACAACTGCAGCTTTCTCACTTTTACTACAGCGTAACACAATGTTGACAAAATTGCAAGAAACTGACTCACCTTTTAGAATTTACTACAGACAACAATGTGATCAGTTGCTTTATAAGCCTCAGTCTTAAGAACTTTTAATTTTGAAGTTAGCAACAGCACTTTAATAAGCAGTTTTAATAGGAATATTTTCAGCAAACAACATTTACTTTAACTCACTCTCTTGCCACATTAATTTTAACTTTCTTTTTTTTTTTACTATGTTGAAGAGGCATTAATGAACAAAATATTGGGCTTTAATGTTCTTTTAGTAAGGACACTCGGATATCACTTTAGCTCAAACGGAAAGGAACCTGAGAGGTGTTATGATGAGGGAAAAAATCAGGGTAGGTACATAAATTCAGATAAAATTTACCTTATATTTGAGCACACTAACACGTCCATTAAGCTGATCCTTCACTGTACATCATTATAGTATTACTTTACAGTGATTGCGCAACATGGTGGCAACTGCATGTTGGTAGGTGGATTCGCAGACAGAATTGCTGGACTCTGTCATTTCTTGGTGGCGATGACAGATACAAATTCCAGAATAGTTCCAGCTATTTATCCATCCATCCGAGGCATTGGAAAGCGGCAGGAAAAGCTTCTCTCGGAACCAGCACGATATGCAACATTTACATGACAGTGCACAGTGTGGTAGCTCACCCCCGACTCGTAGCTCGTCCCCGACTGACTATCAGTTCCACCTTTTCCACCAAGGCCAACCACAATTTGTGCGCGCTACACAGTTCCGTTCCCGAGGGGAACCACAACACCTTTTATATACTAAAGAACTAAGAACCCTAAGTGAGGATCAGCAGTTTACATAACAGCAACCAAACACATTAAATAAAACAGAACATTTGCACATAAAGACATTTCTACAAAAAATTATTCACACAAAATTACAATTATATATAGTAAGTTTTGATCCCTCCAAATGGGACAAAGAATATAAATGACAGTTATGCTACACAGCATACAATCAAATCATGACATCAAAGTTTTAACAAAGAAAGGAGTATACAGTTTTGTGTTATCTATTCAAACAAACACATTTACAGAAGCACAGCAATGTAACATTAAATGAAACAAAAGCAAAATAAATCAGCACAGCATTAGAGCTATGGTGTTACAAAGTATCAATGAAGACTGTAAAGCACTTGTTCACCAGTGTAACGCCCGTCAGCAGAAAAAAATCACTTGTCACGTCAGTGCACTCCCCACAGCGCACCTGTCCCCGGTGAATCGACAACGTACGTATCGACACTGTCTGCCTTCACCACCGTCTGAAGAATATACATATACAGCCTAACTGCCATCGACCACTTCACTTATCGGCCCAAAGTCTTTCCTGTGGTCGACATCACTGCCTACACAGTCGCAAACACATTCTGTTGTGGATTGCTCGTTTCAGAAAGTTCCTTACAATTACCACTGACTAGGGCAGGCAGTTTGAATGCTACGCCTTTAAGGCATGCACTGCCCTGTTAAATGTGAAGCGCATCCGAACAACAGGTTATCATTAAGCAGTGAATGGTTTAGCGGAACGTCTGCACTGATTGTTAAAGGTATCCCTTCAGTGTCACAATGTCGGACAGAAACACTGCCGATCGTCGTCCTGCATATCTGAGCGTTCGTCGAGGACAATCTGAAATGTCCAGCAGCAGATCTCACCTGCGACCAACCATTTCGACAGCCCGGTGAGTTCACCAGCAACGTGTCGGATTCACTTTTTCGAGGCATCGGACTGTCGACAAACTACGCACGCAGATCCGGCAGCTCCGTCTCGTTGCACTGAGAGATCAACAAGACATCCACCCTTTCATCTTCACTGACCTGTGCAAACACGGCCAACATTTTTTTTCTTTTTACCACAATGCTGTCCGCATACCTCTACAGCCACCATAAGAGGGACCGTATCCAGTCCTCGGAAACGGTGGCAAAGTGTTTAAGTTTGATGTCATGGGTACACCAACAACTAACTCTGTTGACTGCCTTAAACACGTCTTCTGCACCTTCTCTGATGGTAAGAGCAAATCGCCTTGCGGACCGACCACAGACGTGACGGAATTACTCCACTCCACCACCTATCACAGATAAGCCACAAATGGACATCGAACGCCAATCCTGATGCTTCAGCAACAGTAAAACCAGCTGTTACGCGATCCAGACGTCACATTCGCTTTGATCGAAGATACCGTTAGCACTCGGGGAGGAGTGATGTAGTGATTATGCATTGTTACATCGAATATATTCAAGACACAAAGTGTTTACACTAAGTGACATTATTGCTGAGGTTAATTTATTCTTTGGTTTTTGTAATTATCGCTTGGACTGATTCTCATTATGTATTGTCTGACTGTTTTGTACCTTTACACCCTATGCTATTAAATGTTGCAATAAAAAACATTTCCTTTAAACTGCAACACTTGTTAGAAATAGCATAACATGAATATTTGTGAGGTTAAGACCTAAACATTAGCTGTGAACCACTCGTAGCCTGTTTAGCAATCAACAGCACTGTGTCTGCTTTGGGCAAGTTTGAACCCTTGATTACAATGCTCATTTCCTCAGTAAACACCACAGCTTTTAAAGTGTCTGCAGTGTAGTTCAATTTTACCCCTATTTGTTTTATGATGCAAAACACAAGGTCAAGCAGGAATATTTTAATAGTTGAATTACCATTTACACTGTCTTCTTTACAAATTTCTTCTCAGAATTCTTCCTGCATTTTGTCTCTAAATGCTACACTTCAGTCATTGCTTACAATTCCGCAATGCTTTTTTTTATGATGTGCATAAATAACTGATCTATATATTTAATGGTTAACATCTGACCACTATGCCCTGACAAATCATTGACTATTGGTTTTCTTGTCTGATCAATGTAGGTTGTTGGGACTAACAACTATCTTCAATAGCTATTACACTACATCCTTCAACTCTCGCAGGGAATTTTACTGTGAAAATAATCCAAAGCTGGATATCAACACTCTGGATGGTCAGTACTATCTGATAAGAAACCTTCATTCAAGTATCCACAAACAGTTATTCTTCAGTTAAGCTGCGTAAGCTTATTAGCACCGTTCACAGTTGCCGAGATATTTTCTGCGGGTGGCCTATAAACTGTCAGTGCTACAACCTCGTTTATTTCCTGATCCACGACTGCAGCACGACGATCAAAAAGCTGTGCAATATAATACTCTTTAAACCTAAAGAGCTAAGGTTTTCAACCACTTTTTGAATATGCAGCCACTGCCCCCTTCCCTTTTATTAGTTCCATAGCAAATCAGTATGACACTGGCGTGTATCTGTCAAGATGGAACTGTTCAATTTCAGTGACTCCCATGTGTTCCTGACACAGTAGTAAGAGCTCTCTTCCGATGTTTCACTAGCACTGCCCTGTTAGACTGCTTAAGAACTACTTGGCATGGCCGAATGTTGTTCTCCTCGTCTACAAAGCATACAAGCAGCTGGACTGATGCAATGACTTCCCGTGTCTTCTGGAACTTTTTATTGATTTGGAAGGCTTGACTGTAATCCAGTCGGGACCTAACGTTACAATTCAGAAAACGCCACTACCAAACCAGCTAGCAGTTTCTGCTTTTTTTTTTTCCAATATCGTGTAGCAGTAGTAGTGACAATCACTGAAACTCAAGAAGTGACCATAATCATCATTCCCGATGTAATTTGTATTAAAACATCCCATATGAAAAATTACGCTGACATTCCTCCAATGACAATCAAGATATTTGGCTTAACACTTCGATCACAGCTAACAACCGAATGGGTTTTAAAACTTATGTAATAACTAAAATTATTTAGCGGCAATTGCAATACTTACTTTAAATGTATCATATCTACATGACTCGGTAATGATATTTACTTAGGATATAAAATAAAAATTATTCACGAAAGATAACTTACTAATGGTGAACAAATAAAATTTTTGACCAAATATTACACCCACATGATCAGTAAAGGAAAAATATTTGATCCTACGTGTAAATAGGTGTAATTTTTCGAGAGATTCAATGTTTACTGCCATAGGAACGGAGGTTAGGTTACATCACATCCCCTATCCAAACTTTCAAAATGGTTCAAATGGCCCTGAGCACTATGGGACTCAACATCTTAGGTCATAAGTTCCCTAGAACTTAGAACTACTTAAACCTAACTAACCTAAGGACATCAAACACACCCATGCCCGAGGCAGGATTCGAACCTGCGACCGTAGCAGTCCCGCGGTTCAGGGCTGCAGCGCCAGAACCGCACGGCCTATCCAAACTTTCAATTCGGTTACATTCAGCTAATAGTTTTCTAAAATATTTCAGTTCCACTAATATTTTCGAAACACTAATACATATAAAAAATAAATTATATCGTGGAAAGAAATCTTAAGTTAAACTGACACGTTCCACATCATTACGAAATGTATTTACCATCTATGGAACAAGTCTTATTGTAATGTAATGTAACAATGATGTTGCGATGTATTCTCACCATTACACGGATAATCTACATTATAAAAACCTGTAGGCATACACTTGCTAATAGTACTGTAGCAGTAAATGTACAATGGAAATTGTAAACAGCCGCGTCACAACTATTAATTTAGCTAACCTGGCAAGCAATTCAATTCATTAAGCTGATATTCCTCAAATGCAGCAATCACGAAGGAAGAATAAGATAGCAATTTTCGTGGTGCATCGCAGCTGATTGTGAAAGTCATTATTCGCTTGAACACACAGCGCGCCATTCGTAAATCAATTGCCAACTGCAAGCATTTTTACTAATAATGGGAAATGCCTTTACACTCACTGCCATCAGCCACCATGCTGAATGTCAAATTTGCGCGTTTGTCAACTAGCTTACAATGTCGTGTGAGAGACATAGCATGCCGACCTGGCCACACATCATCTAGACGTATCAGAGACGTGGTACATTTACCGCTCCGAACAAGCACAAGTTGTGTGAGAGATTCAAATGGCTCTGAGCACTATGGGACTTAACTGCTGTGGTAATCAGTCCCCTAGAACTTAGAACTACTTAAACCTAACTAACCTAAGGACATCACACACATCCATGCCCGAGGCAGGATTCGAACCTGCGACCGTAGCGGTCACGCGGTTCCAGAGTGTAGCGCCTAGAACCGCACGGCCACTCCGACCAGCTGTGTGAGAGATGTAGCGTGCCGACCTGGCCAAACATCACCTAGACGTATCACTGACGCGGTACGTTTACCGCTCCTAACAAGTGCAAGTTGTGTGAGAGATGTAGCGTGCCGACCTGGCCAAATATCACCTAGACGTATAAGAGACATGGTATGTTTACCGCTCTGCGCAGTACACAAGTATAAATATGAAATCCACCAAATACGGGACAATAACTTCAGAAATGAAATCGAGATTGAGCTGTGCGATGTGCTTTTGTACACCATTCGAGCACAGGGCAGGTGCGCGATCTCCTTAGTCAATCAGAAGACACAATCAGGACATATTACACGTTCTGTAATCAGCGAATCACATCGCATTTTCAGTGCGCGAACACACAAAGAATGAAAAATGTTCAGCACGAAACACGAATAAAGTAGATATTCCAAATTAATGCACAGTATCGAGCACAGCGATGCTGTGACATACACAGAGGTAAAAAAAGACGGGAGATGGCACTGTACACTTACGTTGTTTTGAAGCTAGAGTGGAAAGGACTTGCTGCCAACTTAAATAGCCCATAACATTTGACTACTGCTTGTTAACGATTGCTTCTTGTTCATTATTTCTGTCGCGTGCGCCCCAACATCTGTTTTAAATACTAAAGATTACGGTGCATATATATGAATAACAATGCTGTCAGGAGGGCAATTTCGAAAGTTTTTGTATTTTTGAATGCGTATTTGCTGTAGTAATACGACACGTTTGGCATCGTCAATGTAACTTACTTTTTTTGGATATATTTCGAATAATCAAGATTAGCCCGGAGCTCGTGGTCTCGCGGTAGCGTTCTCGCTTCCCTAGTAGGGGTCCGGGATCGATTCCCGGCGGGGTCAAGGGATTTCCACATGACCCGAGATGACTGTGTGTGATTCCCATTACGGTCAGAGGAAGGCAACGGCAAACCACCTCCATTAGGACCTCGCCTAGTACGGCGGTGTCATTCCCCCTCCGATCTGTCAAGAAGCGTGAGACTTCGTTTCTGACCAAGACAGGAAGTATGTGATGTAAACGACAACTACGCAATACAGTAACAGGTATTTTTCTGCGTAGCAGGAAGTGTTGTCAAACAGAAACGTTTTCATATCAGTTTCAAATTTCACTTTGCTGTCTGTCAGGCAGCGATCAAACCTTTTCGTTCAGCATTGTGAACCCCTGTTTGTGCTACAGACAACCTCAATGTATCGTAATGAAAGTAATTTTTCCCCTCTGATGTAATTATGTACATCGCTGTTCATTCTGAAGTACACTAGATTATCCACAACAAACTTTGTAAGCGAATAACTGTACTGTGAACTGGAAGCAGCTATGCACGACGAGACGAGTGCTCACATAAGTTTTCGGCGACAGCCTTCTTAATAAACGAAACAAAGAACCTAAAAAAAAAAACAATAAACACACACACACACACACACACACACACACACACGACTCCTGTGTCAATGGCTATTCTAGTCAGAATCTTTTTCAAAGGGAGAAGAAATATGGACAGTGAATAATTATCGGCGAGACAAATTTAAGGGCATGAAATGCTGCACGAACAATTAGCGCGGCCACGTAGCAGTCTGTTGTGCGGGGACGGCACCGTTGAGACGGAGTGGCTCGGATGTTGGAGCTACTGCAATTTGGCAGGTAATGTAGAACACAAGAAACAATAAAAGTAAACAGCGCAACCATGACTCATGTATACAAAAGCCAATATTGCTTGAATGGCTCCACTTACGAATGAAATGTGATGCCTTGAAACTTCAGATTACGATCGGATCGATTACACCCGTGGATGACGCAAGCCAGCATTATTGATGGAACAACTACGTCTCTACACAATCAAAACTCCAGCTGCTACCACAGAAGTCGACAGATTCCACAACAGGGCACTGGCACGTCAGAAAGACATCACTGGGAAGTATCACCGAGGAGATATAAATGCGGTGAGCCTAATGTTTTGGGCTATTCACGGTGATTAAAGAAACGCAAATTAGTTTAATATTTTGTTCAACAAGTAAAACTACGGAAAAAAGTTCATATAAACATAGGTCCGCAAATGTTTATTTACGTAAAGATTTTGCCTGCTGCTAATATGAATCCATCGCAAAACCGTACGAGGTTAAAGAAAAGCACGATTTCCATCTATTTTGTTGTTATTGGTCTGCTGACAAATAAAACATGTCACAGACGTGTATCTGCAGTAGTTTTCCAGAACATCCAGAGAAGCAAAGATTGTTATACAAGTAAATTTGCTTACTTTCCATTAACAATGTAGAAACGTTTATGTCATTGTCGGCAACCAGAGAGTAGAAATATCTCTGGAGTGAGCATTGCGTCCTGCGCATGTTGTCAGCATTAAACTGGAATTGTCACGTGATCTCGGGACGACGTCGATTGTTTAGCACCAATTCGCGTCCGCCATCAGCAACGTAACGTCTCGTCGTATAACACCAAAACATTCTACATTACCTTTCGAATGGAGGCATTCGCACAGGTCGCCAACGGAACGTCATTTCACGGTACGTCAAGGTTTCTCGGGAAGAAAATTTTAACGGTACCAGTCTGTTAACATGCTTTAGTGACAAATTGGAGATGTTCCATGACGACTGGGATATTTTTTTCTACTTTCTTACACAACCGAGGTCGTATATCTGAAGCCGAAAAGTTATTTAGGTTTTACGATAACACAACTGCGTTGACGCCCACAATGTACAATAAGAACATAAGTAGGCGAAGCAAATTCCACCTTATGACATTTTAAGCAAAAAAGTCAGCTTTAATGGAGGAGGAAAATACAGTTGTTTATGACGTTATTAATTACATAAGAAAAAACATAATGGATAAGTTTAACAGACTTCATTATTTCGTTTGAAGCTTTCTTTGATGTGTATGAATGTACATATTTTCCCTAGCAAATAATTGTCGATGTTTTGAAACGTTGTCTCACTTCTCAGTAATTTACCAAACATAATTGATCAAGAACATAGGCTATAAAGTTTGCTTCGGCCATTGACAAATTTTGTCGTTGTTAGCTCCTCAGTTCTGATACTATAACATTTTATGCATATTAGGGATGGTGATTCAAAACCCCATTTTTGCGGTTCAGTACTGTGTTAAGCGACTTGACGAGATGTGACATGAAAGACATTGTAAATACATGCTGACGTGAAGCTTCTGTGACGTCATGCTCGTTCATTTTGCTCTTCAAAGCTAAGAGCCCAATTTATTTCAAATATCAGACGTAAACTGCTATGGTGCCTGCAAACGTCTATATTAAGTCCACAGCACCTGCGAAGGGAATCTGTCTTTACTAGCGATATGACAACATTCAAAATTTATAGGACAAATGTCGGACAAATCTACGGCGTCCCGAGATCACGTGACCATTGTGGCAAATCAATTCTGCGCTTCTGAATGCTCACTCCAGGGATATTTCTACTCTGTGTCGGCAACCGTTAGTGAGTTGTTTCAGTCGTTTCCTAACCTTGAAATGAGTTAGTGTCCTGTATTGTTCAGTGGAACAAAATAATAACAGAGTATTTAAGTGAAACAACGTAGTAACTGCTGTAAGTTGAAGATTATTTATGAAAGAGGGATGCCTTTAAAGTTTACGACAAAGGAATACGCCCATACGGTGTTTATTTATGGCAAATGAGATGATAATGCTATGGCTGCAGTTAACGAATATCACGTACATCCGACTCGGAGGATTTCGAATGCACGAACCGTTAGTGGAGACAGGTGCTCTATCTAGCGATCATAATGACTACGAGCACTCGATACACGAACACGACGATGAGGATATGTGATGCTGTTCAACGTAGCCCTAGAACTTCTGTTGAAAAGCCTGTGCAATTGTCTGGGTTTTGAAAAACAAACTAGGCCAAGTAGTTAATCAATTTAAAAAATTGCGAAATTACTTCTTTGCGCCTCTGGATGTTCTTGAAAACTACTGCAGATAGACATCTCAGACGTGTTTTATTACATTCACCATACCAATGACAAAATAAATGGAAATCGTACAGTTTTGCGATGACTTCATATCTGCGAAGTTGCTAAATTTCAGGCAAAATCTTGGCCGTAACTCCGTAACAACACATTCGCGTGCCTACGTTTATATGAGCTTTTTTCTTTAGTTTTACTTGTAGAATAACATATTAAAATATTTGCACATCTTCATGAATCACCATGATGGCAAACGATGGATTAAAGTTTGTGACGTAATGACAACTCTTTTTTTTTTTTTTTTTTTTTTTTTTTTTTACTTCCACGGCAACATACCTTTGATGATGAGGAAACTGAAAGCGCCGGAATTGTAGTCGCCAGTTGAGCTTGCAACATTCTTCGAAAGAATTAATGCATCATAGTTCCGCCGAGCGGTAAAGTTTACCCGCTTAACAAAACAGTGATATATTATTTCTTTCGGGCGATGTGCTCGACGAAACATCTATTCAGCTACGTAACCCGCGAAATGTGGGATGTGGCGGCTCGTAGATATAACATTCTGGGCGTTCGCAAATTTTTAAATTCAGATAAATATGAGTGTGCGAAAATAACAGCATCTGCTTATAACAGTTATGCTCATCAACATATTTATACAACTTCAGCCGCAGTCAATAATAATAACGATGATGATGATGATGATGATGATGATGATGATGATGATAATAATAATAATAATAATAATAATAATAATAATAATAATAATTATTATTATTATTATTATTATTATTATTATTTGCATAAGTTCTCTGAAAAAAAGGAAGAATTGTTTCTGTGGAATTTTGTTGTTTTGTACATAAGAACAATTTATGGGAAGAACGAAAAATGTTCAAACTTTCGCTGCTCTCCATTAGACAAAGTTGTTGCCTTTCCCCACTGTTGTTTAACGCATATCTTGGAGAGATTATTGCGAGAGGCTTAGATGGGAAAAGAGGAATATCTATTGGTGGAAAGAGAATAGAATGTATAAGGTTTCCTGATGACACGATATTAGTGGCAGAAAGTGAGAGGGCAGTGAACAACATGCTGAAAGATCTGAATGAAGCTTGTGTGGAATATGGGATACAGATAAACACAGCAAAAACAGAGAGTATGGTCATCAGTACAAGACGCAGACTGTCCAATATTAAAATAGGACAATCTACCATTAGCCAAGTAAGTGCATTTATACATCTTGGAAGCACAATAACTGAAGACTTGAGATGTCACCAGGAGGTGAAAACTCTAACTGCCATAGTGAAGGAGGCATTCAACAGAAAGAGGAGACTTATGTGGCTAATTAGATAAAGGTCTAAGGAAAAGGCTTGGCATATGTTTTGTCTGGAGTGTGGCAGTAAATGGGGCAGAAACATGGACGCTGAGACGAGAGGATGAAAAAAGGTTAGAAGCATTTGAGATGTGGATGTGGAGGAGAATGGAGAGAATAAGCTGGATGGAAAGAGTGAGTAAAGAAAGAGTATTGGAAAGGGTTGGTGAGAGAAGACGTCTGCTGAAGGTTGTAAGAGAAAGAAAAAAGAACTGGTTGGTGACTACCCTGCACATAAAAGAACAAATAAAAATGGTGAGCGACTAATTGATATTTGTAAGAACTGTGATCTTCTTTTAAAATCCACAGCCTTCAAGCGCCTACCTCGAAACGCCAAAACTTGGAAACACCCTAACGCAATATTTGGAGAGTTCCACCAGGTGGACCATGTAGCTGTCTCTAAGAAATCCACCAGGGAAATTTTCAATGTTACTGTTTTGAGGAATGCCAACATTAATTCTGATCATTACTTGTCTCTGGTAAAAATGAATATCATCCAAGATAGCCGAAAGAACCTTTCCAATATTTCAAGACCACCAGAATTTGATATAAGTAAACTGAAAGATATCAACAACAAATTTACAGAAACTGTACACAGCAAACCAAATAAAACAGACTGGAACAGAATTACAGAAGCCGTGGTACAATCAGCCACTGAAATATACTGACCAATAAAAAATATAAACACCCGTGGTGGAACGAAGACTGTAATGAAGCAATTGAAAAGCGAAGACAGGCTTGGATAAAATGGAATAGCAAGAAAACCTTCAAAAATCACGAAAACTACTTGAAGGTTACGAAAGGTACATCAAAAGTATTGATATCAACTAAGAGACTCTTCAACAAAAACCACATAGATGAAATAGAAGAAATTTTAGAAGTCATCACACTCTGGAATTTTATAAAGCCTCTACATCACAACTATCGAAGTTTAAACCTCCTACTTTACATATACGAGGACTCGATGTAAAACTAAATTTGAATGACAAATCGTGTGCTGCAGCTTTTGGAAATTACTTTTCATCCCTGCTGAATGCTGAAAATCCAAATGAAAAGCTTGATTTCTATCCTACTATTACTCCTGCAGATAGTCCCTCTCAAACATTAGATGAAATCACGAAAACTATACAAGGCTTGAAAAATAACAAATCTGGAGGTGAGGATCGCATATTGGCTGAAAAGTGGAAATACGCAGATCACGATACAATAAAACATCTCCATGATATCATAGTGAAGATTTGGGAAACTTAAACTCTGCCGCCAGATTGGACCGTAGCAATTATTCACCCACTTCATAAAAAAGGCGATAAGAGTGGTCTGAATAATTACCGAGGAATCTCTTTGATACCAACGACTTACAAGACGTTTCTTTTCCAGTATGTTGTTAAACAGAGCTGAAACAATCTTAGATCAACAATTGGGCGAATATCCAGCTGGTTTCAGGACATAAAAGGTCCTGTGCAGAGCAAATCCATAGAAGCGCAGTCAGCCAAAATGAAAATCTACTGGCAAAAGAGGAAAAAACAATCAGGGAAGAGATAAAAATCTTCGCGGTCCATAGCAGGCCGAAACGATAGCAAAAATAAATTGAATTTATGCTCCTACTTTCCTGCCTATCCACATTATCGGAGATCTCGACATATTCGCGAAAATATCAGATTGCTCACGACATAAGGTTATATATTTCCCTGCTGTGCCGCAAGCTAGATATAACTTTATCACCACAATACTGTTTTTCGCTTTCAGATTGGTAGGTTTCGCCCACTAACAATAAATAGCTACCTCTGAACATAAACTCGACTTCTGGCTACGCTACAGAGCAGTCTGTCACCAAAATCAAGTTTTCTGCTTCGCCAACTCACAACCATACTTTTGCATTCGAACCTACGCTAGACTTCTGGCTACGCTAAAAATCAGCCTGTCACCACGACCAGAAGCTGTGCTCTCGTGTCCCTGCCTGACCACACGGAAACTGTGAGATATTCGGAAAATACAGCTTAACCACACTCGAGCAATTCACGACGTATTCCTAGAACAACCAGATATTTGTAACAAGCAGAATATAAAAACCACTGCTTCACTCTCACTCTCAGCAGTTTTACACTAGATTGCTAAACCTTCCAAAAATTTATGATTGCGGTTGGTACCAATTCGAGGTTCCCGGCAATAATTTGAGCAATACTGTTGTCAACACAGGGTGTAAAACAGGGCATTCTGTACTTATTTTGTATATGACGTACCATTAAAGGCCTTATAACTGTAATTAACTAGTGCACGAACTATAAATTGTGTGGTTTAGTAACAAAGTCACCGCCTTTAGTGTTCGAAGATTAAGTTCTGTTGTTACGTCCAAGCAGTACCACACCCTAGAATATCGCGATATGGAAACCACGACGTATTCCGAATAAAAGAGCTACATATTCCTTGCAAAACATATTCCCCCCATGTCACTGTTTCATTCGCAACAATTTAAATGTCGTCTTACATCCCATCCTAACCAAATCTATGACGAAAAAAACAGCCAATATTTCGGATAAAAAAAATTGTATTCCTGTAGTGCACGCGAAGAAACAGTCACCTTTGCCATTGGCTGAGTAGATCGGTCTGCCGTACTCGCTGGATTGGCTAACTAGATTACGTGTGCAATCCTTAGATTGAGTAACAACAGCACTTCGCACAGGGCAATCTCGATTTCACAGTTTGCGAAGCTATCGTGCCGTTTTTGGTGGATTTCGTATTTATTCTTGTTTATTGCGCAAATATGAAGTTTCAGTGCTACAGCTCATTAAAGGCCTAACCAAAAGACATCCTTTTTTCTTTAACGGTTTTTGTGCTACATGCCTTTAAGTTCGATACCTACCCTATGTGATCAAAAATATCCAGAGACCTGGCTGAAAATGCCTTAGAAGCTCGTGGCGTTCTCCATCGTTAATACTGGAATTCAATATGGTGTTGGCCCATCCTTAACCTTGATAACAACTTCCACTCTCTCAGGCATACGTTCAGTCAGGTGCTGGAAGGTTTCTCGGTGAATGGCAGCCCATTCTTCACGAGGAGAGGTATCGATGTCGGTCAGAGAGGCCTGGCACGAAGTCAGCGTTCCGAAACATCCCGAAGGTGTTCTGTAGCATTCAGGTCAGGACTCTCTGCAGGCCAGTCCATTACAGGGATGTTATTGTCCTGTAACCACTTCGCCACAGGCCGTGTATTATGAACAGGTGCCCGATCGTGTTCAAATAAGCAATCGCCATCCCCGAATTGCTCTTCATCAGTGGGAAGCAAGGCGGTGCCTAAAACATCAGTGTAGGCCTGTGCTGTGATAGTGTCACACAAAACAACAAGGAGTGCGAGCCCCCTCCACGAAAAACACGATCACACTGTAACACCACCGCCTCAGAATTTTACTGTCGGCACTACACACGCTGGCAGATGACGTTCACCGGACATTCGCCACACCCACACCCTGCCATCGGATAGCCACAGGTGTACCGAGATTCGTCACTCCACACAACGTTTTTCCACTGTTCAGTCGTCCAATGTTTACGCTCCGTACACCAAGCGAGCCGTCGTTTGGCATTCATCGCCGTGATGTGTGGCTTACGAGCAGCTGCTCGACCATGAAACACAAGTTTTTCCACCTCCCACCTATCTGTCATAGTACTTGCAGTGGATCCCGATGCAGTTTGGAATTCCTGTGTGATGGTCTGGATAGACGTCTGCCTATTACACATTACGACCCTCTTCAACTGTCGGCGGTCTCTGTCAGTCAACAGACGAGGTCGGCCTGTACGCTTTTGTGCTGTACGTGTCCCTTCACGTTTCCACTTCACTGACACATCGGAAACAGTGGACCTAGGGATGTTCAGGAGTCTGGAAATCTCGGGTACAGACGCATGACAGAGGTAACACCCAATGACCTGAGCACGTTCGAAGTCCGTGAGTTCCGCGAAGCGCCCCATTCTGCTCTCTCACGATGTGTAATGACTACTGAGGTCGCTGATATGGAGTACCTGGTACTAGGTGGCAGCACAATGCGCCTAATACAAAAAACGTATCTTTTTAGGGGTGTCCGGATACTTTTGATCATATAGTGTATATATAAAAATGTAAACCAAACAATTCGCTTAAGCAGAAAATTTACGAAGTAATTACCTTTTGGAGGTATCCGGGAAGCACCTGCATCTTCATCTTCTGCGGAAACTTGCAGTATCGCCTCTTGTATCATCCTTTTTAATTTTTTTTTACTCGATGGTTGTGATAACGAACGTAGTTCTAATGCTACATAATCCGCAAACACCTGATATTCATCAACAGGCTTCTGCATGGCTTCTACTGCTCTGCTCGGAATATCGTCCGTATTTGCCTCGCTTAATTTTTCACACCACTTTTTGTTCCTTCCATATCACTGAGTGTGTTTTATGGAAGAGAATTTGCCTCTCACTCATTCTTCTCTCTGGCATCTTCTGGTACCTAAAATAAATATCATAATGTAGTATGTATCTTCAAAGGGATACATTTCAGATACAATTTTGTTTCCTATAATTTGAGATATCTTCAACAGAAGAAGAGTGGTTACAAATCGCAAATAGTTTTGAAAATAGATAGGGTTTTCTGAACTGGATTCGCGCTATGGATGGAAAAAGTACAGTAATACAGGCTTCTGGTCCAAACAAATATATAAGGAAGCCCTACCGTTCGAGAGGTCAAGCAATGCAAAATCGGATGTTTAACTATCGGTCTTCCCGAGCACGAAATGCGTATGAGAGTATGAAAACATTTTAGGACTTACATGTGCACGTTTTCGAGTACTACGAACGCGAATACTTCCGAGTCCCGAAAACACGAGGCGATATGCGCTTTTCACAACTTATTAGTAACAGAGGAGAATTCCATTTAAGCCCCAACTGGCACACTTGGTTCCCAAAGTTTTCCAAACTCAACGAGAGTGCCGAAATGACCCATGGGCAAAACAAATATTTAGTTGGAACCCATAAACGTACATAACTGGCCACAGTCAGCCGAGGAAGTGCGAAATGAATTCACAGACTGTTTCACAAGAAGGGGAAGTAGAATGGCAATAAAGACGCCTTTACATTTCAGCTGATTTCTTATGTTAGTGTAAACATAAATAAACTAGCACTAAAAGTAATAAATACTATCTCTCGAAAGATCAGAATACTGTTGATGACCGTGCAGCTTTTCCCTGGAATAAATGATGACTAACTGAAACCCTCAGCTGCCGACAGGTGGTGTTGATTTACGTCGATGTGGACAGCTGAAAATGTGTGCCCCGACCGGGACTCGAACCCGAGATCTGAACAGTTTCTGTCTTCATATATATATAGTTAAAGGCTACCCAGCCATTGACCTTCGTCTGTGCGAATGCGCACAGGATGCCAAAACGTGCGCGAGTAATGAGTGAATGGGCAAATGTCTATAAGGTACATTACACATGTAGAATTGTGGACAGTTGGGAATGTGAGTCTCACGGGAAGCGTGCAAGGGATAAGTCCCCGCAGTCGCGCTATTCATCTGTGTCCTCGGTGGCTCAGATGGATAGAGCGTCTGCCATGTAAAGTGGAGATCTCGGGTTCGAGTCACGGTTGGGGCACACATTGTCAGCTGTCCACTTCGAGGTATATCAACAACACCTGTCGGCAGCTGAGGGTTTCAGTTAGTCATCATTTAAATACTATTTCTTTCACTTGCGAAATTATCCTGTGTTTCTTTGGCAGTGTTGGAGCGATACATAACTTGTCGGCAGAAACAGACATTTTTCAAAACATCACCGAATTTTGTTTTTCCTCAGAAACTCTGAAGAGCCGCGCGGGGTACGTGTTCGGTCTCAGGGGCCCTGCCACGGTTCGCGCGGCTCCCCCCGTCGGAGGTTCGAGTCCTCCCTCGGGCATGGTGTGTGTGTGTGTGTGTGTGTGTGTGTGTGTGTGTGTGTGTGTGTGTGTGTGTGTGTGTGTGTGTTGTCCGTATAAGTTAGTGTGTAAGCCTAGGGACCGATGACCTCAGCAGATTGGTCACATAGGAACTTACTACAAATTTCAAAAAACTCTGAAGACTCCGTGGGCATGCGGGTAAATTACATTCATTCGATGTACTAGATGCCGTTTTAATTTATGTTTCCCGTGTCTGTACGAAAACTATCAACCTGCAACTAGTAATGTCCGAAGCACACCCAACGCCTAATCGTACATTCGGAATACTGTAACTCACCGTATCAATGAATAACGTTATTTACAGCTTTGTTTCTCGTCCTTTGAATCGGGCTTTCGAGGTCTGACCCTCGTCCATGAAAGGTGTGTCTCTAGATAATTATAATAATTGCTTTGATAATAAAAATTAGCAAACAATCAAATAACATTTGAAAGTCAGTACAAGTTCATGCAGAAACGTATGTCTTTTCAGCATATTACCTTTCACATGTAATATGTGCGAATAATATGAGTAGTGTTGAAAACATATGAAGTAAGAAAAACCATTAGCAGGACTCGATCCAACGACCTAACGATTATGGTGCTTGAGCGCTAACCACAAAACCGCCACTACCTGTAAGTATCTCGCACCTGGAGAACGCTTGATTGGGGTGTCGTTTCGCACCGAAAATTGACATTAAGTGACCGTACCAAGCTGGCTCTAGAGAATAACTGGCTGTGCATATTCTGCCATTCTGAAAGTAGCTGTTAATAAGGGAACTTCCACCATCGCACCCCCCCTCAGATTTAGTGATAAGATGAACCAGTAGATAGCCTGTCAAAAACTGAACACAGATCAAGCATGAAAACAGGAAGGAGGTGTACTGAACTGTGAAAACAAAAAAGCAAAATGGAAACAGTGAACGGTCCAGCCTCAACAAGTGGAACACAGAGTAGAGGATGAGCGCCGTGGCGTCGGCGTTAAGTGGTCACGGCATTGGACTGTGAATCGGGCGAACTGGATTCTAACATCCTCCTGCCTTTTTTTTTTCCCCTTCACAACTTTATGAACTTGTCGTGCGGTCATTGAAATGTTTACTCTCTTTGTGTGGTCTTGACAGTTGTCATACTATACATTGGTTATAGAATATAAGTTATGTGATAAGAATGCATTACCATGCCAGGGTGGTTCAAATGGCTCTGAGCACTATGGGACTTAACATCTGTGGTCATGAGTCCCCTAGAACTTAGAAATACTTAAACCTAACTTAACCTAAGGACATCACACACATCCATGCCCGAGGCAGGAGTCGAACCTGCGCCGTAGCAGTCGCGCGGTTCCGGACTGAGCGCCTAGAACCGCTAGACCACCACGGCCGGCACGAGGGTGGTCTGAAAGTTCTTGGAATCACCACGAGAGGTCAGTGCTAGCGCAACGAGTTGTTCACGTAATGTTCATTGGACTGTTGCCTGTAAACACGTGACACGTCAGTGCTCTTGCAAGAGAGCTGTTACCGTGACGTGGCTCTGTTGTTGTTCCCGCGTAGTGATTTGCAAAGATGGAAAAAATCGAGATTCGAGCAGTGATTAAGTACTTTGTAAAGAAAGGTATGAAAGCAAAGGACATTCTTGCAGATTTCCAGAATACACGCTCTTACTCTCCTCCTTCATACTCGACTGTCGCCAAGTGGACAAATGAATTTAAATTTGGTCCGGAGAGCTTAGACTATTCCGGGCTGAAGTCGGCCAAGATGTGTCACTGCTCCAGAGAACATTGCAAAAGTGCACAAAATGGTCACGCAGGATCGCCGATTGAAAGTGCGTGAAAGAGCTCACGCTTGCCAGATGTCATTTGAAAGGGCATATCACATTTTAACTGAAGAATTAGAAATGAAAGAAAATTGTCTGCAAGATGGGTGCCGCGACTCTTGGCGCTGAATAAAAAACGTACGAGAATGGACATATCAGAACAGTACGAGGTGCTCTCAAGTTCTAAGGCTTCCGATTTTTTTTGTAATTAACTACTCACCCGAAATCGATGAAACTGGCGTCACTTCTCGACGTAATCGCTCTGCAGACGTACACATTTTTCACAACGTTGACGCCATAATTCCATGGCAGCGGCAAAGGCTTCTTTAGGAGTCTGTTTTGACCACTGGAAAATCGCTGAGGCAATAGCAGCACGGCTGGTGAATGTGCAGCCACGGAGAGTGTTTTTCATTGTTGGAAAAAGCCAAAAGTCACTAGGAGCCAGGTCAGGTGAGTAGGGACCATGAGGAATCACTTCAAAGTTGTTATCACGAAGAAACTGTTGTGTAACGTTAGCTCGATGTGTGGGTGTGTTGTCTCGGTGAAACAGCACACGCGCAGCCCTTCCCGGACGTTTTTGTTGCAGTGCAGGAAGGAATTTGTTCTTCAAAACATTTTCGTAGGATGCACCTGTTACCGTAGTGCCCTTTGGAACGCAATGGGTAAAGATTACGCCCTCGCTGTCCCAGAACATGGACACCATCATTTTTTCAGCACTGGCGGTTACCCGAAATTTTTTTGGTGGCGGTGAATCGGTGTGCTTCCATTGAGCTGACTGGCGCTTTGTTTCTGGATTGAAAAATGGCATCCAAGTCTCATCAATTGTCACAACCGACGAAAAGAAAGTCCGATTCGTGCTGTCGTTGCGCGTCAACATTGCTCAGCAACATGCCACACGGGCAGCCATGTGGTCGTCCGTCAGCATTCGTGGCACCCACCTGGATGACACTTTTCGCATTTTCAGGTCGTCATGCAGGATTGTGTGCACAGAACGCACAGAAATGCCAACTCTGGAGGCGATCTGTTCAACAGTCATTCGGCGATCCCCCAAAACAATTCTCTCCACTTTCTCGATCGTGTCGTCAGACCGGCTCGTGCGGGCCCGAGGTTGTTTCGGTTTGTTGTCACACGATGTTCTGCCTTCATTAAACTGTCACACCCACGAACGCACTTTCGACACATCTGTAACTCCATCACCACGTCTCCTTCAACTGTCGACGAATTTCAATTGATTTCACACCACGCAAATTCAGAAAACGAATGATTGCACGCTGTTCAAGTAAGCAAAACGTCGCCTTTTTAAGTATTTAAAACAGTTCTCATTCTCGCCGCTGGCGGTAAAATTCCATCTGCCGTATGGTGCTGCCATCTCTAGGACGTATTGACAATGAATGCGGCCTCATTTTAAAACAATACGCATGTTTCTATTTCTTTCCAGTGCGGGGAAAAAAAATCGGAGGCCTTAGAACTTGAATGCACCTCGTATTTGGCCCCTTTTTAGGAGAAACAAACAAGATTTTTTGCGTCGGTTTGTGACCGCAGATGAAACTTGGTTGCACTACTATACCCCAGAGACAAAACAACAGTCAAAGCAGTTGAAACATGCTGATTCTCTGCCACCAAAGAAAACAAAGACAATTCCTTCCGCGGGAAAGGTCATGACATCAGTGTTCTGGGATGCGAAAGGGGTTCTGTTCGTAGATTATCTCCCCACTGCGCAAACAATTACTGGAGAATACTATGCTAACCTCCTGGATAAACTGAAGATACGCGAAAAAAGGAAAGGACCAGCAAGGAAGAAAGTCTTCTTCCATCACACATGTGCCGTCGACATGGCAAAATTACACGAACTAAGGTAAGAATTGTTGCCACACCCGCCATACTCACGTGGTATGGCTGTCAGACTCCCATTTCTTTCGAAATTTTTCCTGATGGATGAGGATTCAATTCAAACGATGAATTGATAGCCGGAGTTGACAAATACACTCCTGGAAATTGAAATAAGAACACCGTGAATTCATTGTCCCAGGAAGGGCAAACTTTATTGACACATTCCTGGGGTCAGATACATCACATGATCACACAGACAGAACCACAGGCACATAGACACAGGCAACAGAGCATGCACAATGTCGGCACTAGTACAGTGTATATCCACCTTTCGCAGCAATGCAGGTCGCTATTCTCCCATGGAGACGATCGTAGAGATGCTGGATGTAGTCCTGTGGAACGGCTTGCCATGCCATTTCCACCTGGCGCCTCAGTTGGACCAGCGTTCGTACTGGACGTGCAGACCGCGTGAGACGACGCTTCATCCAGTCCCAAACATGCTCAATGGGGGACAGATCCGGAGATCTTGCTGGCCAGGGTAGTTGACTTACACCTTCTAGAGCACGTTGGGTGGCACGGGATACATGCGGACGTGCATTGTCCTGTTGGAACAGCAAGTTCCCTTGCCGGTCTAGGAAGGGTAGAACGATGGGTTCGATGACGGTTTGGATGTACCGTGCACTATTCAGTGTCCCCTCGACGATCACCAGTGGTGTACGGCCAGTGTAGGAGATCGCTCCCCACACCATGATGCCGGGTGTTGGCCCTGTGTGCCTCGGTCGTATGCAGTCCTCATTGTGGCGCTCACCTGCACGGCGCCAAACACGCATACGACCATCATTGGCACCAAGGCAGAAGCGACTCTCATCGCTGAAGACGACACGTCTCCATTCGTCCCTCCATTCACGCCTGTCGCGACACCACTGGAGGCGGGCTGCACGATGTTGGGGCGTGAGCGGAAGACGGCCTAACGGTGTGCGGGACCGTAGCCCAGCTTCATGGAGACGGTTGCGAATGGTCCTCGCCGATACCCCAGGAGCAACAGTGTCCCTAATTTGCTGGGAAGTGGCGGTGCGGTCCTCTACGGCACTGCGTAGGATCCTACGGTCTTGGCGTGCATCCGTGCGTCGCTGCGGTCCGGTCCCAGGTCGACGGGCACGTGCACCTTTCGCCGACCACTGGCGACAACATCGATGTACTGTGGAGACCTCACGCCCCACGTGTTGAGCAATTCGGCGGTACGTCCACCCGGCCTCCCGCATGCCCACTATACGCCCTCGCTCAAAGTCCGTCAACTGCACATACGGTTCACGTCCACGCTGTCGCGGTATGCTACCAGTGTTAAAGACTGCGATGGAGCTCCGTATGCCACGGCAAACTGGCTGACACTGACGGCGGCGGTGCACAAATGCTGCGCAGCTAGCGCCATTCGACGGCCAACACCGCGGTTCCTGGTGTGTCCGCTGTGCCGTGCGTGTGATCATTGCTTGTACAGCCCTCTCGCAGTGTCCGGAGCAAGTATGGTGGGTCTGACACACCGGTGTCAATGTGTTCTTTTTTCCATTTCCAGGAGTGTATTTTGCAGCCCTGGAGGAAACTCATTTCGGAGAGGGGATCAATGCACTGGAACATCGTTGGCCCAAGTTCAATAATCTACAAGGAGACTACATTCAAAAATAAAAAAGTTTAACTGATGCAAATACTTTTTTTCCTATTCTGTTCCGAAAACTCTTCAAACCACCCTCGTAAGTGTGATGAATAGTGAGACTACGCAAGATACCACATAGACGTCTCACAGAAATGTAAACAACAAACAGACGGGTGTGAACAACAAAGGAATTGAAGAGTCAAATCTTCTAAAACGGAACGCAAGTTCAGAAACGTTAGAAACATACAGTACCTTTCATAAGTTTTGGGTCAAACAATAGTTTTGTATTTACTTAGAGAAATAACAGATAAACAATTGAATGTGTTATGTTAATCCAACAGATAAATGATATTCACAGAACAATAAATTGAAGATTTTGCTTCATTCAATGACACAAAATATACAAATAATTTCACATTTATGTCAAATAACATAGACTTGCCTTCACAAAAGTTTTGGGACAAATAACTTCCAATCCAAATATTTTCTGCGCTATTCTTCCAATTGTTCCTTAGAATCTGCAGGTATACATTTTTATCCACTGTTTCATCAGTGAAGAGGAGCTCACCCACTCCTTGGGCCGACATACAACTACAAACCATAGCAGGTCCCCTGCCATGCTTCCCTGCAGCTGGCATTTTCTTTTTTCTTCCAGCTCTGTTGGGCTGCCGCCAGACGGTTATTCGTCCATCCTGAGCCCGTGCCAAGGCACCTCAGACCGCGCGGCACTCGCTAATTTTTTTACTGCATACGGATAACTGAGGGATCAAAATGAAGAAAAGTACACGAATTCTGTAGCTACGTATACAGGGTGTTGCAAAAAGGTACGGCCAAACTTTCAGGAAACATTCCTCACACACACAGAAAGAAAATACGTTATGAGGACATGTCACCGGAAACGCTTACTTTCCATGTTAGAGCTCATTTTATTACCTTTCTTCAAATCACATTAATCATGGAATGGAAACACACAGCAACAGAACGTACCAGCGTGACTTCAAACACTTTGTAACAGGAAATGTTCAAAATGTCCTCCGTTAGCGAGAATACATGCATCCACCCTCCGTCGCACGGAATGCCTGATGCGCTGATGCAGCCCTGGAGAATGGCGTATTGTATCACAGCCGTCCACAATACGAGCACGAAGAGTCTCTACATTTGGTACCGGGGTTGCGTAGACGAGAGCTTTCAAATGCCCCCATAAATGAAAGTCAAGAGGGTTGAGGTCAGGAGAGCGTGGAGGCCACGGAATTGGTCCGCCTCTACCAATCCGTCGGTCACCGAATCTGTTGTTTAGAAGCGTACGAACACTGACAGAAATGTGCAGGTGCTCCATCGTGCATGAACCACATGTTGTGTCGTACTTGTAAAGGCACATGTTCTAGCAGCACAGGTAGAGTATCCCGTATGAAATCATGGCGGTGAATCGAGGAAGTACAGTACATACTGACGAAAGTAAAATGAGCTCTAACATGGAAAGTAAGCGTTTCCGGACACATGTCCACATAACGTATTTTCTTTATTTGTGTGTGAGGAATGTTTCCTCAGAGCTTGGCCGTACCTTTTTGTGACACCCTGTATACAGTCATGTTGGACACGAGTACTGCGAGCTCAGAGCTCCCCGTCAGCTGTATATCTGTCGTTGGAAGCAGGCGCGTACCGAAGCTGTCACGTGCTGCCTGTCTCGGGTCTGAACGTCAACGCAACCGGGCGTTTCACTCGCGACGCAACGACACATCACTTCCGCCTAAAAACTGCTCCTGTGGTTTTCTCGAAATCGTTAGTACGCGTTACAACTTGCACATTATATCGTCCTAATGGACCACTACAAAATGTAAACCAAGTTAGAAGTAAATCCGCGAATCGAACATTGAGAATATTTTGAGAGCCATCAATACTGCTGCTCAATATTTCTACACTACTGGTCAGAAAAAATGCTACACCAAGAAGAAATGCACATGATAATCGGCTATTCATTGGACAAATATATTATACTAGAACTGACATGTGATTACATTTTCACGCAATTTGGGTGCATAGGTCTTGAGAAATCAGTACTCAGAACAACCACCTCTGGCCGGAATAACGGCCTCGATACGCCTGGGCATTGAGTCAAACAGAGCTTGGATGGCGTGTACAGGTACAGCTGCCCATGGAGCTTCAACACGACACCACAGTTCATCAAGAGTAGTGACTGGCGTATTGCGACGAGCCAGTTGCTCGGCCACCATTGATCAGACGTTTTCAATTGGTGAGACATCTGGAGAATGTGCTGGCCAGGGCAGCAGTCGGACATTTTCTGTGTCCAGAAAGGCCCGTACAGGACCTGCAACATGCGGTCGCGCATTATCCTGCTGAACTGTAGGGTTTCGCAGGGATCAAATGAAGGGTGGAGCTACGGGTCGTAACACATTTGAAATGTAACGTCCACTGTTCAAAGTGCCGTCAGTGCGAACAAGAGGTGACCGAGACATATAACCGATGGCACCCCATGCCATCACACCGGGTGATATGCCAGTATGGCGATGACGAATACACGCTTCCAATGTGCGTTCACCGCGATGTCGCCAAACACGGATGCGACCATCGCGATGCTGTAAACAGAACCTGGATTCATCCATAAAATGACGTTTTGTCATTCGTGCACCCAGGTTCGTCATTGAGTACAGCATCACAGGCGCTCCTGTCTGTGATGCAGCATCAAGGGTAACCGCAGCCACGGTCTCCGAGCTGGTAGTCCATGCTGCAGCAAACGTCGTCGAACTGTTCGTGCAGATGGTTTTTGTCTTGCAAACGTCCCCATGTGTTGACTCAGGGATCGAGACGTGGCTGCACAAACCGTTATAGCCTGCGGATAAGATGCCTGTCATCTCTACTGCTAGTGATACGAGGCCGTTGGGATCCAGCACGGCGTTCCGTATTACCCTCCTGAACCCACCGATTCCATATTCTGCTAACAGTCATTGGATCTCGACCAACGCGAGCAGCAATGTCACGATACGATAAACCGCAATCGCGATACGCTACAATCCGACCTTTATGAAAGTCGGAAACGTGATGGTACGCATTTCTCCTCCTTACACGAGGCATCACAACAACGTTTTATCAGGCAACGCCGGTCAACTGCTATTTGTGTATGAGAAAACGGTTGGAAACTTTCCTCATGTCAGCACGTTGTAGGTGTCGCCACCGGCGCCAACCTTGTGTGAATGCTCTGAAAAGCTAATCATTTACATATCACAGCATCTTATTCCTGTAGGTTAAATTTCGCATCTGTAGGACGTCATCTTCGTGGTGTAGCAATTTTAATGGCCAATAGTGTATATTGGCAGTTTGACAGAACGGGGTGAGTCAAAAAGGACTTAACAACTTAGGAATGATATAGAAATTCATTGAGATAAATTACAGAATCGGCGCAGATGTCATTTTGTAGCAAACAAGCTCAAGTTTCACTTAAAAGTGTTAAGTGTCATTTTGATTGTAATGGGCTGCCATTTCTGGCGCGGCAAACAAACTAACAGTACTCAACTTCCTCCCACACCTGTTGCAGCAAATCGGGCGTAACTTGTGAGATGCGAGCGTAGATTCGATTTTTCACGTCGGCTAAATTGTTTGGCAGGGGAGTAACATACAGACGATCTTTAACGAAACCGCAGAGAAAAGAAAACCAGCGGTGTCAAACGTGTGGAGGGAGGTGATGAGAGTTGGTAATAAACCGTCCAATCTCGGTCACCTTCATCAATCCGTGGAATTATAAAGTTTTCTACAAGGTGTACAACTCTGCTTCCGCCGTTTTTTCCAAACATTTGAGGCTTTATTGAAACAAATTGGTTACACATGTATCATTCAAAGTATTTTTCATCGCTGGCCACTACATTCTCCCATCTTTCGGGCAGTGTACGAAACCCGCGTCGAAAAAGTTGTTCGTCTTTTGAAGCGATCCAATTTGTGACTTCTTCATGAGATCGGAAGTGTTGGTCAGCCGGGCCATGCACCATTGATCTAAACAGGTGATAATCAGAGGGAACAACGTCTGGAGAATACGGCGGGTGGGGTAGGACTTCCCATTTCAACGTTTCCAAGCACGTTTTGACCTCTTTTGCAACGTGGGGTCGAGCGTTGTCGCGCCTCTCTCTGTATTGCGGCCGTTTGTCTTTTAATGCTCTGCTCAGACGCATTAACTGCGCTCGATAACGAGCACCTGTGACTGCTTCACTCGGTTTTAACACCTCACAGTGCACGACGCCGAGCTGGTCCCACCAGATGCAGAGCACGATCTTGGAGCCGCGAATACTCGGTTTGGCCGCCGACGTGGAAGCGTCGCCCGGATATCCCCATGATTTTTGGCTTTTAGAGTTATCGTAATGAATCCATTTTTCGTCCCCGATCACAATGCGATGCAGAAATCCCTTCCGTTTTTGCTTCTAAAGCAAACACACAAACACCGTTCAATGTCTCTTGATTTCGGCTAACAAGGGACCCAAGTTCCTTCTTCCTGAATCGTGGCCATAGCCTTGAGACGATTTGAAATGGCTTGCTGTGTCACTCCCACTATTCGTGCCAATTCTTGATGAGTTGGACGCGAGTCTTCACTCAGCAATGTCTCCAATTCACCATCTTCGAAAACATTCTCTCTTCCACCACTATGCCGGTCTGCGACGTTAAAATCACCGTTCTTGAGCGCTGAAACCACTCACGACACGTTCTTTCATACCTACCTGCCCGAGTAAGGGATCTGACATTCCACGCTCCGATCCGTAGAACGCCAGTTTTCTTTCTCCTGATAACGACGTTCTCTTGAGTAGTCCCCGCCCGGAGATGCGAATGGGGGACTATTTTACCTCCGGAATATTTTACCCGAGAGGACGCCATCATCATTTAATCATACAGTAAAGCTGCATGCCCTCGGGAAAAATTACGGCTGTAGTTTCCCCTTGCTTTCAGCCGTTCGCAGAACCAGAACAGCAAGGCCGTTTTGGTTAGTGTTACAAGGCCAGATCAGTCAATGATCCAGACTGTTGCCCCTGCAACTACTGAAAAGGCTGCTGCCCCTCTTCAGGAACCACATGTTTGTCTGGCCTCTCAACAGATTCCCCTCCGTTGTGGTTGCACCTACGGTACGGCCATCTGTATCGCTGAGGCACGCAAGCCTCCCCACCAACGGCAAGGTCCATGGTTCATGGGGAGGGGGGAAGTCAGATCCAGATTTTTTGGGGATTGGAATTATTATATTCTTCTTGAAGTCTGAGGGTATTTCGCCTGTCTCATACATCTTGCTCATCAGATGGTAGAGTTTTGTCAGGACTGGCTCTCCCATGGCTGTCAGTAGTCCAAATGGAATGTTGTCTACCCCCGAGGCCTTGTTTCGACTCAGGTCTTTCAGTGCTCTGTATAACCTCTGGTTTAGTCATTTTATCCAGGTCCCATCTTCTTAAATTCCCACCTTTTTGCAATTTCTTCAGTTTTAATCTACAGGTCATAACCAATAGATTGTGGTCAGAGTCCACATCTGCCCCTGGAAATGTCTTACAATTTAAAACCTGGTTCCTAAATCTCTGTCTTACCATTATATAATCTATCTGATACCTTTTAGTATCTCCAGGATTCTTCCATGTATACAACCTTCTTTTATGATTCTTAAACCAAGTGTTAGCTATGATTAAGTTGCGCTCTGTGCAAAATTCTACCAGGCGGCTTCCTCTTTCATTTCTTACCCCCAATCCATATTCACCTACTAGGTTTCCTTCTCTCCCTTTTCCTACTGCCGAATTCCAGTCACCCACGACTATTAAATTTTCGTGTCCCTTCACTATCTGAATAATTTCTTTTATTTCATCATACATTTCTTCAATTTCTTCGTCATCTGCAAAGAGCTAGTTGGCATATAAACTTGTACTACTGTTGTAGGCGTGGGCTATCTTGGCCACAATAAGGCGTTGACTATGCTGTTGGTAGTAGCTTACCCGCACGCCTATTTTTTATTCATTATTAAACCTACTCCTGCATTACCCCTATTTGATTTTGTATTTATAACCCTGTATTCGCCGGACCAAAAGTCTTGTTCCTCCCGTCACCGAACTTCACTAATTCCCACTATATCTAACTTTAACCTATCCACTTCCCTTTTTAAATTTTCTAACCTACCTGCCCGATTAAGAGATGTTGACTGGAATACTCTCTTTCAAATTTTGAAGATGGCAGGGGTAAAATGAACGAAAGGCTATTTACAATTTCTACAGAAACCAGATGGCAGTTATAAGAGTCGAGGGGTATGAAAGGGAAGCAGTGGTTGGGAAGGGAGTGAGGCAGGATTGTAGCCTCTCCCCGATGTTATTCAATCTGTATATTGAGCAAGCAATGAAGGAAACATAGGAAAAATTCCGAGTAGGTATTAAAATCCATGGAGAAGAAATAAAAACTTTGAGGTTCGCCGATGACATTGTATTTCTGTCAGAGACAGCAAAGGACTTGGAAGAGCTGTTGAACGGAATGAATAGGATCTTGAATGGAGGATATAAGATGAACACCATGTAGTGGGACTTTGAATTTCGCCGCGCTACACTCGTTCCCTCAGACATAAATTATACCGTCGCAGCAATACTGCTGCGACGATGAAATGAGCGCTCGACGGCAGAGAAAATACTAAAATTGTAACTCTTTTTTTGTTTTCTTTCCGTCTATTGTCTCTCGAGAGCGGAAGGTTAATGCAGACGTGATCTGATAAAAAAGAAAAAAAACTTATTAATGTGTAGACATATTGTGAAAGTTGTTATGACATTTGGAGGAGGGAAGCGACGTAAAATAAATTGCATTTAATATCGAGTCGGTTTTGCATGCATTAGAAATTCCTGGACAATGAAACTTATTGCAAGATTTCGGAGCAGACTTTTCACGCAGAAATGAAGTAGGAGATTTTTGAAGACCTGGACGCCGCACGAAAGAAGATATGTTAACCTGGTAAAGGATGAACTCTTATCTACGCCATTTCCCCCTGTTAGTTACATTTGTTATTCTGTCTTTTTTTAAATAATTTTTGTAGTGGAAATTGGTTTGACTTTTGCTCAGAAACGCCACAAGGACCACCCCAACAACAGCTTTTCCGAATCACAAAGTCCGATAACTTTTCTGTAACACGAAGTCCGATTTGCATTTCTTTCTTTCCTTTTTTTCACGGTCATGAACGATTTTTTTAAAAAAAAAACCTTTCCATTCACCATTTCTTTCCCATATTTTCAACCTTTTCTTTTCTTTTCTTCTCTTCTCTTTTAAACGAGAATAATGGAATGTAGTCGAATGAAGTCGGGTGATGCTGAGGGAATTAGATTAGGAAATGAGACACTTAACGTAGTAAAGAGTTTTGCTATTAGGGGAGCAAAATAACTGATGATGGTCGAAGTAGAGAGGATATAAAATGTAGACTGGCAATGGCAAGGAAAGCGTTTCCGAAGAAGAGAAATTTGTTAACATCGAGTATAGATTTAAGTGTCAGGAAGTAGTTTCTGAGAGTATTTGTATGGAGTGTAGCCATGTATGGAAGTGAAACATGGACGATAAATAGTTTGGACGAGAAGAGAATAGAAGCTTTCGAAATGTGGTGCTATAGAAGAATGCTGAAGATAAGGTGGGTAGATCACGTAACTAATGAGGAGGTATTGAATAGAATAGTGGAGAAGAGGAGTTTGTGGCACAACTTGACTAGAAGAAGGGATCGGTTGGTAGGACATGTTCTGGGACATCAAGGGATCACCAACTTAGTATTGGAGGGCAGCTTGGAGGGTAAAAATCGTAGAGGGAGAGCAAGAGATGAATACACCAAGCAGATTCAGAAGCGTGTAGGCTGCAGTAGGTACTGGGAGATGAAGAAGCTTGCACAGGATAGAGTAGCATGGAGAGCTGCATCAAACCAGTCTCACGACTGAAGACCACAACAACAACATATACGTACTTGAGAGCATTCGATGAGACTCAGCAGCTGTTTTCTTCAGACTGAAACAAAACAGTAACACCTCCCGCAAATGACGAGAATTAGGCTCGTAAACAGACATTTGCAATCAAGAACAACTTCATGATGCGGACACAAATCGACTGAGGTTAGGTTCACCGAGGTCCAAGCTGACTGCCTGACATCTGCGATCTGTTTCTTTCGACTACTACTTACCGTTGTCGCCACCTATAGGCAAACGACGGAAGCAAGGTTGTACACCGTACAATATAGAATTTCCAGGTACACAATAACAGTGATAAGTTTTCTCTATGAAGAAGAACGGACTGTGCAATTCAGTTTGCTAAGGGCACAAAACACATTAACTTTGGGGTTGTCATAAATGTGTGGATTTCCACTGCACCACACTCTGCGCTGGGTTGTGGGCGTTCACCATGCCGCTGGTAGAAAATGTTGACTTATCGCTGAAGACCACTGTGTTCAGAAATGTCTCACCGCGCTCTATCCTATGCAACATTTACGCACAGAATTCCCCACGAGCAGTCTTACCTGCATCACTAATTTGCTGTGCCGTTGTGAATCTATACTGTTTCAAGTGTAAACGTCTACGCAGTATTCACCAGTCTTTTGTGGAATGTCGGTTTCGCGAAACGGACGTCGCATTGATTTTTGTGGACTGCGGGCAAAGCTCTCCCCAACCTCTTCGACATAAACCATCAACACGCCGACGACACAGTGATTGTCATATCGCAGTGAACAACCCGTCTAAACAAAATTCTCGTGCCGAGCGTAAATCGAAACCCTCTGTGGAGGTTCTTTAGCATAGTAGGCGCGAAATTTACGCCCAAAAGTTATTGCAGAATTCGATTCATAAAAACAAAACACACAGCTAGCACGCTCTGCATCAGTAAAAATAGCAATTTTAGCTAGTCGTGAGCAAGAAATCGTGTATGTTATAAATCACAGCGATTGAGAAGTCACATATCACAATAACGACTTTTCAGAATGTGGCTGCGATTTTAGTCACAACTGCCTTTAACATTCCAGGTTTCTGTTGTCGCAAGTAGCAGCCAAAAGCGCAGTTAATATTAGATGCCGTAGGCCACCTGTTGACCTACGTCCGTACTAACAACATTATGTCTCACGATATGGCTGTACTACATATTATGAGGGAAGAAATAAACCAAGAAGCTTATTTGCTCTGAGAAAAATTTTGTAGTCGGCTGAGAATTGGGGCAACAAACGAATGTGAATGGCGAATAAAGTAGCCTGGAATTTTCTTGACATACCAAACACATGTTGATCGTGTTAGGACAGCAACCAGCCACAAATTTACTTTGAGTTCCTTTATTCAAAGGAAACCGTTACCGGTTTCGAATCGTTGCGATTCATCATCAGACGGTTTACACGCCTTCTTTCTACATTTGGTGTGATTTTTACAGATTAATTGACCTAAAATATAAATAAAATATAATTACAAACACGTCACACACAGATGGTTGCGTTGCAGATTTTCGTTGCATGTGACTTACGTGAAACGTCGGTTTCGTGTGATTGTTTCTATAACGAAACCGACGTTTCACGTAAGTCACATGCAACGAAAATCTGCAACGCAACCATCTGTGTGTGACGTGTTTGTAATTATATTTTATTTATATTTTAGGTCAATTAATCTGTAAAAATCACACCAAATGTAGAAAGAAAGCGTGTAAACCGTCTGATGATGAATCGCAACGATTCGAAACCGGTAACGGTTTCCTTTGAATAAAGGAACTCAAAGTAAATTTGTGGCTGGTTGCTGTCCTAACACGATCAACATTTGTCTTCAAAAACAGCCACGGTCTCCAACATGTCATCATATGACAAAATTGCATATACCAAACACACTTTTCATCATAAAAACAAACTGCAGAATAGTTTCAGAAGAAATATAATGGATAAAGCTCTGATGCGATACTGATACGTATTACACACATATATCGTATATAAGCTATTAAAAATGCAATCTGGTGTCTACTATGTAACTTTCACAAAATGTTTAACAACTGTATTCACAAGACGGATATTTTTTCCGACAGTACAATACGCAGTTAAGTTTGCCTGTATTTTCAAATATTGCACAAATACTTTACCGAATGTCAGCTTTAAACTGCAAGATCAGTATTTTACACTGTTTTCACTTGTACATTATCAACCTTAAAACACACAACCTTCCAACCTACTCTACAGGTCAGTCTGTCATCACAATCAGCATTTCTAAGAGGGACGGACGGACGAATCAATATTGCACTCTAGAAACTCTTTACCACTACATACATAGCAGAAAATTTTGGGGTGTAGGATGGTTCCACCAAGGTGAGAATGGAATTCTCATTGTTCACTCACACTGTAGTCCACATTTACTTACCATCTCTTTCAAATTACATAACGACTTTATGACACACTGTACCAATACACAGTTTGTACACTTCTATTTTACGCTGCGAGTTCAAGAGTCATCTTAAATGTTGACGATTCTCTCTTCTAATGTGGAGAGGTACGTGGAGCAGACAGCAATCGAAATGGGAACTACATCTCGAAAATTACGAGGATTATTAAATTTTTATACTGCTACTAATTACTAGCAATATAATTCACATTCTATAACTGCTAATATTTCTGGTAAGGTAAGCATTGAGTGGGGCAAGGAGGTTTCACAGTTTGCATATACGATGTCACTACGTTCATTCACAAACACAGGGACTAATCTTACTTTTGACAAAACGCTGTGGTAAATTCTCCACTTCTTCTGTCAATGATATTTTGAATTATTGCTATATCGATTGATCGAAAATGTGGTTCAGATACCTGTGAACCTTAACAACGTGTTTAGAATCAATATTCTAAAGATGAACTGTTATGGTATTGTGTGGTAATTTGTGTTATAATTCCCAACATCACACTATCATTATTTTCACACTTGATCCATTAATACAAATTAAAAGCCAAAGGACGAACATAAGTAAAACATACTTGATACTGTTTTGTTGATATGAAATTTTGTCTCTGGGCAGGCGTACCTTTTGTATATCATGTAACGGCTGAGGAATAATCGTTGGAAACATTAATAATATACCATTACACGTAACTTTTTGTCAGTTGCATTACTGAAACGCTAACCTTGGGTCCTGATAAGTAATCGCCTAAACACGCGAGAACATATTTTTTGATTGTATTTACACAGTTCACTTCTTACTTGCGACTAATGACAGTGTAACATCTACCAGCGATAAATAGCAAAGTTACAGAAATCGCGTAAATCGCAGAAGCAGCGAAACTCGCTCGAGTCGCAGAAATAGGATTAGTGGAGTGCGGAGGGATACAAATTGTGAATTCTTTAACTGCAATTCTTAACTGCGACAAATCGCAGTTACCGGAAAGCAGCATTTGCAGAAATCACTTATATCGGAAAATCGCAGTTTAGCCTGTGGCGACGTCATTTATCCACTGCGCCAAAAACAGCGGGTGAAAGCTGCAGCTGACAGATATTTATCTTTGCCGTAGTCGGCTTGGTTACGAGTTGTTTATTCTTGTTAGTTTTTGATCTGTGCTTGGAAAATAAAATGTTTTCTCATCTCATGAAAATGCTGTTACTTCATAAAATATAAAGGCTCCCATAAGCCCATCCCTCTTGGTGGCGGAAAGGGGTACTGATGCACTAACTGAATCAAACTTACGGTTGTTTGCTACAAAACGACTCATCTACCGATTCTGTAAGTTATCTCAATAAATTTCTATATTATTCCAAAATTGTAAAGTCCTTTTTGACTCACCCTGTATTACTGAAAATGTGAGAGCCAACTTTCGAGGTAAACTGGCTCACAGAATATTGATATCAGTGGGCGCTAGTCGGCGCAAACTACGAATGATCCCACAACACGACCCTGCCATCGTGGCACATATATTTTCCTGATGTGTGAGCATTACTGTGTATCCAGCAATGCTTCCAAAAAATTTTAACCAAGGTTACGAAATCTGTTGTTGACGGTTTATTGCTGGAAGTGTCAGCTCTATGGTTAATAAAACATCAATGTTACAAGATAAATGCGAACATTCTGTCTCTGACAACTTGACTAACGTCACTGGTCATTTCAGCAGCACGAGAAATAATTAAAATTGCGCGAGTATTGCTAAGACAGAGAATATACAGAATGGAAAGTCGGCCGCAATCCATGCGGGAAGTCTGCCGCATTAAAACCGAGTAAACGTGAGAGAGGACAAGTTACTCACCTATTTTTCGCATGTTGCTGTGGTCTTCAGCCCTGAGACTGGTTTGATGCAGCTCTCCATGCTACTCTATCCTGTGCAAGCTTCTTCATCTCCCAGTACCTACTGCAACCTACATCCTTCTGAATCTGCTTAGTGTATTGATCTCTTGGTCTCCCTCTTCGATTTTTATCCTCCACGCTGCCCTCCAATACTAAATTGGTGATCCCTTGATGCCTCAGAGCATGTCCTACCAACCGATCCCTTCTTCTAGTCAAGTTGTGCCACAAACTCCTGTTCTTCCCAATTCTATTCAATACCTCCTCATTAGTTATGTGATCTAACCATCTAATATTCAGCATTCTTCCGTACCACCACATTTCGAAATCTCCTATTCTCTTCTTGTCCAAACTATTTATTGTCCACGTTTCACTTCCATACATGGCTACACTCCATACAAATACTCTCAGAAAAGACTTCCTGACACTTAAATCTATACTCGATGTTAACAAATTTCTCTTCTTCAGAAACGCTTTCCTTGCCATTGCCAGTCTACATTTTATATCTTCTCTACTTCGACGATCATCAGTTATTTTGCTCCCCAAATAGCAAAACTCCTTTACTACGTTAAGTGTCTCATTTCATAATCTAATTCCCTCAGTATCGACTGATTTAATTTGACTACATTCCATTATCCTCGTTTTGCTTTTGTTGATGTTCATGTTATATCCTCCTTTCAAGACACTGTCCATTCTGTTCAGCTGCTCTTCCAGGTCCTTTGCTGTCTGACAGAATTACAAAGTCATCTGCGAACCTCAAAGTTTTTATTTCTTCTCCATGGACTTATAATACCTACTCCGAATTTTTCTTTTGTTTCATTTACTGCTTGCTCAATATACAGATTGAATAATAGCGGGGAGAAGCTACAATCCTGTCTCATTCCCTTCCTAGCCACTGCTTCCCTTTCATGTCCCTCGACTTTTTCGCATACGAAAAATTATTAAAGATTTTATTACAACCTGGCGCACCTTGAGCGGGAATCAAGAATGTTTACGGCCTGAGCAGACGTTGATGGAGGCTGGCAGGGCGCTAAAAGCATGAGGTATTTTTATGATTCTTAGCTCGGCTTGTTGGGAGCTGAAAGCAATTGGCGGCGAGCCCATCCCTTAGTAAAACTCGCCAGACAGGGAGGGACAGCGCCCCAGCATAACAATGCCGCGACGCCAGCAGAAGCCTGGAACGCGGCTACACAGTGGAGTCGTAAACCGGGCATTGTGAGAGCCAAGCGTAACAAAAATTCACATGTTTTCGTGTTCGCCGATACTGCAAGAAGGCCAGTGACCCACTTCCCTCGGTCGCCACTGTTGTATAAGAAGACTCCGGCATCTGAGAAACGTTTAAGATGGAATCTTTATTACACATAGCTACAAGGCACAGGCAATTTAGATAAAGATTTTTGAGATTGTATCTGTTTCCTTGTTGCTGTGGGAAGAGCCACGACTATTCCCCCTCTGCGAAAAAAAAGCCCGTAATAGGCGTTTTCTTCTTCTTCAGAGACGCGGATTTCTTAACGCTTGTCCAGTGCTGTCATGTGGGCGGGGACATTTAGCGCTGGCTCGAGACGGTGTGAAGGCGGTACAGCTCGTGTGCTTTGCAGGAAAAGGCATAGGCGGGAAGCTCTCGGGTGAGGGGACCTGAGGCTGGTAAGCTCTTCCGATCGAAGCTCTGGCATGTGTGGTTGGTACTTTGGGCCTCTCCTGAGACTGACTACACTGGCGAGTAGTTTAGACTCGGGAGCCTGTGGTGAAGTTCATACTGTACTGACAGGGTGATTTGAAACGTCTCGGACAACTCGTTTGCCGGGGGCACAGTTATTCGTTTCTGGTTTACCACTCTTGACGTTTGTTATCCTTTTGTGCTCTGTCGTATAAGTGAGCCAAATTGGCCCTTGGTACGGCCAGTGAACGGGTGTGTTAAGCCGTCGGCACACGGACCGTGCATCCGAACGTTGAGCGTGCCGAGTTTCTGACGTCATAGCGTGGAACAGCACGTTCGGGAGTCTTTCCGAACGTGCAGAGCAGTATCTGGCACGTCAGATATTCTGAGCGTGCGTCTGAGCGTTGACCAATGAGACGTCACAACGCCACCTACGTCACACGCACGCCGTCTCCCTTCAGTACAGAGTTGTGAGGCGCCATACTGGCAATCATTTCAAGCCTATATGTATATAGCCTCTTTCTGAGCACCAGCAAATTGAGACTCAATGGAAAACTCGTTAGTTGTGTGAATCGATCCAATAAATTAATGAGAAACATCATGTTCAGTGCCAAAGAATTATTGTAACTTGCGTATTATGAGAGTAGGCTATTTGAAGGCAGTGACACACTGAAGATCCACCCAAAACTCATTGTTCTTGGTACAATTTGTTATAATTAAATTTCAATTAGTAACATAATTACCCACGATAACGTTTTTACCGTTGGCTAATATAATATGATTATGTGCAGGGGTATTGTTGGTTTAGCGTAGTGAGTAGGTCGCTGTCCAGTAATGAGTTTTTGATGGGGCGGTGGATCTCGTCGTAACACTTCCAAACTTTTTTTCCCAACAGCCGCGTTTTTATTAGGTTCTGATACTTTATTATTAGTTTAATATGAGTATATACTATAATATTTGATGTTATGTAAATATAAGTTCACCTTTTTTTTAGGGGTGTCCGATTAGCTTTATCTACAGGACAGCTTGCGCTACTTGTATAAAGACATTTTGCTCCTTTTACGCTTCGTAATTCACATGTTGGAAAGATTCTGCTACTGGGTGGGAACGGTGATTAAGTAAGACTGACCTTGGGGTTGTACTAAAATGTGGGAATGTTTATCTTATGCGGAGAAGGATTCCAAATTTTTACCGCACTCTTTGTAATGGAACTTTCGTAACCCTGTGTCCTTATTGATTGGACATGGTACTTCCCTTTTCGTGGACGATGGAGGAAACGTGCGTTTTAATAGAGCTAACGTGGGAATTTGACGCGCGCCCGTTGAGTAAACAGTGATTTACGAACTAGAAACATCCCTCAACTGCCGCTGGAGTGCGTTGCGATCGCGTATACCACGTCGGGTCCCACGCACCGTATGCACAAATCGCATCGTTCCTGAGCGTTCAACAGCACGTTCAACTTGGCACGCTCAACGTCCGTGTGCCGACGGCTTTACACACTGAAATCTACCGTGATTTCAGGGCTCTGGTGGACAGTACATTGTGATCCGTCTGCCGGATCGCTGGACCGTGAGATTTTTGGATTTCTTTCCTGGCAGCCATCGATTCGCCTCACCTCCGCCGCACACATCTCGCCAGCTGCAAGTCACGTCACCGCACTAAGTAAACAGGGGAATTTACTACCGCCCCGGCATTGTCAGGGCGTACAGATCTCAACCACATCTTGCTCTCAGCTGCACCTACGTAGAGAAACTTGAGTAGATTTGATCAACCAAAGTCTGCTCAGCGTCAGATCAATTCCGCTTGCGTTCTCCACACTTTAGGGCCAGTGTACTTGACTCACTGATCACCTGCCTAAACTGTCTCTGCCAACCAGCCGCGCCACCCAGTGGAGCGTTTAATCTTCTGTTAGTTGTTTGGGGAATTCAATCTCTAACTTGTTTAGTATATCTTTTGGTAAAATATATGTTGCTAGTACACTAAATTTTTCAAAAATTCCCAATCAATAAAATAGTCCAAACAAGTTACCTTTCAAATGTTGTTCGAAGCCAAAAGCGAGAGGATATTTTTATTTATTATTTTGTTAATTGTACATTTTAGCTGCTGGGCTTACCTACAAGTAAAGTTCTCTCATTTAGTAAAAAAGTTAGACATATACAGTAAGCAGTAATAGGAGAAAAGACCACACTTGAAAGTAAGGAGTGGTTTGGGCGAAGTGCCTTATAACAGTACATGATAAAAATGAGTTTTCCAATTTTCTAGCAGTAAACAATCAAAGCTCACTAAATCGTAAAAAGATATTTTGTGTAAATGAAGAACAGCTACATCAACTCATGAAGTTCATTTTTCAGTTGATGTTCCCTTTTCCTTTAAAAATATCAAGACGACTTGCTTTGCATTTGCGCGTGTTCTCCACTACTGTATACTTATTATTTGACCGACCATAGACCATTTAGTACAACAGTATATAATTCGATTCTTAGGACACCAAGTTTGCATACAAAACGGTTTTTTTATGTTGTTGTTTCATATCACAGCTTGATGATGAAGTGCCAATTTTTTCGAAATTCGTCATAGTTACGGCGATACTTAATTTTCAAGTAGCAAAATATTTGAAAAGTTTGCAGTGAAAACTGTGATTGTTGGTTGCTTTACGTTTGATTCATTTTAGGTTACACATTTGTATTCTATGTACTAAATGAAGCCAACACATCGAAACTGTTTTTAAAACTGGAAAGAAAGCCGCATCTCTCAACAGTAGGCGAAGCTAGCAGATAAAGTATTTTATTTGAGCATACTGGAGTCAACGCCCACCCGCGCCACTTGGAAGTGCTGTAGCCTGCTGTTCAAATCGTGGGCAATTTGTGTATCACTGCTCTGGTTGTCATCTTAAGTTCTAATAAATATTACCCACGAACAACAGTGGTGAATACATTTTTTCCATGACTTTGGTACATACACACACTATCAATGAATTTAATTGTTAAAAAAAAAGTTCAAATGTGTGTGCAATCTTATGGGACTTAACTGCTAAGGTCACCAGTCCCTAAGCTTACACACTACTTAACCTAAATTATCCTAAGGACAAACAAACACACCCATGCCCGAGGGAGGACTCGAACCTCCGCCGGGAGCAGTCGCACAGTCCACGACTGTAGCTCCCTAGACCGCTCGGCTATTCCCGCGCGGCAATTTAATTGTTATATAACTCTTTTATACTCAGTAATCACAAGATAGTTTCAAACCCGGCTTAAACTCTAACACTTTATGACATAAATAGCACTGAAATATATCGTCTGAGACATGAGCATTGCTTCAAAACGTGATTTTAGGTCCTAATGTTTTCAACCTTTTTTCAGGGAGATGTCCAGTTTAGACTCCCTTGTGATCAAATCATGTTTATTAAGTCGTAACCCCCTCCAATAATTTAGTGCTGGTGATACCCATGCAACTAGACGCACATTTCTCAAAATTGGTGATCGCTATTTATTGTTGTACTTACTATTGGAAGAAAATAATGGAGAAGAAGATATTGTACACCAACAGTAAGATAATGGAAAAGCTGAAACACATCTCATATTTAGGGCAAAGCTTGACGTAGGTTTCTATATGACACTTATCAATCGTCATTATTTAACAGATATGAGTTATATTTCATAATAAAATTATGTCAGAGTGAACTTAAAGCTCTGAGCCTATTTCAAAACATTTTAATGCGGCCTCCTGTCTTCATTTTAAAGTATCGCCTATGCTCTACCTTCAGGTTGAAAACACGATGAAAATTCCAACACTTTATACAAATCCAAACTCCTGCAGTGTGTCCCGTTAACAGCTGTTTCTGCTGCAAGTGGAGTTGATTTATCAGCTCACAGTCCCAGAAAAGAAAAAAAAAATTAAGAACTAAAATAAAATTGCTGCAGGGAAAAACCGATATTTACAAAACAAAGCAGCTTTATTGCTATCTGAAGCTAAAAGCATTGGCAGTTCACAGCTTGCATACGTCAACACAATGAATTTAGAAAGCTTACTGGCAGTGGCGACTGCTTTGTAAGAGCACGTGAACACACTAACATTCGACAACTTGCGGATTTATTGGCCATTTTTCTTTGAATGCTGTTGAACATGACACAGATGCTGCAATCTGAAAGATACAGCACTTAGATCTACCGTGCTACTGCTGCTCTAGGCTCCATGAAACTTGGCAACAGGGTTGCGAGCACACTTCACTCGTGCTCATTTTAACAACTTCAGACTCTATGTGCATAATTATGCACAACTACTTTATCTTTGCAACAGAAAACCTCGGTACTATGAATCAAAAGTACAGAGCATACTTCTGACTTCCGTGAATCCACTGTGGACGCTTTTAGGCCAACTATGATCGCAGAGAGGGACTAACTGCAACTTTGTGCAAGTATGGCGGGAAAGAATTCAACTGCGAAAGGTATGTCTTCTTGTTTCTGTTACTACGAAGAATATAGGAATTATGTAGTGGTGTTTTCTGTTCTAATATTTAACCAAATGTTGAAATAATTAGTAGAGATCATAACATGTTACACACACTGTAGCAGATAGCTGAAAATTAATGTACATTATTATGCACAAATAGCGTTAATGGTTGTTTAGAGCTGGAAGAATGTTGAAGTTATATTGAATCTATGGAAGTCACAGATTAGTTAGATAGTTGTAGACTTACTGCACTTTTAGCTGCTGTGGAGAACTATGAAGAGACATAAGAATCTGTGTAATTACAGCTAATTACTAATTTGTAAGGTAAATAATTAGGACACTGCGTAACATAATACAAAATGGAAATCTATCAACACTTTTACAGATATTTTTGACCTGGGTGAGGAAGAGGATATTCAGGCTGTGCTTCAACTATTTGAATCTGATTGTGGCTTTGATATAGATCTCAGTGACATAGAAGGATATGGACATTTACCTGATGTGGAGCCATGACCACGAAACCACAAACGAGCAGGAGCTGATGAAAGTGGGCCTGACGATGTGGTAGATATTGCTGAAGATGATGTTCCTCAAGTCGCTGCAAATGGCAATTCTGACCATCATGTGTGGGGAGCAATCGTTCGTATGAGTGAAGAAGATGGTGATGTACCGGTAATCACTAAAAAGAATAAAGTCGAATGGAAGAAAGGTGTGTTTATCAAGCCAAACACAACATTTCACGAAAATGCAGCAATGGATGATGATGTTGAGCTATTAAGTCCTCTATCATACTTCAAAAGATATATAAAAGACTCTGACTTCGATAATATGGCTGAATGCACCAATACATATGCTCTTCAGAATGGTGATATAAATTTCAAACCTACAGATTCTGCAGAAATTCAGTCTCGTTTTGCTTTTCACTCTGCCAGTGGAACACTAGGGTTTCCAAGAGTTCGATTGTTCTGGGACAGAACTTCAGGCATTCAGATGTTCCAGGACAAAATGTCGAGAGACAGATTTTTCAGACTTCGCCGTAATCTCCACACTGTAAACAATTTAGAAATTCCAAAAAACTGTAGTGGCAGACTGTATAAGGTTTGCCCTCTTTACAATGCTGTAAGGGATCAGTGCCTCCAGTTGAAACTTGAGAAGATAATTTGTGTACTCATGAACAGATTGTACCATTCAGGGGACATCTTTCAATAAAGCATTACTTCATAAGGAAGCCAACATTATGGGGAATAAAAATATTTGTTCTTTGTGGCCAATCCGGACAAGCCTACGATTTTATCATTTACCAAGGATCTCTGATGGACGTAGATAAAGGACTACTAAAAACATTTAGACTTGGTGCAGCTATAGTTTTGAAACTAGTAGAAAGAATATATAAAGATGGGCATAAATTGTACAATGATAACTATTTTTCTTCATACCAGCTTCTTCAGGTTCTCAAAAGTAAAGGAGCTGAAGAAGAGAAACTGTGGCTCCTATTATGAAGTCGTTAGTATTGATGGGACTGTTATTGTGAAGTGGATGGACAATCACAGGGTGTGCCATGCTTCAAATTTTGTTGGCTCTGGTGAAGAGGATACTGTAAAACACTGGAGCAAGGAGACCTGTGAGTATGTCACCGTTTGGGGTTAGCCGGCCAGAAATAGTAAAACTACAGGGTGTTACAAAAAGGTACGGTCAAACTTTCAGAAAACATTCCTCACGCACAAATAAAGAAAAGATGTTATGTGGACATGTGTCCGGAAACGCTTAATTTCCATGTTAGAGCTCATTTTAGTTTCGTCAGTATGTACTGTGCTTCCTCGATTCACCGCCAGTTGGCCCAATTGAAGGAAGGTAATGTTGACTTCAGTGCTTGTGTTGACATGTGACTCATTGCTCTACAGTACTAGCATCAAGCACATCAGTACGTAGCATCAACAGGCAAGTGTTCATCACGAACGTGGTTTTGCAGTCAGTGCAATGTTTACAAATGCGGAGTTGGCAGATGTCCATTTGATATACGGATTAGCACGGGGCAATAGCCGTGGCGCGGTACGTTTGTATCGAGACAGATTTCCAGAACGAAGGTGTCCCGACAGGAAGACGTTCGAAACAATTGATCGGCGTCTTAGGGAGCACGGAACATTCCAGCCTATGGCTCGCGACTGAGGAAGACCTAGAACGACAAGGACACCTGCAATGGACGAGGCAATTCTTCGTGCAGTTGACGATAACCCTAATGTCAGCGTCAGAGAAGTTGCTGCTGTACAAGGTAACGTTGACCACGTCACTGTAGGGAGAGCGCTACGGGAAAACCAGTTGTTTCCGTACTGTGTACAGCGTGTGCAGGCACTATCAGCAGCTGATTGGCCTCCACGGGTACACTTCTGCGAATGGTTCACCCGACAATGTGTCAATCCTCATTTCAGTGCAAATCTTCTCTTTACGGATGAGGCTTCATTCCAACATGATCAAATTGTAAATTTTCACAATCAACACGTGTGGGCTGACGAGAATCCGCACGCAATTGTGCAATCACGTCATCAACACAGATTTTCTGTGAACGTTTGGGCAGGCATTGTTGGTGATGTCTCGATTGGGTCCCATGTTCTTCCACCTACGCTCAATGGAGCACGTTATCATGATTTCATACAGGATACTCTACCTGTGCTGCTAGAACATGTGCCTTTACAAGTACGACATAACATGCGGTTCATGCATGGAGCTCCTGCACATTTCAGTCGAAGTGTTCGTACGCTTCTCAATAACAGATTCGGTGACCGACGGATTGGTAGAGGCGGACCAATTCCGTGGCCTCCACGCTCTCCTGACCTCAACCCTCTTGACTTTCATTTATAGGGGCATTTGAAAGCTGGTACCAAATGTAGAGACTCTTCGTGCTCGCATTGTGGACGGCTGTGATACAATACGCCATTCTCCAGGGCTGCATCAGCGCATCAGGGATTCCGTGCGACGGAGGGTGGATGCATGTATCCTCGCTAACGGAGGACATTTTGAACATTTCCTGTGACAAAGTGTTTGAAGTCACGCTGGTACGTTCTGTTGCTGTGTGTTTCCATTCCATGATTAAGGTGATTTGAAGAGAAGTAATAAAATGAGCTCTAACATGGAAAGTAAGCGTTTCCGGACACATGTCCACATAACATATTTTCTTTCTTTGTGTGTGAGGAATGTTTCCTGAAAGTTTGGCCGTAACTTTTTGTAAGACCCTGTATATAATCATGCTATGGGCGGTGTAGGCCCCCTAGATCAACTGATTAGCCTTTATAGGATTTACATTCGTTCAAGGAAGTGGACTTTGCGTCTTATCTTCCTTGCACTCAACTTTGCTATTTTTAACAGCTGGTTGGACTACAGGAGAGACAGTAACAAGCAATGATTTACAAAGAAAAACGTTCCAGACTTTATGCAGTTTCGCATGAGAGTTGCTGAAGGGCTCATAAAGGTGGGAAACATGGTGTCAAGGAAGATAGGAAGACCAGGTAACGACAGAAATTCACCACGGGATGGAAAGTCACCACAAAATGACAAGAGCAGGCACGAATCTAAGCCTGCTAGAGAAGTAAGACTGGATGCAACAGATCTTATACCACACCTGGATGGAAACAAATAAGGAAAAAGGTGTAAATATGCTATGTGTAGCAGGAAGACACACTTTTATTGTGACAAATATGGCGTGCATCTCTGTGTCACAAAGGACCGTAACTCTTTTGTTGATTTCCATAGAGCCAAGTAAACACTTACCATTTTTAATTGTATTTATGTTTGATTTAGAATTGTTCAAGTGTTTCTCCTCTCATTTTCATGAAAAAATATTTTTTTTTATTCGATACTGCTTTGTGTTCTGTAGCCTATGAGACGTTTTGTGCACAATTATGCACTTTTTTTAATGAAGAGAGGTGAAAAAAAATTTGAAAACATGTCTAGATATTCCCTTTCAGTATAATAATATATATTTTACGGCAAAATATTTTTTTCTTTAGCTTAAAATAGTTCAGGTCTGAAAGGGTTAAGGAGCTTTCACGCATGCGCAACTAGCGTTACGTAATTGCCTTAGAGGACAAACACGCACGGATTTGATGAACTATGTGCACGGTTCACGATGTGCACAGCTGTCCCTTGCCACTCAGAAGTTTACGTCGGTGCCACCGGGTGCAGACTTCTATCCCCGTTCGCTCGACATAACTCCTGCTAGATGACAGACACTCCTCAGATATGCTAATTCACTCACTATAGGAAAATTATATCGGACGTAAGTATATTAAACCTATTTTGTGGGTTTCTCAATGAGTTATAATATAGTAAGTTATGAATTTTATCATTTAGGGCGCTGAGAATCATAAGGGCCTAAAGCGGGTATTACACGACGATCCGCCGCGAACGGTACTGGTCTAGCACAACAGCCATCTAGGGAGAAACGGGTGAAACTACGAAAATTAGAACAGACCTCAACAGCAGTGAAGACGGAGATGAAAATCGGTGGAATTGGCGGAAGAGGCAACTTTGCTTTTTGGAATATTATAAGGCTATTGTCCAAAGTTATTTGGACAAAGAGCACGGCGGCTCCACAGGTCATTGGCGGCACCCCTACAGCGTCTGTTCCACATGTTAGTGGTAGCTGATCTATAAAACTCAGAAGTGGAACTCTGAGCTTAACTAGACTGAAACGCAGTTCACAAATAGATCAAAATGGATAAATCACCTTCGAAGACGAATTACACCAGTGGGTCAAATCCCACACTTGAAAAACCGCAAGTGTTCTATTCGGATTCTGGGGAGACCACAGAAGTGTGCACGGAGATAAACCGGAGTGCCTCCAAACCCCGTAATAACAAAATCAAACGAAAATCGAGAATTTGGCTAATGACATTTAATGTACATTCTCTCGTAAAAATTGGAAAACTAAAACACATCCAGGGCAAATTCAGAGAATGTAAAATCAAAATTATCGTATTTCAGGAATCACGATATACAGATGAAAATTGAAAATCCTTTGATTCAGGAGGATACAGCATATAGAAAGGAAAACCTGGAAAACTAGCAATGGGAAGTTGTCCACAATTTGGAACTGGATTTATAGTAGATAAATAACACCCCCCCCCCCCCATGAACCATGGACCTTGCCGTTGGTGGGGAGACTTGCGTGCCTCAGCGATACAGATGGCCGTACCGTAGGTACAACCACAACGGAGGGGTATCTGTTGAGAGGACAGACAAACGTGTGGTTCCTGAAGAGGGGCAGCAGCCTTTTCAGTAGTAGCAGGGACAACAGTCTGGATGATTGACTGATCAGGCCTTGTAACACTAACCAAAATGGCCTTGCTGTTCTGGTACTGCGAACACATGAAAGAAAGGGGAAAGTACAGCCGTAATTAATTTACAGCTCTACTGTATGGATAAATGATGATGGCGTCCTCTTGGGTAAAATATTCCGGAGGTAAAATAGTCCCCCATTCGGATCTCCGGGCGGGGACTACACAAGAGGACGTCGTTATCAGGAGAAAGAAAACTGCTGTTCTACAGATCGGAGCGTGGAATGTCAGATCCCTTACTCGGGCAGGTAGGTTAGAAAATTTAAAAAGGGAAATGGATAGGTTGAAGTTAGATATAGTGGGAATTAGTGAAGATCGGTGGCAGGAGGAACAAGACTTTTGGTCAGGCGAATACAGGGTTATAAATACAAAATCAAATAGGGGTAATGCAGGAGTAGGTTTAATAATGAATAAAAAAAATAGGAATGCGGGTAAGCTACTACAAACAGCATAGTGAACACATTATTGTGGCCAAGATAGACACGAAGCCCACGCCTACTACAGTAGTACAAGTTTATATGCCAACTAGCTCTGCAGATGACGAAGAAATTGAAGAAATGTATGATGAAATAAAAGGAATTATTCAGATAGTGGAGGGAGACGAAAATTTAATAGTCATGGGTGACTGGAATTCAGCAGTAGGAAAAGGGAGAGAAGGAAACCTAGTAGGTGAATATGGATTGGGGGTAAGAAATGAAAGAGGAAGCCGCCTGGTAGAATTTTGCACAGAGCACAACTTAATCATAGCTGACACTTGGTTCAAGAATCATGAAAGAAGGTTGTATACATGGAAAAAGCCTGGAGATACTGACAGGTTTCAGATAGATTACATCATGGTATGACAGAGATTTAGGAACCAGGTTTTAAATTGTAAGACATTTCCAGGGGCAGATGTGGACTCTGACCACAATCTATTGGTTATGAACTGTAGATTAAAACTGAAGAAATTGCAAAAAGGTGGGAATTTAAGGAGATGGGACCTGGATAAACTGACAAAATCAGAGGTTGTACAGAGTTTCAGGGAGAGCATAAGGGAACAATTGAAAGGAATGGGGGAAAGAAATACAGCAGAAGAAGAATGGGTAGCTTTGAGGGACGAAGTAGTGATGGCAGCAGAGGATCAAGTAGGTAAAAATACGAGGGCTGGTAGAAATCCTTGGGTAACAGAAGAAATATTGAATTTAATTGATGAAAGGAGAAAATATAAAAATACAGTAAATGAAGCAGGCAAAAAGGAATACAAACGTCTCAAAAATGAGATCAACAGGCAGTGCAAAATGGCTAAGCAGGGTTGGCTAGAGGACAAATGTAAGGATGTAGGAGCTTATCTCACTAGGGGTAAGAGAACCACTTGTATGAATATCAAGAGCTCAGATGGAAACCCTGTTCTAAGCAAAGAAGGAAAAGCAGAAAGGTGGAAGGAGTATATAGAGGGTCTATACAGGGGCGATGTTCTTGAGGACAATATCATGGAAATGGAAGAGGATGTAGATGAAGATGAAATGGGAGATATGATACTGCGTGAAGAGTTTGACAGAGCACTGAAAGACCTGAGTCGAAACAAGGCCCTGGGAGTAGACAACATTCCATTAGAACTACTGATATCCTTAGGAGAGCCAGTCATGTCAAAATCTATCATCTGGTGAGGAAGATGTATGAGACAGCAAAATACCCCTGACTTCAAGAATAATGTAATAATTCCAATCCCAAAGAAAGCAGGTGTTGACAGATGTGAAAATTACCATACTATCAGTTTAATAAGTCACAGCTGCAAAATACTAACACTAATTATTTACAGACGAATGGAAAAACTGGTCGAAGCCAACCTCGGGGAAGATCACTTTGGATTTCGTAGAAATGTTGGAACACGTGAGGCAATACTGACCCTACGAATTATCTTAGAAAATGGATTAAGGAAAGGCAAACCTACGTTTCTAGTATTTGCGGACTTAGAGAAAGCTTTTGACAATGTTGACTGGAATACTGTCTTTCAAATTCTGAAGGTGGCAGGGATAAAATACAGGGAGCGAAAGGCTGTTTACAATTTGTACAGAAACCAGATGGCAGTTATAAGAGTCGGGGGGCATGAAAGGAAAGCAGTGGTTGGGAAGGGAGTGAGACAGGGTTGTAGCCTCTCCCCGATGTTATTCAATCTGTGTATTGAGCAAGCAGTAAAGGAAAGAAAAGAAAAATTTGGAGTAGGAATTAAAGTCCATGGAGAAGAAATAAAAACTTTGAGGTTTGCCGATGACATTGTAATTCTGTCAGAGACAGCAAAGGACTTGGAAGAGCCGTTAATGGAAGGGACACTGTCTTGAATGGAGGATATAAGATGAACATCAACAAAAGCAAAACGAGGATAATGGAATGTAGTCGAATTAAATTGGGTGATGTGGAGGGAATTAGATTAGGAAATGAGACACTTAAAGTAGTAAAGCAGTTTTGCTATTTGGGGAGCAAAATAACTGATGATGGTCGAAGTAGAGAGGATATCAAATGTAGACTGGCAATGGCAAGGAAAGCGTTTCTGAAGAAGAGAAATTTGTTAACATCGAGTATAGATTTAAGTGTCAGGAAGTCGTTTCTGAAAGTATTTGTATGGAGTGTTGGCATGTGTGGAAGTGAAACACGGACGATAAATAGTTTGGACATGAAGAGAATAGAAGCTTTCGAAATGTGGTGCTACAGAAGGATACTGAAGATTAGATTGGTAGATCACATAACTAATGAGGAGGTATTGAATAGAATTGGGGAGAAGAGGAGTTTGTGGCACAACTCGACAAGAAGAAGGGGTCGGTTGGTAGATCATGTTCTGAGGCATCAAGGGATCACCAATTTAGTATTGGAGGGCAGCGTGGAGGGTAAAAATCGTAGAGGGAGACCAAGAGATGAATACACTAAGCAGATTCAGAAGGATGTAGGTTGCAGGAGGTACTGGGAGATGAAGCAGCTTGCACAGGATAGAGTAGCAGGGAGAGCTGCATCAAGCTAGTCTCACGACTGAAGAGCATAACAACAACAACATGAAAAATCCTGCAAACAACATGTTAATTACTATCAGATTTGTCTTGTCTAAAACTGTGGAAACTGTCCTCAAAAACAGAATATCACTTTTTACAGAGAAAGAAATAACATACTCACGGTACACAGCACTGTTAAAAAATGCACATCCACCACCGCAGCCCCAGCTAACTTTGTAGGCAACATTACTGGGGCAGCAGATGAACAAAGAGAAGTGTAGGAATTTTTCCTCAATTTTCCAGAGGCATTTGATCGTGTGTGTAACAGACTAGTACCTAACCTACACTGTTATGGTATCAGCGGCAAGGTAGCTGACATCATCAAATTGCTTGTGGAAGGCAGCCATATGCAGAAGTAAAGAACAGAACAACTGGTTTTACTGTAAACATACTCTCTAATTTTTGGCTAGTCAACTTGGGTGTACCTCAGGAATCAGTTCTGGGACCCCTTCTTTTCATTCTGTATGGAAATGGTGCGATATCAGTAGTACACTGGTATCCAAAAATAAAGCAACAAAATGCTATTTCCCCATCCTGTGTGTAATTCACAATATAATCATACAAACAGTCAACAGATGATATTACGACTGTGTTCTGCACAGAAGATGGCATTCCGATCAACACACAGGCATGCCAGCAATGATGCCAGGGCACCTTCGAGTGGGGTAGTGTTTACAGTGTAGTCCTACATCCACAACCGCTGTGTGCACAATCACAGATGGTGCACTACGGCACTGAGAAGATGCCTACAGACTCTGCTGTGGAGGGGCATAGGAAGAATGGAAGCAGGAAAGTCACAAACTGATGTGGCCCGATGGCTTCACGTGAATCATCCTGTTGTTTTTCGGATGAGGCAACAGTTTATGGACACCGTAACTGTTATCCCAAAGACCAGGACAGGCCCAGCCTCGTGTGAAAGAACGAGTGGACCGTTATTTGGCTGTAATGGCACGACGGTATCGCCTTAGTACTGTACTGCAACTGGCCTCTGACCTCACAGCATCCCCTGGACGTGTTGTATTGAAGCAAACGACGTACAAAAGGCTTCAGCGCAATGGCCTTCATTGTTGGAGATCTGCTGTCTGTTTACCTCTGGCATTTCTTCAAAGAAGGGAACATCTAGTGTGGAGCCGTCAACATGCCACCTGGATGGTCAAACAAGGGGCCCAATGTTCTTTTCACAGATGAGTCCGATTTGGTCTGGAGAGTGATTCTCAGTGGATTCACATCTGGAGAGCACTTTTAACACGACTTCAGGACCCAAATATTGTGAAAAAGAGACCGATATTGTGGAGGATCCCTAATGGCGTGGGCAAGTATTACGCTGGCCACTCAAATGCCTCTTCGTGAAATTGTATGGGCGAATCAGCAAGATTTAACTGCTGTTACATACCACGAGGAGATCTTGGGATATCATGTGCGGTTATTGCAAGGTTCTGTAGGCCCGGACTTCACACTGATGGATAATAATGATCGACCTCACAGAGCAGACGTGGTTGATGTTGTTTTGGAAACAAAGGATACTGCACACATGACGTGGCCTGCTCGCTTTCCCACTTTAAATCCCTTAGAGCATGTCTGGGATGCATTAGGGAGTTGGGTTGCATCACATCAGCATCCACCAACCACTCCCCAAGACTTTTCAGCAGCTCTGCAGGAAGAATGGGCATTTTGCCTCAACATGAGACTTATGTTCTGTTCCATATTCTTTACGTTGTTTTTACTTTACTATCACCTGTTTATGCTATTTCGTGGCAAAATAAACACAACCTTACAAAATTGCCATTTGTTGCTTTAATTTTGGACATCAGTGTACGTGGCAATGTAGTTATGCTTGCCAATGACACTTTGCTCGTACTGATAAGTAAGTCGGTAGAAGAACTAGAATTAAGTGACTACAAAACTGAAGGTGACCTATAAATATATTGGTTAAATTTTTGTAAATATCAGTACTGCACTTTCAGGCACTGTAGAACATTAAATGGAGAAGAAATGTACGTCTCGGATAGATTTTTTAATGCGCTGTAGTACTGAAACTGCATATTTGTGGACTAAGCAAGTATAAATATGGAATCCACCTAACACGGCACGATAGCTTCTGAAACTGCGAAATCGAGATTGCGCTGAACGATGTGCTTTTGTTACACAATCTGAGCACACGACACATTATCCAGCTAGCCGATTAACTGAGCATAGTAGGCGTGGTCTATTTAGCCGGTGACAATGTGACTATTTCGTATTGTCCACACACAAATTACATGAAGTGTAGAAATAAAAGTAGCTACAGCTTCATTCATAATTTTGGTTCTGTCTCCCCCCCCCCCCTCCCTCCCCCTTCTCCCCCATCAGGGATGTGTGAGGTTGAGGTGTAAAACGACATCTTAAACTTATGCAAATGAGGTAATGACATTCCCACTCCTGTTTGAGAGAAATATATTGTCATTTTATTCTGAATGTGTCATGGTTTCCATATCATCATTTCCAAGACTATGGCACAGCTTGGGTGTGACAACAGAAGAACTTAATCCTAGAACAGCAGAGAGGAGGAGGGGGCGTGAGGGGGAGGGAAGGTGATATTGTTACTAAATCATCATAAATTTTGCTACTCCATATTTTATTCAAAGGAAGTCGTTATTAATAGTTTACACACTTGTTATGAATATAATAGAGGGAAACATTCCACATGGGAAAAATATATCTAAAAACAAAGAAGCTGTAACTTACCAGACGAAAGTGTCAGTATGCTGATAGAGACAACAAAAACAATAAAAAACACACACACACAAATTTCAAGCTTTCGCAACCCAAGGTTGCTTCGTCTGGAAAGAGGGAAGGAGAGGGAAAGACGAAAGGATGTGGGTTTTAAGGGAGAGGGTAAGGAGTCATTCCAATCCCGGGAGCGGAAAGACTTACCTTAGGGGGAAAAAGGACAGGTATATACTTGCGCGCGCGCCCACACACACACACACACACACACACACACACACACACACACACACACACACACATATGTAAATGCAAAGAGGTTGGGCAGAGATGTCAGTCGAGGCAGAAGTAAAGAGGCAACGATGATGATGAATGACAGGTGAGGTATGAGCGGCGGCAACTTGAAATTAGCGGAGGAACCTCTTTCCTCATTACCTTAGCCAGCTTCATCCTAATCCACAACCTCTTCACTTTTGAAGGCCAGACACACCAACAATTAAAGGGAACAGCAACGGGTACCAGGATGGCCCCCTCATACGCCAACCTATTTATGGGTCGCTTAGAGGATGCCTTCTTGGTTATCCAAGCCTGGCAACCCAAAGTTTGGTACAGATTTATTGATGACATCTTCATGATCTGGACTCACAGTGAAGAAGAACTCCAGAATTTCCTCTCCAACCTCAACTCCTTTGGTTCCATCAGATTCACCTGGTCCTACTCCAAATCCCATGCCACTTACCTTGATGTTGACCTCCAGCTGTCCAATGGCCAGCTTCACACGTCTGTCCACATCAAACCCACCAACAAGCAACAGTACCTCCATTATGACAGCTGCCACCCACTCCATATCAAATGGTCGCTTCCCTACAGCTTAGGTCTTCGTGGCAAACAAATCTGCTCCAGTCCGGAATCCCTGAACCATTACACCTACAACCTGAAAACAGCTTTCGCATCCCGCAACTACCCTCCCGACCTGGTACAGAAGCAAATAACCAGAGCCACTTCCTCATCCCCTCAAACCCAGAACCTCCCACAGAAGAACCCCAAAAGTGCCCCACTTGTGACAGGATACTTTCCAGGACTGGATCAGACTCTGAATGTGGCTCTCCAGCAGGGATACGACTTCCTCAAATCCTGCCCTGAAATGAGATCCATCCTTCACGAAATCCTCCCCACCCCACCAAGAGTGTCTTTCCGCCGTCCACCTAACCTTCGCAACCTCTTAGTTCATCCCTATGGAATCCCCAAACCACCTTCCCTACCCTCTGGCTCCTACCCTTGTAACTGCCCCCGGTGTAAAACCTGTACCGTGCACCCTCCCACCACCACCTACTCCAGTCCTGTAACCCGGAAGGTGTACACGATCAAAGGCAGAGCCACGTGTTAAAGCACCCACGTGATTTACCAACTGACCTGCCTACACTGTGAAGCTTTCTATGGGGGAATGACCAGCAACAAACTGTCCATTCGCATGAATGGACACAGGCAGACAGTGTTTGTTGGTAATGAGGATCACCCTGTGGCTAAACATGCCTCGGTGCACGGCCGGCACATCTCGGCACAGTGTTACACCGTCCGGGTTATCTGGATACTTCCCACTGACACCAACCTATCAGAACTCCGGAGATGGAAACTTGCCCTTCAATATATTCTCTCTTCCCGTTACCCACCAGGCTTCAACCTCTGCTAATTTCAAGTTGCCGCCGCTCATACCTCACCTGTCATTCAACATCTTTGCCTTTGTACTTCCGCCTCGACTGGCATCTCTGCCCAGCCTCTTTGCATTTACACGTGTGTGTGTGTGTGTGTGTGTGTGTGTGTGTGTGTGCGTACCTGTCCTTTTTTCTCCCTAAGGTAAGTCTTTCCGCTCCCGGGATTGGAATGACTCCTTACCCTCTCCCTTAAAACCCACATCCTTTCGTCTTTCCCTCTCCTTCCCTCTTTCCTGATGAAGCAACCTTTGGTTCCGAAAGCTTGAAATTTGTGTGTGTGTGTTTTTATTGTTTTTGTTGTCTCTATCAACATACCAACACTTTCGTTTCGTAAGTTACAGCTTCTTTGTTTTTAGATATATTTACACACTTGTTAATTACACAGCCTCTAGTGGTATGCCATGAACAAAATGCCCTATTTTGCAACCTATACTAACAATTTTACTGTTCAAAATGTTAGCAGGAGCCACAAATTTGTACCAATTGCAAGCCTAAATTCTAGGAGAGTTTGGTGATCCAGTGCTAAATTGCTCAGAATGAAGCTGACTTATACATTCTTTGTTGTTACAAGCACTTGGCTGTTATTCTACTAACAGCTAGCGATTTTCAGGAGTGTGGTATTTCCCAGTACCTTGCGATTTCCTATGGTGGTGTTAGGATGGTGGTGTTAGGCTGGGAAATAAGAACACAGCTTGAATTGGCAGCAAAAATCTGGTTGTTGTGACAGACTGATCTGTAGTGTATCCAGAGGTCTAAGATAGGTTGGAGTGCAACAGTTTAGTTGTGGGTTAGCGAAGCAAAATTTGTGAAAAGGAAACAACACAGTCCATGAAATCATTCAAAATTGGGTGTTCGGTGAAATTCAATGAGGGCCGAAAAAATGCTCCTAGAGCCCATTGAATGTAGAACCGAGGAAGAGTTTTTCACAATAATAAAAGAAAAGATCCTCCCTAGGATTATGATCATTAGTGACTGCTTCGGCTCGTACAACACTCAAGGTACTGAAGGTTTTCTGCACCTTAAAGTGATCCATACTCTGAACTTCGTTGATACAAAAGATCATTCTGTTCACACAAGCTCAGTGTCAAGCATATCACCAGGGGAAATAATAATAATAATAATAATAATAATAATAATAATAATAATACTGCATAACTTTTTGTTGAAGCGAGTAAATATTACCCACCCAGCAGAAGTGGAATGCAATAATTCTTTCGAGAAATGTTGCGAGAAAGACTAACAACTACAATTCCGTGCCTTTTGGGGAAACTAGTGCCTTCAATTTTGTCAACATTACAGGTATGTTACAGCATTGCTTTGCTTGGTACTGTACACTTTGTACATTACACTGGAATATTTCTTTATTTGTTTTCCATACTTGCAATTTTTTTGTAGTTTGTGTGTTCGCACTGAAAATGTGATGATATGATTGGCTGATTACATCAGCTGTAATGTGCTCTCATACGTGTTCTGATTGGCTGAGATCACATGTCCGGTACTCAGGTTGTGTAAGAAAAGCGTATCACATAGCACAATCTTGATTTCACAGCTTCCACAGCTATCAAGTCATATTTGGTGGATTTCACATTTATATTTCCTTATTCTGTAATTCATTACAGATCTATCCAAGGGATGTCATTTTTCTCCTGGTTTAATGTGCTAAATAGATGACAAATATAATGCTTTCCTTAACACATTTCTCATGCTCTTTGAGAGTTGCTTTCCTTTAGAGCATTCTAAACAGGGTACTAGCAGTAATAGGCAGCCCGGGTGGCTGACAAGCGGGAATTATATCAAAATGTTAGAAGTAGTCACAATCAAGCTGCAATAGTCCATTACAAACAGTATTGTAAGGTGGCTAAAAATGTTATTAGGAAAGCAAAGAGTATGTAGAATGCAAATAGAACAGCTAATTCACAAGATAAAACCATATGGTCAGTTGTGAAGGAAGTGTCTGATCAACAGCACAAGGTTGACGATTTAAAGTCAGTTTGTAGTAAAAATATTTCTATTACTGTTAAGTCAGAGGTATGTGTAGTATTTAATAATCACTTTCTAAGCATTGTGGGTGAATGAAATAAAAACTTAGTTTCTACAGGGAATCATATAACTTTCTTGGCAAATACCTTTCTGAGATTGATGTCTGAAATACTCCTCTGTGATAGAGACAAGAGGGAGATTGAGTCAATAATTAAATCACTGAAGACTAAGGACTCTCATGGTTATGATGGAGTGTCTAGCAGAATATTAAAGTAGTGTGCTGCACATGTTGACCTTTTTTTTTGTCATATTTGTAATTTTTCCTTTAGGAACGGTCAGTTTCCTGAACGATTAAAGTACTCAGTAATAAAGCCATTTTATAGAAAGGGATAATGTAGACAATTTTAGACCAATTTCTATGCCATCAGTGTTTGCTAAAATTATTGAAAAGGTGGTGTATGTAAGGGTAATTGATCATTTCATATCACACAATTTGCTGTCAAATGAACAGTTCAGCTTTATAAGTCTTAATACCTGAAAATGTTATATTCTCTTCTCTCTGTAAGGTACTGGATGGGTTAAATAAAAGATTTCGAATGCTAGGTGTATTTTTTATTTAACTAAGGTGTTTGATTGTGTTGATCAGAAAGTATTGCTCCAGAAGTTGGATCACTATGGAATATGGGGAGTAGCTGACAATTGGTTCAGACTCGCTTTAACAACAGGTAGCAAAAGGCCATTATTCACAGTGTTGAGAATGGCTATGATGTGAGGTCTGAGTGGTGAATGGCCAAATGGGGGGTGCCCCCAGGGATCAGTGTTGGGGCCACTTCTGTTCCTTATTTATATAAATGATACGCCCTCTAGTATTATGGGAAACTCTAAAATATTTCTATTTGCTGATGACACTAGCTTGGTGGTAAAGCAACATTAGCTCATGGCTTGTAGAAAATAAACGCTAAATCACAGTAAGACACAGTTTTTACAGTTTCTAACACACAATTCAACAAATCCAGACGCTTTAATTTCACAGAATGGTCATATGATTAGTGAAACTGAACAGTTCAAATTTCTAGGAGTTCAGATACATAGTAAACTGTCGTGGAAAGCCCACGATCAGGATCTTGTTCAAAGACTTAATGCTGCCATTTTTACTATTCGAACGGTATCTGAAATAAGTGATTGTTCGACACAAAAATTAGTCCACTTAGCTTATTTTCATTCGCTTATGTCATATGGTTTTGCATTTTGATGTAACTCTTCTAAAAGGATATTTTTGGCTCAGAAATGGGCAGTAGGTGGTGTAAGTTCACTAACCTCTTGTAGACTCCTGTTCACCAGTCTGAGTATTTTGACACTGACCTCTCAATACATACATTCTTTACTGTCATTTCTTGTTAACAGTATTAGCTTATTCCTAAGAATAAGTGGCTTCCACTCGGTTAATACTCGGTAGAAAACAAACCTGCATCTGGATCGGACTTCCGTATCTCTTGTGCAGAAAGGTGTACACTATACTGCTGCATCCATTTTCAATAATCTTCTACAAGAATTTAAAAATCTTAGCAGTAATCCACGCGCTTTCAAATCGAAACTGAAGAGTTTACTCATGGGTCACTCCTCCTATTCTGTTGAGGAGTTCCTTGAAAAATTAAGCTGATTCTTATGTTACATTGTTGACTGCATTTACTGAAACTTTATCTGTTATTACTTTTAAGTTGTAGTTTCATGTATTGACATGTTCCATGACCTTGGAGAGTTGCTCCTCAATTTGGTCCTACGGAACTTGACGTGTAAATAAATAAATGAGAAAGTGCCTGAAAGTGCGATACAGAAAAATTCTACCTACTTATCAGTAAAATCAACTTGTTACAAAATGCACGTCAGACAATGTACACACAATTATGAACAAATAAATCTACAAACATTAACGAAATTCGTCTTGAACTAGGTAATTCAGTTCTCGTTGTTGTTGTGGTCTTCAGTCCTGAGACTGGTTTGATGCAGCTCTCCATGCTACTCTATCCTGTGCAAGCTTCTTCATCTCCAAGCAACTACTGCAACCTACATCCTTCTGAACCTGTTTAGTGTCTTCATCTCTTGGTCTCCCTCTACGATTTTTACCCTCCATGCTGCCCTCCAATACTAAATTGGTGATCCCTTGATGCCTCAGACCATGACCTACCAACCGATCCATTCTTCTAGTCACATTGTGCCACAAATTCCTCCTCTCCCCAATTCTGTTCAGTACCTCCTCATTAGTAATGTGACCTACCCATCTAAGCTTCAGCATTCTTCTGTAGCACCACATTTCGAAAGCTTCTATTCTCTTCTTGTCCAAACTATTTACCGTCCATGTTTCACTTCCATACATGGCTACACTCCATACAAATACTTTCAGAAACGACTTCCTGACACTTAAATCTATACTCGATGTTAACAAATTTCTCTTCTTCAGAAACGCTTTCCTTGCCATTGCCAGTCTACATTTTATATCCTCTCTACTTCGACCATCATCAGTTATTTTGCTCCCCAAATAGCAAAACTCCTTTACTACTTTAAGTGTCTCATTTCCTAATCTAATTCCCTCAGCATCACCCGACTTAATTCGACTACATTCCATTATCCTCGTTTTGCTTTTGTTGATGTTCATCTTATATCCTCCTTTCAAGACACTATCCATTCTGTTCAACTGCTCTTCCAAGTCCTTTACTGTCTGACAGAATTACAATGTCATAGGCAAACATCAAAGTTTTTATTTCTTCTCCATGGATTTTAATACCTACTCCGAATTTTTCTTTTGTTTCCTTCACTGCTTGCTCAATATACAGATTGAATAACATCGGGGACAGGTTACAACCCTGTCTCACTCCCTTCCCAACCAAAGCTTCCCTTTCGTATCCCTCGACTCCTATAACTGCCATCTGGTTTCTGTACAAATTGTAAATAGCCTTTCGCTCCCTGTATTTTACCCCTGCCAACTTCAGAATTTGAAAGAGTATTCCAGTCAACATTGTCAAAAGCTTTCTCTAAGTCTACAAATGCTATAAACGCAGGTTTGCCTTTTCTTAATCTAGCTTTTAAGATAAGTCGTATGGTCAGTTTTGTCTCACGTGTTCCAATATTTCTACGGAATCCAAACTGATCTTCCCCGAGGTCGGCTTCTACCAGTTTTTCCATTCGTCTGTGAAGAATTAGTGTTAGTATTTTGCAGCCGTGACTTATTAAACTGATAGTTCGGTAATTTTCACATCTGTCAACACCTGCTTTCTTCAGGATTGGAATTATTATATTCTTCTTGAAGTCTGATGGTATTTCACCCGTCTCACACATTTTGCTCACCAGATGGTAGAGTTTTGTTAGGACTGAAAAATTTAGTTCTCAAGAGGTAGGCAATCACAAATTCTTGGGTGCCATTGTTGATAAACACTTGACATAGGAGGACATTATCTGCAAAGTATGCTTAAAATAAGCAGTAGCATATTCTTAATCAGAATGATGTCTAAACAGAGTAAATACATGCACATTGTTTACAATGTACGATGGCTTAATCTACTACCACTTATCATGCCGCATCACAGTCTGGAGAAATGCAGCACACATGCTTATACAATGGCTAATTAAATATCAAAAGAAGACTGTTACTTGCAATGCAAATTTCACCCAATAACCATCCTGCAGAAATAAATGCAAAAATTTTAATATCACTACTGTCCCTTCAGTAAACATGTTTTTAACAATTATGCACAGTTAAATAGACACACACACACAATTGCAACACAAGCAATATAGAGTGACAATTATTTCCATAGGAAATGAATCAAATTAACTGAATAAGGTCTCAAACTTTGGATGCTATTTATATACTAAATCCCATGCACAACAAAATGGACTGAACAGACAGCTGATTTCTGAAATAAATTAAAAGGTTATTTAATTTTATTTCTCTATAGCCTAAAAGAATACCTAGAATCTACTAAACTGTACATTGCACGGACTCAGACATGTTTGTATGGGCACAAGACAGCAAGGTCTTTAGTAGCTGCGTGAAAACAGATGGAGACGAGTGTCAATAAAATACACAAAAAAGTAAGATAAAACAGCATGTAAAACACAGGTACAAAAGTTGTAAAACTACGTGCATACCCGCTCAGAATGACAGAACAAAGTATTGCGTCAGTTGTAAAACATTAATGACAGGAGCTGAAACAATGTAGCAGATGGAAATGGCTGGCTGACCACAAGAATAAAAAAAGGAGAAACCATCCACTCTTTAATGCACTAAAACCTCCAGCCTAAAAGTTTAGGTCAGAGTCCAGACACATCAAAAAACTTTAAAACCTTAGCCACACTCGTCTCATCATCAGCTAAAACTGAGGGCAGATCCCCACCAATATTTGCTTCTGCCCTTGCATCACGATATAAAATGCACTCCGTTAAAATAAGGCACATAGAGATGTGCGTGCCACAAGCATCACAAAACTGGGGATCGTCTCACTGTAGTAAAAAGTTGTTTGTGAGAAGGCAGTGCTCAATTCTAAGGCACGTGATGATCACTTCATCCCACCCGAACAACTGGCAGGAAGAACGCCACTTCATCATCCAAAGCTTATTGGCCGTCACCGTGAGCCATTCCTTATCCCACAACTGCGTGCGCTTTCTGTGTAGTGCAGAAACAACAGCCTGCAAGAGAATAGGACACTTTACCACATCCTGTCCTCTGCAGGCCTCCTCGGCCTGTTCATTTCCCCATATCCCTACGTGACCTGACACCCAGCAGAATGACACTCGCTTACCGTGCCGTCGGAGCGAGTACAGTTGGTCTTGTATCAGCCGTACCAACTCCTCAGCTGTGTACAGGTTGTGTAACGATTGTAAGGCACTAAGGGAATTGGAGCAAATGAGAAACAGTTTGAATACTACACATCTGCTCCAGTGCCTTTAGGATCGTGTGGAGCTCCGCTGAGAAAACAGTATACTCATCAGGAAGGCAAGTTCTGGTGACACAGTTGAGGAACACGACGGAACAGCCGAGGGAATTCCCTCGCTTACAGCCATCAGTGTATACTATTGTGAAACTGTGATGCAGATCTAAAATGTTAAAAAACAAGGATTGAAATGTAAAATTTGACGTATGACCTTTCTTAAAATTCATCAGCTCTAAAGTAAGTCTGGACCCTGTAGAAGCCACGGTGGAAATCTGCTCCCATCGCAATGGGAAATGTGAGGACCGGCCCCACCAATTCCTAGAAGGCAATCGTGTGTACGAATCCCACAGGGCCTCATTGCCTGTTACAAAAAAGCTTTTCCAGTTGAGGCTCAGCAGTGGTACAGCAGATGAGTGTGTAATGTACGGACAGTGTTTTGTACGCCTGGCACACCTTAAGTAGCTGTCGTCTGATGTGAAGTAGTGCTTCACCTGCCTCTACACAGAGGCTTGGAATGGGGCTAGTTCTGAATGCCCCAGTGGCCAACCGAATCCCTTCACGGTGCACCACATCCAACATCTGTAAATAAGAGGGTCTCGCAGATCCGTACACCGTGCACACGTAGTCGAGCCGAGAGCACGCAAATGCCCTGTAAAACCGGAATGGACAAGCCCTGTCTGCTCCCCACGCACTGTGGCTAAGACATTTTAAAATAATTAAAGCGTTAAGTGCCCGTTTTTTCAAATCCTTAAGATGCGGTAACCGGGTAAGCCTAGAGTCAAATATGAGGCCCAAGAAACTCGCTGTGTCTTTAAAAGTAAGAACAGTGCCCTCATCCTCAACTCAAGAAGATTAAAATGGAACGAGAATGGTTAAAAGGAACACATACAAACTTCTCAGTGGAAAATGTGAAACCACTCTTTTGCATCCATCCGTCCAAACATCGAATAGTTGCAAATGACGTGTTGTCGTTGCGAGGCTTGAAGAAGGCCAAACACAGAGAAGTCATACACAAACAAAGAACACTGGACAGAACTTTTCACTCTGCATGTAATGCTATTAATAGCTATGGCAAAGACAGTCACACTTAAAACCCTACCTTGACGGACACTGTTCTCGTGCTCAAAGTGATCAGACAGGGGTTACTGACTCAATATCTAAAATATCGTGGCGAGGGGAAGGACTGAATAAAAATGGGAAGATTACCACAAAAACTCCATTTGTGAAGCTGCTCCAGGATAAGGTGCCCCCAAGTAGTATCGTAGGCCTTCTCGATGCCTAAAAATATACCTAGAAGGTGATGCTGGTGTAGGAAATCGTGTTGTATAGCCACCTCCAGGAGGGCAAGTTCGTCAAAGGTGGAGTGATACGTCCTGAACCACACTGAAAATGACTACAGGGTTGTCTGGAGTCTAAGATCCAGACAAGGCAGCAGGTGACCATCTGCTGCAAGGTCTTCCCCATACTGCTAGTGAGGGTAACACTACAGTAACTACTTGGGCACGTACAGGCTTTGCCAGGTTTTAAAAGACGAATTGAAATTGCATCGTGCCACGAGTCGGGAAAGTGACCTGACAGCCAAATGGCATTAAAAAGTGCGAGAAGGATATTTTTGTTTCGCCTCGTGAGGTGCTGCAGCCTACTGTAACGGATGCTGTCGTGAACACGGGATGTGTCACGAGCTGCAGACAATGCAGAATCCAGCTCCGACATGGAAAATGGGCAGTTGTAATCTTCTTCAGAGGTGGACCGGAAGTCCAGACTACACTTCTCAGTAACCGCTCTATGGGGATGGAAACCTGGATCCTGACTGGTTGTTGCAGTAACTGTGGCAAAATACGCCACCATAGTCTCGGCAATGTTTAGTGGATCGGTCTGGAGAATGCCGTTCCCCATTACAGCAGCTGTGGGGCACCTACGTCGTCTCCCACACAACGGAAGTTTTGGTGGAACGATTAATGGTGTTCAGGAACTGTTGCCACAACCTCTTCTTGCTCTCTAGAATAGTTCGGTGACACTTTCCCCTCGCCACCTGAAAGGCTGCGAGATTCTCTGCAGTTGACGGACACTTGAACCTACGCAGAGTCACACGCCTGCAGATTGCAGCGGCATTCGGCAATCTGCCAAGGGACAGGTTGCCTCTTCTGTTGTCCCGTGGACTGCAGAATGGATGTTGCAGTAGCACAGTGGATCCACCCGTGCCTCGACATTTGCACAATGTTCGAACTGGGCCAACTGGCTATAAAGTGTCCAGTCTACTCTACCGAGCACCCATTGTGTCAGTTTCCTTTCGGGTTTCACTCCAACGGGCAGGTGAATCCAGATCGGGAAGTGATCACTTCTGTGCAGCTCATTGACCACTTCCCATTGAGCAGTGTGAGCAAGAGCTGAAGAGCAAAGTGGGAGATAAATGGCAGAACAACCCAGTGCTCACTCCCACATTTAGCAAGTGTGCGCACGATGATGAGAGAAGCCTCTCAGTTGCTCTACCTCTGGGGCAGGCAGTTGCAGAGCCCCAAAGCACATTGTGTGCATTAAAATCACCATTTAGGATGAAGGGGCGGGGGAGCTGTGTAATAAGGTCGGTTAGGGCCTCTTTGTCAAGTGCATCATGTGGGCAAGTAAAGGAAACGTATTGTCAACGGATGACGCACGTTCCCTGATACGGCAACTGGTGGTAATGTTGTCATAAGTGAGAGAAGCGAGGAGTGTTAGTTGGTACTGACAATAATACCTACGCCTCCTCTAGCTCTCTCTCCACTCAGGTCGTCCTTTTTGTGGAGCACATAGCGTCGTAGCCCAGTGGTGTATGATGGATGGAAATGAGTCTCCACAGACACAGACACAGTGGTTTACCCTTAGATAAGTGACAGTTCTTCCACATGCATCCTGAACATCTGCAAGTTCCACTGTAGGATGGGATCCATTTCATCGATGTGGTTTTAATTTACCCCTATCTTTGCCAATCGAGATGAAGCACTATTCGAGCGAGGGGGAGTGGAGGGACTGCCTGACAAGAATAAGGGGTCAACTAGATAAATGCAATGCCTGAGGAAACACATATTAAAAAATTAATTCCCTGAAACATATTATGAAACAGCAGAAGCTTCCTTCAAATTTCCAGTAAGTATATTCGGAATTAAATCTCATTACATTTTTCTTGCACGCCAGGGTACTCCATATGTATTTTTCAATGGCAAACCAATAATTGCTGCGTTTCTGTCACTTTTTATTGCCGGGGGCGCGATATTATTGAACTGTTAATATGGAAAAGTCCACTGTCTACAAAATTTACAGGCTTCATAAACATTAAAAGTTTACATAATAGAAAGCAAATAATGATACACGTGCAGTGAGTCAATTAAAGATAACATAAACTAATTAATTGAAAGTTTAAGTTAAATAGTATCTTAAGTCGTGGAACAGAAAAATTCATCACTGGTTGACACTATAAGAACAAAAAGAAACAACTAACCTGATACTGTCACCTACCTCACCGAGCAAATTATAGTAATATCTGCATACTAGTAACAACTATTTCTAACAAAAACCTGGAACTACAGAGCTAATAAGTACAATACAGATAATTTCACAGTTCTGCATAGCAGCATAATTTGTAATGTTCAAAGTACGCAAACAGGTGGAGACATAAAAATGAAGCATATCATGGCAAGAATCAAATTAAGAGACAAATCAAATGAAGGTATTGTCTGTTGGCTTCTGTCTCAGGTCCTTTGGCCAATGTTTGACTGACAATTTTCCTGACGTTTCGCCATCACCAGTGATTGACATTCAAGTGGCCACGAAAGCCTCAATAATTTTATAAATCAATTATAAAATAATGACACTTTTTGTGGTAGACTGACAGTCAACTGTGAGGATAAACAAGCAATAGCTTGGGCTGCCGCAGGATTGGCAGCCTACAACCTATATTTATTATGCAAAAGCACAACTGACACGGTGACAGCGAATCCTTTCTGGGGTACAGTGACTCAAACCCTCGATGGATCTCTAGTAGTCTTTTTATCTTCATTTATTTCAAAAAGAGAAAAGAAATAAACAGTGAACACCACAAACCATACATACAAAGAAACAAACAAAAGAGTTTAGCTACAGAAGGGTGTTTTCGAAATCAAAAAGATGTGAATTTGCAATGCAGATGATCAGTCAGACATGGTCAGAAGCATATTCAGAAACAAATGAAAACAAAAAAATTATACAAATTCATGAATATATTCAAATTAAAATTTCCTTAGGTAGTATATTCTGATGGGGACTGGATAACAAAAAAATATCTAAAAATTATCTGAAATGCTCAAATATCTCAGCTCCATTAAAGAAAATAAATCGAAAAGGATAAGACCAAGCACAACTCAAAGAATAAAACCAAAGCCATTTGGAATGTAGTAAAACAAGAAACAGGCAGCATAAAGATGAACATAAAAATTAGAAATAACAATAGTTTAATTGATAAGCCTAAGAACATGGACAACTTTGTAAACAACTACTTTAGTAATACAGCAACCAAATTGCAAGAAAAGCCTCCTAAAATACAGTACACAGCTAAAATAAACCTCGTACAATGCTGCCATAACCTACCACTGGGAAGGAAATCAGTAGGATTGTACATATATTTAAGAGTAAAATGTCCACAGGTTGAGATGACGTTCCAATGTGTCTAGTAAAAAATTGCGTTAGCAGCATAAAAGCACCCCTAACAGACATTATAAATGAGTCATTCTCGACAGACATTATAAACAAGTCATTCTCACCAGGTTGCTTTTCTGATTACTTAAAGCAGGTAAAAGTTCTTGCCATACATAAAAATTGTGATACAGAAAATACAGAGAATTACAGACCAGCTTCATTACTGTCTTCCATTTCTAAAATAATAGAAACTGGTGTGAAAACAGACTTACGGATTATTTAAACAAATACCAACTTTGATGCAAAGAACAGTTTGTTTTCAGGAACGGAAATGGAACAGAAGCTGCTGCAGAAAAATTTCCAAAAGCAGTTTTAGAAGGCACAGATAATGGACAACAAGTAACAGGCATTTTCCTAGACCTTAGTACAGCAGTTGATCATGAAATACATTTAGGTAAATTTGAAGCAATAGAAATGAGGGAAGTAGTAAATAAATCTTTTAGGTCTGACCGAGCAGACAAAGTGCAAAGGATAGAGACATCTCGAATTTCAAGTGGATCAAATTATATGGTAAAACACCTTTCAGATCAAGAATATTTGAACAGCAGAGTCCCTCAAATGAGTGAGTTAGGCCCAATACTGTTTCTCATTTACATTAATGACTTCCCATGTGGGTCATACAAGGAGAAACTGTGTTATTTGCTAACGACAGGAAAACACCAGAAACATTAGAAGTAAAAGCTGAAAAGGTACTTAAGGGTGTCTGCAACTGTTCATACAACAACTAATTAACTCTTAATGTAAAAAGACTAATAACATGAGCTTATACATAAACAAAAAACCCATTATAGCAAAAATACATAATGAAACCACAAAGTGTTGCTGGCACAACATTTTTAAGTATGCATATGATCAGCATTTAAAATGGAATGAACATATTGGAGTACTTGATAAAGAATTAGCACAGCATGCTATGTCTTACAAATATTAACCACACTGTGTAATAGCTCAGGCCTAAAAGCAATGTACTGTGCACATACCCATTCTTTCATAAGTTATGGCATAATATTCTGTAGTGCGAAAGCTCAGAATGTGGAAAACATGTTCAAATTGCAAAAATGAATCTTGAAAATTACGAGCAAGGGCCACAAAAGGGCCCTCTACATTGAGCTATTCCAGAAATGGGGTAGCCCTATTCTGACAGTTCCAAGTGAATAAATACCACAAACTACAGTTTTATACAAAAGTAAAAAAAGAGAAACGCTAAGCAGTATGCAGGAAACAGCTCCACACACAATCGTCAAACTAGATAAAGTGATTGCTTGTACCTCAATAGAATGAATATAGCAAAGGCCCAAACCACTATGTTTACCATGGAGTCAAGATCTTATGTAACTACCAAATGAGATCAAAAAACTAAGGGGAACTCTATAAATTTAAAACATATCTTAAAGAATATTTTCTAGTAAATGGTTTTGCATCTATTAAAGAATTCATAAGACATAAAATTATTACAAATGAATAGTCAAGTTGGACCAATTACAAAGTAGACACAATAGATTGTAATTTGTAACCAACTCCATATAATCAAAAATGGTGACATCCATACAACGAAATATGCCTAGGGATGAATGAATGAGTAAATAAACTCTACCGCAATTCCATGCTGAGGCCGACATGTAAAACTATATTGAAAACCGGGTGGTAGAGGCCAGATCTCTAACTTTTATTTTCTATTCATACAGTACTTCAAACTCCCCATCCTCCTAACCTTAAACTACTGCATAGCGTGTCCTCACAACTCTGTAAACATCTGATTAGATCAGTCAGTATTGAACTTTTCGAGAATTACATCAAAAAATATTATTGTAAATAAAGTATTTACCTGTGGTAGACAGCTGACTTCCCGCTGCTGTCTGCTCATCCGTAGACAACACAAGTAACCATTTTTTCACAAATTTACGTTGTTTTTTTTCTTTTTCTCGATGACTGACACTGCACTTCACAGAGACTTCACTCACAGCGTGACAGTGTTCTGCTCTCTCAAAACACAGCGAAGTTCCACAATAGCTGGTTTCACGATGACGGCGTCACATCTTCATTGACATCGTATATGATCTTTGCGTGGATTCCGACAGTGACTTGTCACCTGGGCTGGGTTGTGCTATGTGCTGCTGTTTGTGACTGTTCCTGCAACTGCAGCAAAAAGTAAACAAAGGGGGGATGAAGTGTTTCGTTCGTTCATGTGAGCATAGTAACTAAATAATGACATAAAAGTATTCCATGTTACTCAATATGTTTTTCTGTGAGTGTTGGCGCTCCAGTTGACGTGTTCAATACCCATTGTTAATTTCGAAGCATTGTTCTTGGAACAAAAGGCTATTGATTTGAAAGAAATTAGGCGGGTAACGCTACACTTCTCTGTGTAATGGTTTTGAAAGCTAACAATGGGAATCTTTTCCTTCATGACTCTATGCTGGCATCAAAATGGTTTTAGCGAAATGCAAGTGAAAAGGTAAGATATGCAGCATCAGATTAAGAACACATAGCAAGTGGCAGAAAATCTGTGTGTAGTTTATGTACCAACAACCTGTTTCTTATTAAAATAAAATTAGTCGTATTCGAAAAGAGAAGTAATACTGCATGTGTCCTTGCAAGTAAAAGAAATCGATTAACTTCTTACACGCTCTGAAACATATTTTATTTGTATTGTAGTGATCATTTGAAGCGTCAGTGGTCACACTACCCACATATACACCATATAAAAGTGTTGTAGCATTACGTGTGTCACAATAATGAATATTTAGAAGATTCTTTAAAGTATGTATGTGCCTGTTCACTAGTGCATCATATCGTAATTCAACTTGTACAATAATAAAAATATTACCATTACACCATTTTCTTGGAGCTCATCAAGAATCCATAATCGTCATATGGATTTAGTTTTAATAGAAATTCTGTGATTTTTCTTTTCAACTGTTGATCTGGTAGCTCCCGGGTACGTTGAAGCATGCCACCCAAAAAGCTTCTATTGTTGGCATTAATAATGACCCAGAATTAAATAGCCATTCTCCGTTCGAAATTGGTTTGGATAAAAATAAGTGCTGCTTGCCTTTAAAGTTTTTTTTTTTACATTTCGTATAAATTTTGTATCTCCCTTTCTAAGACATTTCTTGAATTACACAAATGTATACACGTATTTATGCTATAACATAACAACTATATTTAATTCGCTGTGGCCTATTGTAAAGCAGGCTAACTTAAGAATCCACTTATCCAAATCACTGAAAACCACATTAAGGGCGGATGGACCTAACGTTTACGAAAGTTTTGACAATATGGTCGGGAAAACCGAAAGTTGCAAATCCACCCTTCTGCATTGATTCTTGACACGAAGCGCATAGCCAACAATACGCCGACCATGACTTGATCAGTGGACTCAAAGTAAGGCCGGTATTACACTATCAAATTTCTTTGTCAAAGAAGAACCGCGGGAAGTAGGATGGGGTGGGGGTTAGGCGGGGGCAAATAAATATATGACAATAAGAATTACAACACCATTCCAAAACAAATTCGGCAAAAATCAAACACGTAGGCCTAATTCCCAATATACAACACAACCAAAAAATGCAAAAACGAAAACCATTGGCATGGTAAATTTGGCTTGACTATATGTTGACCTTTGCTGCTCATACAAAGCCCTCGATAAAATGAACCCATACAATTCCAAAACCTGATACTGCAGTTTTCACTTGTCCTATATAGCATCTTAAAAGGAGCTTGCGTACCTAAGACCAACACACTCAAACCAGTTATCTAAATCTTCACTTCCCCTATGTATCTAAGATAAAGGCTATAGTACAATAAACGAAAATGCTGTCACATAACTAATATAAAAAAAGTGTAAACAACAATATTTAGCAAATCGAACACAATTACCAAACACTAGCAAGAAGAATCTCAAAATTCATGAAAACTTGCAGCAGCAAAAATATTGATACACACAAACAACATCTATATACGTAAAAACCAAATCAACACTAAATACTTACCAAACTCACCACTCCATAAGTCTGGGTTGACCAACAATCCCGGGAACCCCCCCTTTCCTATCACAAAGATACACTCATAAAAACAAAACAAAATTGTATGCAATCAATCCAAATGACCTTAGGAGCCTGTTTGTAGGCACTGTATCTTAGCCCATTGCAATAAGCAATGGCTTATCCATAAAGTTCTGTGTCATATCCATGACTGACCAAAAAACTAAAAAGAAAACCAGATCTCTGACCATAAGAAACACACAGTAATAATAGTTCCAAATGCAAACAAGGTTCCACCAGCCGCAATATGCAAAATAAAAATAACTCACTTGCAAACTGACACAACCAGTAACAACTTGAAACACACTTATAGCAAATGATTCACTAACATACCTAACAAACAACATTGGATAATAAAGACCCAGCACAAGGGTATGTCAAATACTATAATACACCATGCATAAACATGAAGTGACTCAGAAATGTTGTGCAGTCATGACATCATGCAACACAAAATACAGATATGTTATGGTTCAAGACAGACAGTTGGAAAAACAACTTTTGGCTGTTCCCCACCACTCCCCCAGCTGAAAAAAATTCTTAGTACTCTTACAAATTGTATGAACTTTTCCAAAATGCTAAAATGTACTTTTCTTTAAAATCCGTGTTCTTGTGGACATAGTTCAATTCTAACAACTATTATATTTAAGAATGCCATTGGTTAGGAAATCAAAAGATTGGCAATAAAAAGCAGACCAAATGCACTTCTAAAACCATGTGGACTACTGGCCTGTGTGTTGAAAATGAAAATAAAAGTGAGAGTAGTACAGGAAACACTTTTGTTACAAACAGGACAACTTTAGTGTGATTTGCAAAGGTGTATTGTAGATGTGAAGACAAGCCAGTAGTTTCATTTACATGTAAATTTAATTCAGGACATTTTCAGTGTGTACTTGGAAAAGCTTTTGGCTGATTATCTGAAAATAGTAGCTAAACTTCTTTACGATTGAAGTCCTAAATCTAATCATTAATTTGTTTTTCAGTTTAGAGAGTTTAATAACATAAGAAGTCAGATAAATTTCACAATAAGAAGCTGAGCATATAAAAGGAGAGTAAGGTGGTTTTCGCACAAGGAGGACAATTTGCTACTGCATTGACCTTAATCTGAATGCTACAGCAGATCTACTGCTTTGAAAAAAAGCATTGCTTTTTTTGATATGTAAAAGAGGTCAGGGTGACAATTCCGGAAAACCTGGCTTCCCAGGGAATCACATTTTACCTGGAACGCTCGAGGAATTCTGCATTTTTAACCTAGCATCGAAATTAAATTTTATCAGGCCTATGTTTTATACATCACAAATTTTAAAATAGTTAGTATTCCAAAATGTGTTAATCATGTGAATATTATTCCTTACAAATTCTCAGTGCTCAAAAACTGCAGTTAAACTACTGCTTATGGCTGGTATACAGCTCAGCCGAGATAAAAGTAAAGTCATTATTGTGTTCCAGGTGTGGGGTGGAAGATGGTGTCAAGAAGCTCCTGAGAAACTAATAGAAATTAATAGAGGGTGGTGGGGGGGGGGGGGGGGGCAGATATCACAATAATGACTTTACTTTTCTGTCGGCGGAGCTATGTTGTTGTTGTGGTTCTCAGTCCTGAGACTGGTTTGATGCAGCTCTCCAAGCTACTACTGGGAGATGAAGAAGCTTGCACAGGATAGAGTAGCTTGGAGAGCTGCATCAAACCAGTCTCAGGACTGAGGACCACAACAACAACAACATAGCTCAGCCGAGAGAAAAGTAAAGTCATTATTGTGATATCTGCCCCCCCCCCCTCCACCGTCTATTAATTTCTATTAGTTTCTCAGGAGCTTCTTGACACCATCTTCCACCCCACACCTCGAATTGTGTGTGTGTGTGTGTGTGTGTGTGTGTGTGTGTGTGTGTGTGTGTGTGTGTGTGTGTGTGTGTTTATATATATTGATGAAACTAGTCACAGCTGCAAATGTTCCTTGCAAAGATTTGCTGAAAATGTTTCAAGAAATTTTTCAAAAGTTGCTCATGGGAAAAGACACACCACCTTTTTTTGTATAATTAAATGCAAGAATAACTGTTGCTATGACCAAAGACTGAAAAGCTGTTGCCTCTCCTACGGACTGGATGACTAACAGTAAGTCTGAATTGGGCTGGGTCCGCTTTTTAAATGTTCCGCAGGGATCTCATTTTTTTATATATATATATATATATATATATATATATATATATATATATATATATACGACTCATCTTTGGACCACATACAAGCCACAAACTCCAGCCTGTGGATTGTGCAGGAAATCTGTGAGACTAAAAAAATTTGGGAACATCTTACAATGCTCTGAGTGTATGACTATAGGCCCTGTAAAACCAACTAACAAAAGTGAAAGTTATTTAAGCAGACTTAACATACTAACCATGTTGTTATTGGTATCTTCTGTCCAAAGACTTGTTTGATGCAGCTCTCCAGCTTAGTCTGTTCTTCATCTATACCTAACCACTGCAACTTACATCCACATGAACCTCCTTACTGTTGTGCCATAAATTTCTTTTATTCCTCAGTTCGACTTGGTAAACCCTTGACCATTATTCGACCTAGTCGTCTGATCTCGGCATTCTTCAGTAGTACTAGATTTCAAAGGCTTCTATCCTTTTCTTTACTGAACTGTGTATTGTCCACATTTCACTTCTATGAAAGGCTAAACTCCAGACAAATACCTTCAGAAAAGGATTTCCAAACATTTAAATTCAATATTAACAAATTTCTCTTTTTCAAAAAATACTTTTCTCGCTATTGCCAGTCTGCATTTAAAACCCTCTCTACTCCAGCAATTGCCAGTGATTTTGCTGTGCAAATTATAAAATGGCTCTTAGTGCCTCATTTGTTAATCTGATTCACTCAGCACTGCTTGATGTAATTCAGTTACATGCCATTACTCATGTTTCACTTTTGTTGATGTTCATCTTATTCTTATCCTTCACATCCATATGTTGTAGAATCTTACAATATACTCCGAGCTCAAACATAATGAGTTATTTCAAACAGAACGACCTCCTCCATGCCAACTGGCACGGATTTTGATAACATCGCTCCCGTGAAGCCCAACTCACGTTTTTCTTACGTGACATCTGTAAAGCCACAGATGAAGACTGTCACGTAGATGCAGTATTTCTCAATTTCCGAAAAGTATTTGACTTAGTACCACACCTATGCTCATTACCAAAAGTACAGTTATGTGGTGTATCAGATGAAATATTGACTGGGTTGAGGATTTCCTGGCAGGGAGGACGCAGCATATCTCAGATGGAGAAGTACTTTCAGATGTGTCACGGCGAAGTGTGTTGGGACCAGTACTGTTCATGTTTTATATCAATGACATTGCAGATGATATTAATAGTAACCTCAAACTTTTTGCAGATGGTGCAGCTATCAGCAGTGAAGTACAGTCTCTACAAATATTCAGTCAGACCTTGTTAAGATTTGAAAGTGGTGCACTTTACAAACCAAAGAAACAAAGCACCCAGTGAGTATAATGTTAGTGTCACAGATGGATTCTGTAAACTCATACAAATACATGGTTGTAACACTTGGTAGGGACACGAAGAGGAATGCTAACATAGACTCAAGTCACGGGTAAAGCAGACTGATTTATTGCTAGAATACTGGGGAAATGCAATGAGCAAATATAGGAGATTGCTTACAATTCACTCGTAGAACTCGTCTCCGTCTACATCGATTCTCGGCAAACCACCGTAAGGTGGATTGCAGAGGCTGCGTTCCGTTGTACCAGATATTAGGGTTTCTTTCTGTTCCATTCACATATGGAGTGCAGGGAGAGTGGTTGTTTGAATGCTTTAAGTGAGTGATACCTAGGGGGCCGTAGTATATTCCTAACACCATCATTTAAAGCCGGTTCCTGCAACTTTGTTAATAAACTCTCTGGATAGTCAACATTAATCTTCAGGAGACGTTCAGCCCCTGTTGGTCCAATTTTTATGGGTCCCACATACTTGAGCAGTATTCTACAGCTGGTCGCCCAAGTTATTCGTAAGCAGTCTCCTTTGTAGACTGATTGCATTTCCCCAGTATTGTACCAGTGTACTGAAGTCTACCACCTGCTTTAAATAACCTATGCGATAATTCGATTTCGTATCCCTACAAAGTGTTACACCCAGGTATTTGAATCAGTTGCCTGATTCCAGCAGTGACTCATTGATATTATGGTCATAGTATACTACGCTTTTTCCTTTTGTGAAGTGCACAATTTTACATTTCTGAAAGTTTAAAGCAAGTTTCTAACCTTTGCACCACTTCGAAATCTTATCAAGATCTGACTGAACATTTATGCAGCTTCTTTCGGACAGTACATCATAGATAACAGCATCATCTGCAAAAAGTATGAGGTTACTATTAATATTGTCTACAAGGTAATTAATGTACAACATGATGCAAGCAAGGGATCCAATACGCTTCCCTGGGGCACACCTGAAGTTACTTCTACATCCGACGATCACTCTCCATCCGAGATAACATGTTGTGTCCTCCCTCCCAAAAAGTCCTCGATCCAGTCATAAATTTGACTTGATATCCCATATGATCGAGATTTGGCAATAAGCGTAGGTGTGGTACTGAGTCCAATGCTTTTCGGGAATCAAGAAACACTGCATTTACCTGGCTGCCTTGGTCCAAAGCAGTGTGCGATTTGCAGGGGGGGGGGGGATTTCCCCCTGTCTGCATCAGACCATCCCATCCTCTGGTTTTAGTTTATGCATCCCAACCTGGGATGTTTATTTCCCACGCACTGGAGTAAAACTTTACATATAATTTAAATCTGTGGAGCCGAACACTTAAAGTTTTTAATACAGTCTTACTATTAATAATATTAATATGTTTGCTTATTAATTTTGAAAAAGTGTTATGTAGTAGTTAAGCATTTCAAAACATTTAGAATTAAATCATCATTATCGTGTTGTCATTGTTGGTTTCGTCTAAGGTTCGTCATCTGTTTACATGCGAGCTTGCGAGGGAAGTAGTGTGTCAGTCGTACCGCAGAGTTGTCTGAGCTGGGGGCTGAAATTCCCACTCCGGGCTCTGACATAGGGTGGTGACCGGCCCGGAACCTGTGCGAACATTTACTGTTAGGCCACCTTTTGGCAACGGTATGTCGCGGACTAACGCTCCTGGGACGAAAGCACAAAGTAGTGCGAAGTGAGCAACGGTACTGGTCAGACGGGATCGGACAGTCCGACTTCGCTAGCCACGAACCACGTGGCTGGAGCTTAACACAGGATCCCCAGCATCGCGTACTCCAAATTAATTGGTGTCGTTCGTTCGTTGCCTCGTGTCCGCCAAACACACGGCGATCTTCACACGTTCCCGCTTTAGTAGCTTCGTTAGTGAGTTGAGTGCGTCTGGGCGTGTAAGAACTAGGGAATTTCAGGATGTCATTCAAACAAAGCAAAATTTCTGATTTTCTTAAGAGCAGTGCATTACCTGATACGCGTACAAACTCTGACAGTCGGGATACTAACAGTGGTGCTAAAAGAGTTAACAATAGACACTGAATGCAAAAAAGAAAACGGTAATAATGGTGCTAATACAGGGGAAGAGGCTAAATCTCCGCTGACCGAAAACTCCGACAAATCTCAAGATAAGAATGGGAGTAGCAGTACTCTTGCGATTATAGTAGGAAATTGTGTTGCCTTACCACGTTTTCAAAACTGTCAAAAAGACTAAGCCATGGCTGTCCGTAAAAGACAAAAACTTAGTAATATGCACAGTGTGTTCACAAGTTCGTGAACTTCAGGTGGAAAGCGGTGAACGTGTGCGTATCGATAACGCGTTTTTAGCTGGTCTTTATGCTAATAACGCCAAAAAACTAAATGATACAATCGGGGATCATGCAAAGTGCAAACCACACATGAAGTGCGTAGAAATCATGAGTATAAAAGAAAAGAAAATTTTAGAAAAATGTGTCATTGAAGTGCAAAGTTGTGGGGAAAGCGGTATCAAGAAAAAGTAATCGAACTGCGTCGTTGTTCAGATGTGCATATGTAATAGCTAAACAGAAATTATCATTCAAATCGTAATCGAACTACAAAAGCGTAATGGTTTGTCAGTCGGTAATATGCTTCATTCTGACCATGCCTGCCGAATCATTATGTTTGTAGGAGAAGAAATGAAAGAGAATCTTGCTCACTTCCTTGTAGAATCGGGTACAAACTTTAGTATCATGATGGACGAAAGTACAACGGTTTCCAATAAAACTTGTTTAATAATATTTATACGTTTGTCCTTTGAGGGAGTTGCTTGTGATTATTTTTTTGACATTGTTGAATTAGAAAGTGGGACAGGAGAATGCATTTTCAGCACACTGTTAGCAGCTCTTGAAAAGTATGGCTCAACAATGCTTGCACCTTACAAAGGTGTAGCCACTCTACTGTCGTTCATTGTATGAATCACAAAATGGAATTAGCTGTCCACGATGTTATGAATGATGTAGCAGATGTATACCATATACAGGTTTTTTTTAGATTCCTTATATTCTGTGTTTTCTCGAAGTCCCAAAAATCAGAGACTACTACAAAGTGTTTCACAAGAATTATCCTCGCAGCTATTAAAACTAGGCCGTATTTTTCGCGTACGTTGGGTTGCTTCCTCATTTAATGCTGTTCGAGCTTTTCTTGAAAGTCACAGTTCTCTTGTCCATCTTTTTTAAAAACTGAGACATGATGGTTCCTGATCAACTCAGGAGAGATCTAAATTTGAAGGTTTACTAAAACAACTCACAAAGTGGTTTTTCTGATAGTGCATACGCGTGAATAGTGAGTTTCGGCATTAACATCTATTTATAAATAACTGTTTAACCATGGGTAAAAAAAATTGTTCAAATGGCTCTGAGCACTATGGGACTTAACGTCTGAGGTCATCAGTCCCGTAGAACTTAGAACTACTTAACTACTTAGTTACACCTAAGGACATCACATACATCCATGCCCGAGGCAGGATTCGAACCTGCGGCCGTAGCGGTTACGCGGTTCCAGACTATAGCGCCTAGAACCGCTCGGCCACCACGGCCGGCAACCATGGGTAACGCCACGGTCGAAGCTAGTAACATATATAATTATACTAACCCCCTAAGACGTCCCCCCCACTGGTGAAAGCACAAATCGCACACTGGTCCAAAGCTTTCAGTACATCGTGTGAAAAAAGTATAAGTTCGGTTTTACAAGATCGATGTTTCCATAATCCATGATGGTTGACATGGAGATCAGTCTGTTGGAGATACCTCATTATGCTTGAGCCCAAAATATGTCCTAAAATTTCAACAATGGATGTCAGAGATCTACATCTAAATCTACAATCTGCAAACCACCGTGAGGTGCATGGCAGAGGGAACATTCCATTGTACCAGTTGTTAGGGGTTCTACCTGTTCCATTCACGTGTGGGACGTGGGAATAATGTTGTTTGATTGCTTCTGTGCGTGCACTTATTATTCTAATGTTATCCTCACGATCCTTGTGTGAGCGATACGTAGGGGGTTGTAGTATATCCCTAGAGTAATCATTTAGCGCTGGTTCTTGAAACTTTGTTAATAGATTTCTTCCGGGATAGTTTACTTTTTATATAGTTATTGCTCAATTGTGTGGGACCCGTACCAGATAGCACTAACAGGGGATGTTGAAGGTATATAGTAAGGCTGTGTTTGAACGCGTCTCGAACTGTTCGGACATATTAGGTCCCATTTCGGGAAATCTCCGGTCATGTTCGATCTAGTGACTTATTGGTACTATCAGAACGGCCTGCCTTAGCGTTTTTAATGCCTTGTGCATTTTGATAATAAAAATAGCTGTAAAACAAGGAGTGATACATCTTGTAGCGTAGAGACCATTCGTAACAGCAGCAGCTAATAAATAAATAAAAGATTGCAATTGTTATTGTCTCCAATTCTCGAGCTGTCACTCGCCCCGCGATATAGTGACGTCTGATGGTACTATGTGCGAGACGGGTCTTGCCGCTGTCATTCATTCTCGTGACAAAAATTAAAGTCATAAAGTCACTTATTCTGTTCGTTCGGCTTTTAATTCTTAATTAAATGTCATGATTGTTTCATCTGAATGTTGCCGTCTTGTTTTCAAACTAATTTAAATCTGGTATCGTTTTTATCTGTTATTCTAATTTGGGAACGGAGATTGGATTACTCATTTGCAACCTACCTGGTAGGCCTTATCGCCACTCAGAAAGAAATGAAATGTAACATTGGGCTCAATCAGGTACTAACTATTGGAGATCAGTATTTTTGTCTTTATTATCATTACTTAAAAAACAGCATAAACGTTCGTGTGTCCATGGATTGCTATACTGTATGAGAACTCGTAGTGTAAATTTGTTCGAACAAAATACAAGTTTATGCAGTGTTTTCGAAATTTTCAGAATTTGAGCAGAACTGTAGCTAATTGTTGTGGCTAGTTCGTAATTTCTTGAGTTTCCGTTGCACTCGCTCTGCGCAATTGAAGTGCCAAGTGACTGTTCGAACAAGTTCAATACTGTACCGGGAAGTCTCGAGCTCGTTCGAATGCGAGTGTCTTTTGCCCAGCCCTAGTTCACAGAGGTCACGTATTTGTTTGACGTGCAGGTGAGTGTCATTCAGATGTAGTGTGGACAACCAGCTGTTGTTCACAATCGATTAGTCAGTTGATTGTTGTTTCGTTCAGCGGGTTTTGTCAGTCGAACGAGACTAGCCTCCGCGACTGTGTCAGCTGTATGAATGTTTTCCCTCACCGGGCTTAAGGCTGCGGTCGCAATGCTGCCGATTCCGCCGACTACCTACATCGGCCGATGTTTTCAAATCAGTTCGCCACTATGAGCACGGTAGCCGTTCTCACCAGCCGAACTCCGGATGACAATCGCTGAAATTCAGACCAGTTTTTCTTCGACATTCTCACACATGGGCTGCCTCGCTTTGCTCCTACAGTGACGTCACTGCGCCAGCCAATCACAGCTGATTTAGCTTCGGGCCCAACCTCCCTTTTAAATAACCTTGGGCTGTAGAAGCTGGTTAGTTTAATCCAAGAACAAGAAGAGTTTGCGCCATCCTGAGCGTAAAAATATCACAATCGGGCTATAGTTATGAATCTATGTACTGAAATCGCACGTTTATCGGAAACAAGAAGTAGGCAAAATCCTTATCGGATATTTTAGATGTAAATTAAACCTCAAAAAATTAATTCGTTCGAATGAGAAGAAGGAAGTTTCTTATGCTTTTTTTTCGTGTATGTGTTATTGTAGGTGGGCATTAGGTGCCTGCAAATTATTATTACTGCTTACTGGCGTTTTTATGCCAGTAGGGTATTGACTGTTACATGATCTCGATTTGCAAATGCGGCAATGTGTGTGCGTCCACTTTTCAGTGTTTTGCGTGTCCAGAGTATCTTATTCTAAACTTTATCATTAACACGTGCGGTAAATGACAGCCATTGAAGTTCAGTTTAACGTGTCAGCTCAACTTCAAATAAATTGAGCAAAACATAAATGTTTTGTAATCTTGCCTTTCAGGGCCACCACTAATCGTCTTGCATCTGTAAACCCGAAAAGTCATACGTGAAACACTTTCGGATAACGAAAGCTAATTTCGAGTGCTGGTAGAGGTGCGATTTGATTTCTATTAAAAATGCGATAATCACGTTAAAACTGCAGTTCAGGCTCAAGCAAAACGGCAATACGTGACATCGGACCTTTACATATTTCCAGTATTTGGGCCTATACCCCGCTATACCACGTTCTGAAAAGTACAATTTTAAAGTTTTTGAGTGATATGTTGGAGGCTATATACGATGACCTAAAGGCTAATAGAAATGCTCATATCTTCACTCTTGCACCGCAAATACTACGAAATGTTAAATTTATTCTTAGCGATTTTTGAAGCTATGCTTTGTGCTATGCATTAAAAAAGACTGAAATAATACTGCCACCAGTAAGTGTTTAAAGAGCATTGAAGTTTCCAGTACTAGATTTTGTTTATCTGAATATTCTGTCAGTATTGCATTAATTTTCACCATTTTTATGATAAAGTAAGCTGCTGTAAAACCACAGATCTGTCTTTCATTAATTAACTAATCAGGGTGTATACGATCCGGGATAGACCCGGACATCTGCGAGAAAACCGGGAAAAACCCGGGAATTTTTCGTTGTTTTAGTTTTCAGTTAATTTTTTGTTACTTTGACTGGTTATGAACCGATACTCTAACGAAGGATATTACTGTATCCCGCTACCGCAGAATAATACTGTAGCAACAAAATATGAACGAGACTAAAAAAAATTGCGTCTGCCAACAGCAAAGTGTGTGAAAGGCTTTAGGAAGATTATGCAATGCTTCGTAACTACAAATTACCTCCTGTGAGCGTGACTGTTTACATTTGATTCATTTAAGCAGTTACGAGCGGGATCACGCGCACACGCTGTTCGATACCTTCTCCCGTTTCTGGCTACAGAAATGTGGCTGTTGGGCAAACCGGGGCATCCGAAGCGGGCGGCAATATCGGTGGTAAGGGGGGCAAATTCATATTCTCGAGGAAAAAGAACCCTGTTTCACAAAGCGCCTAGCATCTGGCGCACATTGGTCATTCGATTATTCAAATGATTTTGAAACGCATCCCTGTTGCATTTTGAACATTTTTGATCACATTCTAAGTTGATTTCTGAATGAATCATAAGTTGATTTTTGAATGCGTGCATAGTGTACGTGATGTCCCTGCCAGGGGAATCCTCGTCGCATCTAGAAATAAACTTTCCGCAGACAACAGGGGATGGGACTATACGAGCTGAGCGGAATAAAGCCGAACGGGTGAATGCCGTTTGTTTATGTGATTGATTGCGTATGCGAATGATTCGCGTTGTTATGATTACTAGCTAAGTCCATAGATTCAGACTACCAGCGCGGAAATAGACGACTAACAGGAATAACAGGTAAGAAAGATTACGTATTATATTTCTCGGTGTATCCAAGAAAATGAAATTTTGAGATAACATTTTTGGCCACATCGCTACACTAGAAAGGGCAAGTTGTACATTTCCCGGCTAGCAGCCGCTTAAGTTCTATTTTGGGAGTAGCGCGGAAAACGCGTTGTACGAACATTTAACAACGCCTAACCGGAGAATAATCACTGGATAATTACTAAACCGGTGAATCTGGCAGGGTTAGTAGAGTTAACCGGAGAATGAGCTTTGACAATGATAGCAATAGTTACAGAATTTGTGATGACAAGATTGTTTGTTAGAGCGAGGAAGGAGAAGAAAGGGGGACATCACACAAATTATGGAATAATATGACGATTCCAAATTTATACAAAAATTTCGTACTACTACTTTTCGATCACGTGCTTGAGAAACTGAAGCGTATGAATGAAACGTGAAACTATTTCCTAACATAAAACTTTTTGCTTGTAGCAGGTTGGTACTTCGCGAATTATATTCCGCCGTATTATGAAATGACCAATTATTACCAAAACAGTCTCGCGTATTTGGTGTGTGTTACAATTGCTGCAATATTAGAAAGGCGCATTTTCTTTCGTCTAGCAGACAGTGACAAAATAGAGATAATAAGATCGAGAAACCACACCAGTCTGGGGTACTATTTGTATCAACAGCTTTTTCAGTATTGGACAACGACATTTCGATTTTTCACGTAGCAAAATGTTTGACGAACTTGGATGAGGTAATAGATTGTTTCGTAGAAAGAAAAGCACGCCACGTAAAGCTATAGCAAGATTAGAACCTGTGTTTACATTTAGTGATTTTGCTGTTTCCTCTTCGTTTCTGCTCTCACGTCAAATGAAAAAAAAGTGACTTCTGTGGCTGGGAGCTATCAAGTGAATTAAAATACATTCTCATGAGTACGGAAGGCTAAAACATGTTATTATTTCCAGATTTTAATATAATTTACCCCTTTCTGACAATCAAGGATTAACCGCCTTGCAGAACAATGAAGTTATTTTTGTCGCTTTGCTAAAGAAATTTGGCCTTTATTTATCTTTTCCGCTGAGGCAGCCAGTTTGTTTGAAACGAAGTGTTTAATTCTACAGTATTGGCTAGTTTCAGCTGATCGCTGCATTTGAAGTGCACATTTTCATCTTCCTGAATTGGGAATCTGGACATACGAATGTACGCTTTAATGCGAATTATTCATTTCAGTATGGTTCAAGAAATTCGGGCTCTCTTGGTGTATCGTCTGATGTCTTGTTTCTTTTATGACATAATGTAAGTAAACTCTTTTAATGTTTCACACATACGAACATACGGGCTTTCCACGTCACCGTAGCTGCGCAACCGCTGGGACGCCTCTTATTGTTGCAAATGGTTCAAATGGCTATAAACACAATGGGACTTGGCTGAAATGAATATTTCCTTTTATGCATGATGAACTAAGTGCGAGAATGTACGATGAATTTCTGCGATCACAGAGCGTTTGAATCTCATTTAAAAATCAAAAGAAGAATTTCGAGCCCAAAAGATCAGAGATTTATGTTGGTATTAAACATTTTACAGGCAAATTTGCGTGACGTGTCTTAAAGTGCAAACGCGCAAAAAAGATCAACATTATATGTGAAAGCTTAGCTTCTCTTGCAGCTTATTAATTTTCGCGACAAATATTATACATTTTCCTGTAGCAGCACTATATATATTAATTTAAACCATTACTTTTCCTGTTTGTGTGTTTGCGCTGCTTAACGGTGATGTTGCTATTGGCTGAGTACATCACGTATCCTACGCTCTGCATATCCATTGTCATCGGCCGACGAGATCACGTGACATGAGCTGTGACTGGCTTACAAAAGCGCATCACAATGTCTATTTCAATGCTTCGGAAAGTAACATGCAGTGTTTGGTGAAACTCGAATTCGTACTTTCGTGATAAGAAAATATGCAGCGTATATGTTGCTGCACATCAGAGAACTTTCCAAAACGTGACTGTTTCCCCTGAGTTTCGTTTTCTAAGGTGCCGGGAAGTGCTAAGTCTCTGTATAAAACCATAATCATTCAAATGATTGATAAATTTTACAGTTCCGAGGGAAAGTATACTGTCACCTAACACGTAAAAAGCGTATTTTCACCCGGGAGGAATTGAATTTTTAACCGGGAGATCCGGAAAAAATCCGAGAAGTTTTTCCTTGTCTACGTATACACCCTGTTAATATTTGCTCACAGATAAATATTATCCGTTAACCATAATGAGCTCGTAACGTCATTGACAAAACACCAACGTTTACATCCTACCACTGAAGCGTAATAAACCGTACTCCGAATGACGTACACTTCTGGCCGTTAAAATTGCTTCAACACGAAGATGACGTGCTACAGACGCGAAATTTAACCGAAAGGAAGAAGATGCTGTGATATGCAAATGATTAGCTTTTCAGAGCATACACACAAGGTTGGCGCCGGTGGCGACACCTACAACATACTGACATGAGGAAAGTTTCCAACCGATTTCTCATACACAAACAGCAGTTGACTGGCGTTGCCTGGTGAAACGTTGTGATGCCTCGTGTAAGAAGGAGAAATGCATACCATCTCGTTTCCGACTTTGATAAAGGTCGGATTGTAGCCTATCGCGATTGCGGTTTATCGTATCGCGACATTGCTGTTCGCGCTGGTCGAGATCCAATGACTGTTAGCAGAATATGGAATCGTTGGGTTCAGGAGGGTAATACGGAACGCCGTGCTGGATCCCAACGGCCTCGGTATCACTAGCAGTCGAGATGGCTGTAACAGATCGTGCAGCCACGATCCCTGAGCCAACAGATGGGGACGTTTGCAGGACAACAACCATCTGCACGCAGTTCGACGACGTTTGCAGCAACACGGACTATCAGCTCGGAGACTGTGGCTGCGGTTACCCTTGACGCTGCATCTCAGAGAGGAGCGCCTGCGATGGTGTACTCGATGACGAACCTGGTTGCACGAACGGCAAAACATCATTTTTTCGGATGAATCCGGGTTCTGTTTACAGTATCACGATGGTCTCATCCGTGTTTGGCGACATCGCGGTGAACGTACATTGGAAGCTTGTATTCGTCATCGCCATACTGACGTATGACCCGGCGTGATGGTGTGTGGTACTACCATTGGTCACACGTCTATGTCACCTCTTGTTCGCATTGACGGCACTTTGAACAGTGGACGTTACATTTCAGATGTGTTACGACCCGTGGCTCTACCCTTCATTCGATCCCTGCGAAACCCTACATTTCAGCAGGATAATGCACGACCGCATGTTGCAGGTCCTGTACGGGCCTTTCTGGATACACAAAATGTTCGACTGCTGTCCTGGCCATATCTCGCACCAATTGAAAATGTCTGGTCAATGGTGGCCGAGCAAGTGGCTCGTCACAATACGCCAGTGACTACTCTTGATGAACTGTGGTGTCGTGTTGAAGCTGCGTGGGCAGCTGTACCTGTACACGCCATCCAAGCTCTATTTGACTCAATGCCCAGGCGTATCGAGGCCGTTATTCCGGTCATGGTCAGTAGTGTATTTGTAAGAGATCCTTAAAGAGCCGGTTCATTGAAACTACATATTTTGAAAACGTATACGTATAAATACGAAGAACATTAAGAATATTACGTTACTGACACTAATCGTTGGTGGGAGAAGGAAAGTGGTGTTACGAAATAGAAGCGTTCCTAACTTTTGTGGCATGGCGTTTTTCCCTTCATCTCATGTTTTCGTAAAACTAGTCTGCTAATTCCAATACTCGCCAGTTTACTAACTTGCATTCGGCATCTTTTTAATAGCAAACGCCGCACTGCAGCATTTAACCCCAAGCACAGAAGTATCGCGGTATCCATCCCACCCTTGGAGGTTAAAGTCTGACCTCTTTCATGCACAGAATAGCTTCCAACCGAATCTCCTTGACCCTGCCACAAACTGAGGCTTATTTGACATCTACCCGGCAGCCGGTACCAGCGCTTAAGTTACGGGACGTTTCACACCGGGCCGAGGCCGGCGGCCCCCACTGCGTGGTGCAGGTGGTGGGGGTGGGGCGTGCAGAGCCGTAGAGCGCTACACGTCTACCCGACAGCTAGCGTGTACCAGCCAGTTGTGTTTTAGTGGTCCAATCTGTTCTAGGCATTTCTAGTCTACTATATCATGGCGGCATTTGACATCGAAATCCTTATAACATTAGTTCAGGGACGACCAGATTTGTGGGACAAGACTTTAGGTACTTATGAGGACAAAATACAAACAACGAATGCATGGATCGAAGTTTGCAAAGAACTGAACGAAGGCTTTGAGTGGATGTTTGACAAAGACAGAGGCGACTACGATAAGTACAAATCTTTATTTTTTTACGTTAAATACAATTTTTTTATATCAGTGGGACGTTAAATTTTAGATAATTGCCATTTCACAGATCCCTCAGGTGCCATAATGTGGTGTGCGTTCTGTAAGACCTTCGGTACACACGCCATCAGATTATTTGACTTGTCGCTGTAACGAAGTAGGCGAGTGTCAACAATATGTCTCATGGTCTTATCGTGGCGTGTTTATCTTCTGCCGTTAGGTCAGACGATAGAAATGCCACTTGCACACTTGGAGTAGCAGATTGACGGTGACCAACTTTAAACACAACTTGATTAATTTCCACACACGTTTATTAAAATAATAAAAATCGTAGATATTACGTAACTTGATTCTGGATGCTGTTTACAATTGACAATCTGAAGTTCCCTTGGTCTTGGTACGTGAATCTTATTCTCTCATATCTCTGATACTTGACAAGTGTCTATACATTTTTCTTCATGGCTATGTACAGGAATATGATAATCTTATTAGGCGCAGATTGAAACTTGACTATAGACTGGTGCAGAGGAATGCAGTCTGATGCAGACTGACTAATCGGAGGTCTGTACACTCGTTATAATACCTCGCGCGTTCAGGTATCACTGCGCGAGTGTGATCCGCGAGGAGAAAAGGTTCTACGTTAGCAGCAACCTCATTGGCTGCGTTACATATTAACACGCGGATCGGCGGAAGCAGAATTTGGTCCGTCTCTAAGGCAGCGCCATCTCGTAGTGCGGAGACGGACGAGCGCTGCGCCTGCGCTGTTGTGCTTAGCGGGGCGCGCTCTAGTGGGTAAGTTGTGTACGCGCTGACTACGTGGAACTATGTACACGACACACAAAATAATCCGTAATCATTTTTCGTACATTATTAGCAGAAATTCCCCCATGTACGAATTCATTTCTTGTTATACTTTCAAGTCCAGTTAGGGACACAGCATCCTCGGGGTTGCAGCCTTCTTTTTTAAAAATGGTATTGTGCAAAACAACTCACGCCTTGACAACATCAAAAGCAAAATCGCGTTTTAAATTTGTATCTCTGTGGAAAATCCTCCATTTATTAGTCAGTATCCCAAACGAACATTCTACGTACCTCCGGGCTCTTGACAGACGATAATTGAACAGTCTTTTAGCAACTGTTAATGTCTGTCCAGAGTATGGTCGTAGAAGGTGTTGACGCAGTCCAATCACTTCGTCACCAATAAAAAACAATAACGTACCTTTAGACTTACTGTACTGCGAAGGCACCTGTCTCTAGGAATTACGAGTTTTTTCCAACATTAATTTGCACAAAGAACATTCTTTAAATATAGTACAATCACTCTCTCTGCCATAACTGCCGATATGTACGTAGATAAATCTATAGTCAAGAGTCGGCCACAGCCATCAACACTATAGATGTATCCTTTGTAATTGTAGTACATTGAGCTGCGGTCGCGGGTTCGAATCCTGCCTCGGGCATGGCTGTGTGTGATGTGCTTACGTTAGTTAGGTTTAAGTCGTTCTCAGTCTAGGGGACTGGTTATCTCAGATGTTAAGTCCCATAGTGCTTAGAGCCATTTGAATTTGTTGTACATTGAGTTAAATGGATGGACGATACGAATGCGCTTTTCATCTACAGCTCCAATGCAGTGAGGAAAACTTGCTCTTTGCTCAGATTTTGCAGCAATGTTTTCAGAGTCGTCTTTGGTGGGTAGAACAAAGACCAAATAGCTCGGCACACACATTTGACTGTTTTACTGATTGGGGAATTGCCAAGCCTGTGACTTTAATGTAGATCTGTGAGCGTACAGCCACTGGCCAGATATCTGCAAAAAATAATTGTTTCAGTAATAGTACATTTTTATATCTTTCCGGAAAAGTGGGTACTGTATACCTAGCTTAAACAATAATGGAAGGAATAAAGTGAACCATTCTACATTAGGCCCACTCCGTGCTCAATGGTCTAAAATGGGAAAGAATTCCCGCATGATCATCATAGTTATTGATGAAACTATGTACGAACATTTGTACATATCCCCAATTAACAACGGCAGTGTTCTACTTTCGCGAAACAAATACTGGTGGAAATACAGCCACTTGTTTCACCCCACAGCGCACCTTTACACAGTGCACCCACTGCTTTAGACAACATTGAGACATACCTCCGGCAATATTTTCGTGCAAGAAATAAGTTCAAAAATGGTTCAAACGGCTCTGAGCACTATGAGACTTAACTTCTGAGGTCATCAGTCCCCCAGAACCTAGAACTATTTAAACCTGACTAACCTAAGGACATCACACACATCCATGCCTGAGACAGAATTCGAACCTGCGACCGTTGCGGTCGCGCGGTTCCATACTGAAGTGCCTAGAACCGCTCGGCCACTCAGCCGGCGAAGAAACAAGTCTACGACATGTTGTACAACGTTTTTCGCTCTCTTAAATGAAATAATAATAAAGATTGCATTACCAACTTTCATGTAGATAGCTTAAAGCTGAGTCGAGCGAAAAAATACCCCCATGAAAAAAGTATGAAGTTTGGCCTTCCACATTTCGGGAAGAAATTGTGAAATAAACCTGAAACTTTTTAATAACTTACCAACTTATGGTTTTACAATATAATATTTCGATCTCCTACTGCTCTCCAATACTTTTCAAATTGACGGCAAAACTGACTGGTATTCTATAAAAATGAACTTTTATACCAGTAGACCATTTAACTTTTCCGCTTTTCATGACACTATCATTTCAGACACGCTGAAAACCATTAAACTTTTTTTCTAAGGGTAGTAGTGTGATGTACCACGTCAGATAGTATTCTGGTTTCAGACAAATTTGTTATGAAGAAGTTGGCGAATACTCGATTCCTTCCACAAAAGTGAGAGGATGTATGAGTCAACCGTACAATCTGGCAGTGAGAGGCATTCACCCAGAACGTATATGTAGAGTCAACACCTTCAATTTTTGAAGAAAACCATAGAAGGACGTCCAACTGCCGACAGTTTCCCACTCACTGACGATGACGAGTTTACGGAAAGATCAATTTATGATGACACTTTTTCGGTCACTGACGACACTGAGCATCGAGAAAATGGTGGTTATGAGACGATCACAGAGGAAGTAGTTTTAAAAGTGTAGAATCACACAGTAATGAAGAAAAAGGTAGAGCTGATTAATGCACTACACAGAACACCCCATCAGCTTATGTCTTTTTCAGCGGGATAGTCCCAACTTTCGAAACATTTGATGACGATGAGGTAGTTGAGTTTCAGTTAATGGTTATGCAGCGTGTCTCCAAAATTACGAAACGTAAAAAGTTATTGGCAAACGTTAATCCAACCGCTCAGCCTAGTACTGCACCTCTAGTTTCCCTGTCTCTGAAAAACAACAGTCTACAAATGCTGCACTAAATAGTGAACCACCCACTACCGACACACAGTATTGCGAACAAGTATTGGAACAAATTTCAGGAACATCCACCGGAACCTCACGCTTCATAAGCTTCTGAAAATTCAGTGTCGGGTCGCTCAATGTTTAACCAGTGTTTTAAGTTGATAAAAATGTACATCCTTTAGGATAATTTTTTTTAAATTTTAGCTATTGTTTTCCTTTCCATTCGCCTGATTGCAATTGCCGACATTTTTATAGGCTGGATACATTCTCGGAAGGATGTATTACGGCGTTGAATGGAACTCTTAATTCGTGCATGTAGACCGTCAAAAGTTCGTAAACTCGTCCGTAAATAATTTAAAAACTTACCTTCATCTCCCTTTAATTTCTCAAAAAGAACAGAGAATGCACCCACTTCGTCTCTTCTCACACTGAGTGGGTGGACCCAATGCACTCTTCTCCTCCTCTTCCTCCTATTTTCCAAACGTCTGTACAAGAGATACCACACCATTTGTAGTCGAGGCCAACTGAATATGCACAAGACACAGAAGGACGGCATGGCATGCCGTGCGGCTGCCGGCCGTCTTCGTGTGGAGAGGGCAAAGATGCCGGCTTGGTGTGAAATACGCCTAACAGAGATCGGACGCTCCGTGACCAAGCTGTCGGCCGAGCAATCGGACGACCTCTGGTGAACACAGCCAAAAAGTGATTTCACTCAGTGCGAGACAATCGACTGAAACAAGAGTTCGGCGGACGAGAAGTTACACGAATGTTTCCACGCACCGGGCTTAAAAGTGCGAGACATCCGAGTGACAAGTTTCTGCCGGTTGCGGCCGTTATATGAATGCTTTCACCGAGTCTCCGGGTTTGAGTGATTTTATTCACGTACTTCCCCAGCATTTTCGGTTATATATGAATCACAACTGGGATTCACAGCATTTTTACAGACAAATAGAGTATCTCATTTCAAAGATGTGAGTAAATTATATATCTGTAAAAATATTTTCGAAATTTATCAATTTACTTACTTAAATACGAATTTTCGTACTTTTGGCATTAAAAATCAGTCTTTATTTGGTTTTAAAAATACAATATCTCGTGCTGCACTGTAAATATATGTATATACAGGGTGGTCCATTGATAGTGACCGGGCCAACTATCTCACGAAATAAGCGTCAAACGAAAAAAACTACAAAGAACGAAACTCGTCTAGCTTGAAGGGAGAACCCAGATAACCAGATGGCGCAATGGTTGGCCCGCTAGATGGCGCTGCCATAGGTCAAACGGATATCAACCACGTGTTTTTTTATAGGTACCCCCATTTTTATTACATGTTCGTATTGTACGCAAAGAAATATGAATGTTTTAATTCGACCACTTTTTGCATTTTGTGATAGATAGCGCTGTAATAGTCACAAATATATGGCTCACAGTTTTAAGACGAACAGTTCGTAACAGGTAGGTTTTTTAAATTAAAATACAGAACGTAGGTACGTTTCAACATTTTGTTTAGGTTGTTCCAATGTGATACATGTATCTTTGCGAACTTATAATTTCTGACTACGCATGGTGCTGCAGCGTGATTAGCTGTAAATACCACATTAATGCAATAAATGCTCAGAATGATGTCCGTCAACCTCAATGCATTTGGCAATACCTGTAACGACATTCCTCTCAACAGCGAGTAGTTCGCCTTACGTAATGTTCGCACATCCATTGACAATGCGCTGACGCATGTTGTCAGGCGTTGTCGGTGGATCACGATAGCAAATATCCTTCAACTTTCCCCACAGAAAGAAATCCGGGGACGTCAGATCCGGTGAACGTGCGGGCCATAGTATGGTGCTTCGACGACCAATCCACCTGTCATGAAATATGCTATTCAATACCGCTTCAGCCGCATGCGAGCTATGTGCCGGACATCCATCATGTTAATAGTACACCGCCATTCTGTCATGCAGTGAAACATCTTGTAGTAACATCGGTAGAACATTACGTAGGAAATCAGCATACAATGCACCATTTATATTGACATCGATAAAATGGGGGCCAATTATCCTTCCTCCCATAATGCCGCACCATACATTAACCCCCCTAGGTCGCTGATGTTCCACTTGTCACAGCCATCGTGGATTTTCCGTTGCCCAATAGTGCATATTATGCCGGTTTACGTTACCGATGTTGGTGAATGACGCTTCGTCGCTAAATAGAACGCGTGCAAAAGATCTGTCATTGTCCCGTAATTTCTCTTGTGCCCAGTGGCAGAACTGTACACGACGTTCAAAGTCGTCGCCATGCAATTCCTGGTGCATAGAAATATGCTACGGGTGCAATCGATGTTGATGTAGCATTCTCAACAACGACGTTTTTGAGATTCCCGATTCTCGCGCAATTTGTCTGCTACTGATGTGCGGATTAGCCGCGACAGCAGCTAAAACATCTACTTGGGCATCATCATTTGTTGCAGGTCGTGGTTGACGTTTCACATGTGACTGAACACTTCCTGTTTCCATAGATAACGTAACTCTCCGGCGAACGGCCCGGACACTTGGATGGTGTCCAGGATACCGAGCAGCATACATAGTACACGCCCGTTCGGCATTTTGATCACAATATCCATACATCAACACGTTATCGACCTTTTTCGCAATTGGTAAGCGGTCCATTTTAACACTGGTAATGTATCAGGAAGCAAATACCGTCTGCACTGGCGGAATGTTACGTGATACCACGTACTTATATGTTTGTGACTATTACAGCGCCATCTGTTACAAAGCGAAAAAAGTGGTCCAACTACAATATTTATATTTCTTGACGCACTACACGAATATGTAATAAAAACTGGGGGTTCCTCTCTTTAAAAAAAAAAAAAAAACAACCGCTGTTGATATCCATTTGACCTATGGCAGCGCCATCTAGCCGGCCAACCATAGCGCCATCTGGTTTCTCCCTTCAAGCTAGACGAGTTTCGTTCTTTGTAGTTTTTTCGTTTGACGCTTATTTCGTGAGATATTTGGCCCGGTCACTATCAGTGGACCACCCTGTATATATGTAAAGTCCGCCGCTCGTGGTCTCGCTTCCCGAGCACGGGGTCTCACGTTCGATTCCCGGCAGGGTCAGGGATTTTCACCTGCCTCGAGATGACTGGAAGTTGTGTTGTCTACATCATTTCATCATCATCATGAAAGTGGCGAGACTGGACTGAGCAAAGGTTGGGAATTTTTATGGGCGCTGATAACCGCGCAGTTGAGCGCCCCACACACCAGACATCATCATCATCCATGCTACTCTATCCTGTGCAAGCTTCTTCATCTACCAGTACCTACAGCAGCCTACATCCTTCTGAATCTGCTTAGTGTATTCATCTCTTGGTCTCCCTCTACGATTTTTACCCTCCACGCTGCCCTCCAATGCTAAATTTGTGATCCCTTGATGCCTCAGGACATGTCCTATCAGCCAATCCCTTCTTCTAGTCAAGCTGTGCCACAAACTTCTCTTCTCCCCAATTCTATTCAATACCTCCTCATTAGTTACATGACCTACCCATCTAATCTTCAGCAATTGCCAGGCTACATTTTATATCCTCTCTACTTCGATCATCATCAGTTATTTTGTTCACCAAATAGCAAAACTCATCTACTTTGTCTCATTTCCTAATCTAATTCCCTCAGCAACACCCGATTAATTCGACTACATTCCATTATCCACTTTGTTTATGTTGATGTTTACATTATATCTGCCTTTCAAGACACTGTCCATTCCATTCAGCTGCTCTTCCAGGTCCTTTCCTGTCTGACAGAATTACAATGTCATCGATGAACCTCAAAGTTTTTATTTCTTCTCCATGGATTTTAGTTCGTACTCGGAATCCTTTACTGCTTGCTCAATATTCAACTGAATAACATCGGGGATAGGCTACAACCCGGTCTCACTCCCTTTCCAACCACTGCTTCCCTTTCATACCCCTCGACTGTTACAACTGCCATCTGGTTTCTGTACAAATTGTAAATAGCGTTTCGCTCCCTGTATTTTACCCCTGCCACTTTCAGAATTTGAAAGAGAATATTCCAATTACATTGTCAAAAGCTTTCTCTAAGTCTACAAATGCTAGAAACGTAGTTTTGCATTTCCTTAATTCGTAGACTTATTAAACTGATAGTTCGGTAATTTTCACATCTGTCAACACCTGCTTTCTTTGGGATTGGAATTACTATATTCTTCTTGAAGTCTGAGGGTATTTCGCCTGTCTCATACATCTTGCTCACCAGATGGTAGAGTTTTGTCAGGACTAGCTCTCCCAAGGCCGTCAGTAGTTCTAATGGAATGTTGTCTACTTCCGGAGCCTTGTTTCGACTCAGGTCTTTCAGTGCTCTGTCAAACTGTTCACGCAGTATTGTATCTCCCATTTCGTCTTCATCTACACTCTCTTCCATTTCCAGAATATTGTCCTCAAGTACGTCGCCCTTGCATAGACCCTCTGTTGTGACTTGGCAAGACAGCCAAGCCGCTATGAGAGGAAGCCGAAAGGCACGCGTTTAACCTCACGCAGGCTGGCGTGAGGTCTGGAACAGTTAAAGGAATAGAGACTAGTAAAAAAAAGTACGTAGTTTCTGGAATACTTAACTTTAATCCATAATTGGTAAACATCGGTCTGACGGTACATGCATCACAAGATAAATAGTAAATAATAATGGCGCCTTGCTAGGTCGTAGCAAATGACGTAGCTGAAGGCTATGCTAACTATCGTCTCTGCAAATGAGAGCGTATGTAGTGAGTGGAGCGTCGCTAGCAAAGTCGGCTGTACAACTGGGGCGAGTGCTAGGGAGTCTGTCTAGACTAGACCTGCCGTGTGGCGGCGCTCGGTCTGCAATCACTGATAGTGGCGACACACGGGTCCGACGTATACTAACGGACCGCGGCCGCTTTAAAGGCTACCACCTAGCAAGTGTGGTGTCCGGCGGTGACACCACACCCTCTATATACTCCTTCCACCTTTCTGCTTTCCCTTCTTTGCTTAGAACTGGGTTTCCATCTGAGCTCTTAATATTCATACAAGTGGTTCTGTTTTCTCCAAAGGTCTCCTTAATTTTCCTGTAGGCAGTATCTATCTTACCCATAGTGATATATGCCTCTACATGCTTACATTTGTCCTCTAGCCATCCCTGCTTAACCTGTTTACAGTTCCCGTCGATCTCATTTTTGAGACGTTTGTATTCCTTTTTGTCTGCTTCATTTAGTGCATTGTTATATTTTCTCCTTTCATCAGTTAGATTCAATATTTCTTCTGTTACCCAAGGATTTCTACTAGCCCTCGTCTTTTTACCTACTTGATCCTCTGCTGCCTTCACGATTTCATCCCTCATAGCTACATATTCTACTTCTACTGTATTTCTTTGTCCCATTCTTGTCAATCGTTCCCTAATGCTCACTCTGAAACTCTCTACAACCTCTGGTTCTGTCAGTTTATCCAGGTCCCATAAAGACTCGAAACTTTCAGCTTAGCTCGGAACTAGAAGATGGTACAATATTAACTCTTCATTATTTCCTGGTGTGTGGAGAGAAATTGGTGTACCACCGCTATTTCCTTGTTTTCCGGTTCGAATGATGCGTGTTTAGCAGTTAAGGACGACTGCTGCTAAGCTCCTCTGTGAGCTCGGTTCTCTCTAATTTTCACATTCGCGGGATGTGTGTTGGGAACGCAATATATTTCTTGACTCAATTGAAGAGAAACGGAAATAAATTTGAAATTTACCACATACCTCAGTTGTCATGTCAACAAAATCTTTGAAATCAGTTGAAAAATTTTAAACACAGAGAACTAAAAAGCAGAAAATAACCATTTAAATAAAAACTTTTAAATATAATGCGTTTTTAAAACGACTAAAAAGTATTAAATAATCTCGTATAGCCACATACAGATTCCTAACGCCGTGCAGATAGTCCTGTAAATTTGTGCTTGTGAATTTTTAGTAGCTATGACAATACCTGTAAAACGGAAAGCGTGGGACGCGTGCAATACGTTATAGTAAGGAATGTAGATAGTAAATGTAGTAAATGTCGTTGAAAAAAATCGCAGAACAGATCATATCATGTGGAGTTCAGTTAAATTATTAACGACTAGCCTGAACTACTCTACATCAATTACATACTGCATGCGCACCATGTTTTTCGTTTTAAATTTTACGAGTATCATCGTAGCTATTAAAAATTCGCAAGCATAAATTTTCAGGACTGCCTCTATGGTTTTATGAATCTGTATGGGGCTAGGAGAAATTCTTAACGTATTTTAGTGCTTTTTAAAAAGACCCACATTAAAAAGTTTATTACTTAAATAATTATTTTTAATTTAAATTTATTGAATCTCCCTCCTTCCGTCCGTCCCTGCAGTCACATGCAGTATTATTTATTTCCATTTAAACGGTACAAACGAACAGAAACCATTTACAAATTTCAAACTTTGCAGCTTCATACAGCAGTGGAAACACAATTGTTGTAGATACGTATTTCGTGTTGTAAGCGTTTGTGTATCGTGTAACAGGCTGAAATGGTTAACCAGCTAAGCATTTGCTTGGCCGAGTGTGAAGAAACCGCCCGTCGGATTGCATTGCTGCCTAGGTCTCCCCGTTCTGCCGATTCCTTGCCTATCGAAAACATCTGGTAGATAAGTGCAGGCGATTGGTCCGGATACACTACCAGCTGCTACACCAGGTCGTCTTCGGCGATGTGTGGCCGCGGCATGGACTGCTCTACCCAACAACACATCCAAAGCATTTTGGATTCAATACCGAGGTGTGTATACTTCTTTCATCGCAAGAACGAACCTGATGTAAAAAAGAAGACAACTTGATGACTGAAAAGGTGCCGTATCGTACACTGACGTTGTTTAGCCATTGGAAGTATGTATCAGATATGTTATTACTGTGTCACTGTAAAAAATTCCTTTAAGACATTCTGATGTATTAACAGCCATCTTAAGGGGACCACACCCTGCCTATTTAACCCATGTTAATTTAGGCAAGTATTTGACCCATTTCTGAAAAAACTATTTGATACAGGACCTTAATATTTTTACTGTATATTACATGATGCTAATAGAGTCAACTGTAGTAAAATCTACTTTATCCATTTTATAGTTTTTAAGAAATACTTTTTTAAATTTATTAACAAAAAATATTAGGTTTTTTCTACAGAAAATATTTTTTGCGATCTTCCTAATGGGGGAATATTAATGATTGTAGTACCAGATGTGGCTTTTTGTTGTGCAGAGTCTGTGAAAATTTCATTCTTTTATCTACGATAGTTTCTGATATAATGAGGCATATGTACTGAAAATTTTAGTTTGCGGGAAATTGACTTTAAAGAAAAAACTTTTGAAATTTGTTACTTACAGTTAATTAAAACTGAACTGCTGCCGCTTATGATGGCCCTTCTTTGGCCTGTAGCAGGTCTTCCAGATTTTATTTTTCACCTTCCTGGATGTTTGTCTTGCTTTCCTGGCCATGTTAGATGCAGACCTCTCTGCATCGGCTATCCTCGTTTTATTGCAATGTTGCAGACCAGTGATCGTACTTTCACCAGGGTTAATTCCCAGCTTTTTCAGTACCCAACACCTTCCAATATTACCACAATTGATTGTAATAACAGCATCATGAACTCCTAGTTTCATTGTATGCATGCCTACAAATACAGTTTTTCGAAGGCAGTTCAAAGTATGCTGTTGAAACATTCTGCCCATGCAGACATTTTCTTAGAAGGTCAGGATGAGTCAAGTGTCTGAAAATAGGTTTAATTGCTGTAATAACGGCAGCAGGAAGAGAATGCTGGTGAAAATAAGATTCCCCAGTTGGCTGAGCCCTATTGTATTTGCACCACGAATTTTCTCCTGATGGACACAATCCATGACATGGCTTATCATCAGTAGAGGACTTACAGAAGAATATGGCCCAAACATCTCTCTTCATTGCCTCCAGATTTTCTTTATTTCTCCTAATTGCCTGCCTATAGTATACCTGCTAGTTTTCTACTTCAGTTTAAGTTAACCGACCCCGTCCAGTCAACAACAGTTAGTTTTCTCAGCCTTGTTCCCACACGTTTTTGAACATAGCCTACACATTCTATTTTGCTAATAATGGCATCTCCATATGGCTTAGAGTTCACCACATTGTTGTATACCTTACTGTAACCATCACCCAAATATTTGGTGTACTGTACGCCTCTTGTTTCTAGGGAGTGATGAAATATTTGTTGTACTCCATGAACTTCCATACCACCACATGTTCCTCTAAAATTAGCCACACAGTTGTGTTCCTTATGTTCATTGACTTTACAACATTTGCAATATTTAGACATTATCTCCACATCTAACACTTTACCGGTGTCTACACTCGTGGCAGTCACTACTCCATTCAGAGAAGTATGTCCTCTTTCCTGGCAACTTCCATCAAGTGATTTCATAAGGGCCACTTACATCTGGTTTTGAAGAACACATAAATGAAATCACAGCTGAGCATTTAGTGCAAATTAAATCCAAAACAATTGCGAGGCCTTTTCTCCCAAAGGCACTCTCACAAATTTTCACTCTCTGTGACTCAGCACACTGTCTACATTGTACAAATTTAGAAATGACATCTGATGATATTCTCATACTGTTACTGCACCCCTTGTCACTTAAAGTAAATTCGTTGTAAGTCTCTTGAAATGGTGAGAGCTTCTTCGATGATGCACTTGTTGAAGAATTACAATTAGAAACATCGTTGCCAGGCGACATAACCTCTTGTACAGAAAGCTTTCTAGTCTTGTTTCTTCTAAATTGTCGTTTCTTGAAAATGCCTTTACGTTTCGTCATCTTCTATAATCACAACAAAACACACGTAAACAAGCACTGCAAATGTAAGTATAACAGCCGGCCGGTGTGGCCGTGCGGTTAAAGGGGACTAGTGCAGCAGGGGATACAACCCGTCGGCTTTGAACAATGACGTCACAAGTCGCCAGAGAGCATGTATTACAGAGATGAAAGAGCTGATGAGAATGTTGAGAAACAAAGGAATGCGAGAGAGATAAACATTGATCTTGTCAAAAGCATAAGTGTTTTTTGACTTAAAAAAAAAAATCTCACGAGATAGAATAAACTGATCCCACTTTATTAAGCAGCTCCCTTCAGTACCTAATAAGTGTTTTTTGACTTTTAAAAAAAAATCTCACGAGATAGAATAAACTGATCCTACTTTATTAAGCAATATCTTGTCAAAAGCCGAGAAGCGATTCTTCTTAATGTTCTAGCTCCCTTCAGTACGTAATAAGTGTTTTTTGACTTGAAAAAAAAAAAAAAATCTCACGAGATAGAATAAACTGATCCTACTTTATTAAGCAATATCTTGTCAAAAGCCGAGAAGCGATTCTTCTTAATGTTCTAGCTCCCTTCAGTACGTAATTAGTGTTTTTTGACTTTAAAAAAAAAAAATCTCACGAGATAGAATAAACTGATCCTACTTTATTAAGCAGCTCCCTTCAGTACCTAATAAGTGTTTTTTGGCTTTTTTTAAAAAAAATCTCACGAGATAGAATAAACTGATCCTACTTCATTAAGCAATATCTTGTCAAAAGCCGAGAAGCGATTCTTCTTAGTGTTGTAGCTCCCTTCAGTACCTAATAAGAGTTTTTTGGCTTTAAAAAAAAAAATCTCACGAGATAGAATAAACTGATCCTACTTCATTAAGCAATCAGTAAAGAAACGAAACTGAAACACAACAGCAAAAGCTGTTACACGCGTAAGGCGCATATGTTCGCCGCACTCACGACGTTGAACGTATTCCGCTATCAGACCACACATTTGCAGGAAGTAAATGTCAACATATCTTGGCCCATAACTTCCCTTAAATCGTCCATATTCATAGCGGTAGACAAATCCATTCCTATAAACGAAAATAAGACACTACAAATTTTCTATAACAAAAAATTAATAATCCACATTACCTTAATATCATTACGAAAAATATTAAGTACCGGCCGAATAAAAAACAAATAATTAAGTTAATTAAGTCACACGTTTAATGATGCACCCAATATCAAGCGATCGCTTTTAGATTTACATTCAATTATTTTAATGATAGTGCTTATTAGAACACAGAACTGCTTTATTATCTATGCCTCGAAGTGAAGACATTACGATCTATGACTAAGGAATGACGTCATTGTTCAAAGCCGACGGGTTGTATCCCCTGCTGCACTAGACCCGGTTAAAGGCGCTTCAGTGTGGAACCGCGTGACCGCTACGGTCGCAGGTTCGAATCCTGTCTCGGGCATGGATGTGTGTGACGTCCTTAGGTTAGTTAGGTTTAATTAGTTCTAAGTTCTAGGCGACTGATGACCTCAGAAGTTAAGTCGCATAGTGCTCAGAGCCATTTGAACCATTTCTAAGTATAACAACTTCTCGCAATCACACTTGAACAAAACTAACCGCGTGTTCGAAAGCGTGTTGTTTACAAACAGCAGAAACAAAAGAATACCGACCTTTGCGTTCCAAGGATAGCCGACACACTCGAGAGTAAAAAAAAATCCCTAACGTGCAATGTAGGGGATATAAAGATCTAAAATATATGCAGAAAACTGAGTCACGGATCGGCGTGGCATATAAACACACGTGGTAAGAAAATGCTCTTTAAATGCTCGAAAAAAAATTTTTTTTTTTCAGAAAAATCCTTTGCAGAGTACTTAAATAAAACCTTAATCTGTCGAAATACGAAAATCGATATTTATTTCAAAAATCGTGTACAGCCACAACCTCTGTGATCGCTGCTCGTGCTCTGTCTCGCTGTATGTTCTGTCAAAATGGATAACACTGCTTCGTACTGAAGCGGGACATGTTTAATGGTGGTAAACAAGTTGTTGTTAATATTTTTCACAAGATTATAGATGAAAACCAGCTTCGATTTTTTTTTCGAGAAACGCTATGTAATAAATATAAGTGTGAAAGTATTGTAATTATATGTGTGTCGTAAATGGTAGCGTTATTGAATGACAATCGTGTTTGCGTGCGGGTCGTGGTTCGAAACACATTGTCTATAATTTTTTTGCGGTGTGAATACTTAGGTCATTTAATTATGAAATGCAACAATATATGTTAATTAACTCATACTTAACCACCATTTGTCAAGAAAAATACACGTCTTCTAGTTTCTCATTACACATCGCATGAAAAATTTTGGTTTTCATTGGAAATATACATTCTTAATTATCGATATTTTATAAAAGATTGTTAGAGATTGTTGAAGTTAAGAAGACAATACCCAATTAATTTTTTTGGAGAAAAATGAAAATTCAGATACTCTTTATTTGAATATGCCCATTGTTTTGTAGGACAGACGTGGTCTCATGGAAACATGGAAAACACAAATTTTCGTGCCGCCGAGCACACTGTACAGATGGTGAATTTTTACAGTTGTCACCGTAACACTGCAGTCTGAAGCCAATAGAATTGACCTGGAGCCAAGTTAAGAGATTTGTCGCAAAAGAGAAAACAAGACCCTTACGCTGCCAAACGTACTGGAACTAATGCACGAAGCTCTGTGACAAGTCACTGACGAGCGACGGCGAAATGCAGAACAGCACGTCATAAAAGAGGATTTTTGATGGCTTGGCATTCTATTGCTGATCGCCTCATTATAAACGTAACAGTACCGAAATGTACCATATTGCTTGGAGTCCGATATGGAAGGAGTTCAGAGATTACCAGACGACTGACTGTAATACCTTCACTGGCTTCAATATTTAAGTACATGGAAAATCAGCAGTGCGTTTTTACGCCACGCATTGCTCATGCAGAAAAATTACTCTTGTTGCAGTCAGGAATGTTCATCTCTCTTGTTTTTAATTAGAATACCCAAGACTCTTGCTGAACCGGCCATCCCTCGCACGTATGGATGCCGGATTAGCGGAAGTGCCGGATTGTTAAAATACTTTCATTTTTACAGAAAACTTAGTCCGTGAGTGTGTACACGCACAGTCGACGTTTACTGTGCAACATGTCCGAAACTTTTGGCTGTCGCCATGATGATGCGACGGTAGTAAGCTTTATCACCCAACGGCTTTACAAGCATTTCATAGATCCTGCCATGTTTCTGAGTGTTGCATATGTAGTCCAGCAAGGCGTCTCCAGCTGAAGCAGCAGCAGTTTGAGGTGTCCTCATCTCCTCTCCTCCTCCTGTGTCTCCTTCATCAGTTTCATCGTAACTTTCCTCTCAGTTTATGATTACCCCTTTTCAGCTGAAGTTTGGTCATAAATAGTTGATCGTCCAATACTGTTGCCAGCAACAATGGTTTTCTGGGAAGAACCTCAGTCCAGTTTGTCTAATTTCGAGGTCTAGCATAACGTGTTTCCCTTTGGAAGCGACGATAATGATCCGTAATGAAAGCCACAATTTCAAAGAGTACAGGAATGTCATTAACTAACAGCATTGTTGCAACAAAATTTCATTATTATAGGTGTCATTTCAAGTTGAACGACTAGACGCTGAAAGTGTGCCAGATTACTGAGAGGTCCGTATTAGCGAGAGTTTAGTGTGCTATGTTAGCTAACATCGAGACCAGTCATGTTTTCCGACCGTTCACCTAAAAGGCTTATCGCCTGAGTCTTGCGGTATATTATTTCCTTCTGTTTAAAAGTTAAATGGCATTCAAAGCTATATTGTTTCTGTGCTAGTGTCTTTTTTTACGTATCCACTGGAACTGTTCACATAACTGCAGGTTAGTTGCATCACTTGCCTGGCCAGTGCTGTCGAAGTAAAATGCGCCAGTAAAGCTGTTACTCCATATTATTACTGACAAGGGGACCCTCCATACCGTAAATCACAGATTTTGATGTGCTTCAAATATGTTGTAGAGGCACTTATTCTGAGTAGCTGGCTACCCGATTTTTTAGCGACGGGCCTTGGTTTTTGAGAAAATCGATTTTGAATTTCATTGTGTGAGTTGTATACCGTAACATTACACTTATTTCGAGCAACTGAGCGTAGCGCAGCGATAAAGGTTCACGGCTACCGTACTGTAGGTACCGTGTTCGAAACCTGCTGGTGTTCTACTTTTTATTTTTTTTTCAAAATCGACCGAATTTTTCAATTTTATTTTAAAGAATATGAACAAATAGTGTAAGGCGTGTGAAATTATAAAGATATATTCAGTTATTAATTTTTTTCTGTCATACAATATTACAAAATCTTATTTTTCATCGTCCACATTGCTTGATGTGCCAGAACAATATTGTGGGTGATACGTATCACAGAAACAATGGAAGCACACATTTTCGTAGTACCACGCGCATTTTATGAAAGCAACCGTCTTGCAGGCGCACGGTTTCTTCATGAGCGATACCGGGAAACACAATTCCTTTGCGTTCAAAAAGATTTCGATTTCATCCACTAATTTCGATGCGAACCATGCGTATCTAATCATGCTTTCAAAATTAGGTGCGCTGTATTGATGTAGGATTAGCGAATGTAATTTTATCGAATCTTCCCTATAAGCGATCTCTCTATTGTCTTTCATGAAGTCGGGAGCATTCTGAATAATTTTCGTGACGATTTTCACCTGTCGGTAAAAATAAATATCGCAGGGCTGGCAATAAGGGGTGCACTTTGGTGGGACCACTTTTAGGGTGCAGGTGCTCACTTTCGTTTAATGGTTCAAATGGCTCTCAGCAGTATGGGACTTAACTTCTGAGGTCATCAGACCCCTAGAACTTAGAACTACTTAAACCTAACAAACCTAACGACGTCACACACATCCATGCCCGAGGCAGCATTCGAACCTGCGACCGTAGCGGTCGCGCGGTTCGAGACTGTAGCGGCTAGAACTGCTCGGCCACCCTGGCCTGGTTTCCTTTTATGAGTGAATAGATGATCGTATAAAGTTTAATCGGTTTGCCCGTCCCACGTACGGAAGAATTACAGAACGCAAAAATTCTTCGTACACCAGTTTCGTGAACTTCCCGGATTTCGTGCAGGACGCGACTGCATTTCTGTATTTCCCAGTTAATTCGTCTACTCGTTTCTGAACGTTAGGACCAAATTTTCCAGATGGTTCCTGCATACATAAAAAAAGACGTTTTGGGAGCAGGATTCGAACACGGTACCTCCAGCGCGGTAACCGTGAACCTTTACCGCTTTTTTTTCCGTAGGCTACGCTGGCTTGCTCGAAATATATGTAATGTCACTGGTAAACAAATCGCGCAGTGAACTTCAAAATCGATTTTCTCAGAAACCAAGGCCCGTCGCTAAAAAACCGGATAGCCAGGTACCCAGGGTTAAGTGCCTCTACAACATATTTGAAGGGCATCAAAATCCGTGATTTACAGTATGGAGGGTCCCATTGTGAGTAGATGTACGCGTAACACACAGCATAAAATGCACCGTCAGTATCGTACTTGACTGTACTCGAGACAGCTTGACTTCTGCTCCATGTGTAACAAAATCCAATGAGGTTCCAGCAAACGCGGAGGAATACATAGTGTAATGTTTACGTGAGGCTCATTATTATGACGAACGGAGTACAGAAGCAGCTGTAGCCAGCAAGGGCGGCAACACGCGGTACTAATTTCATCTTCCTCATTTCACGTGGGGTTGTATTTTCAATCGAGTGATCTTTGTGCAACGTATTATCTCCAAGATCACTCATCGAGTGTCATATTTCCTGCGCTTTTTGGCATTCCTTTTTGGATGGCCAGCGGTGTATACATGCAGGCTGAAGCGATGAATGAAAATTTGTACCAAGGCTGGGATTCAAAGCCCGGTCTCCTGCTCTCGAGGCAGATGTGCTGACCAGTGCTCCACCCTGGCACAGTGGCTTTGCACGACTGGACAAATTACCCTAGCACACCTCCCTGCTCAGTCAATCAGCAGCCCCCTAGACTCGAATACCAATGCAGAACTATAAATGGAATAGCATCTCAGCATCGGACAAAACAGTTGATTTTGCCTGAAACCCAGGCATTGGCATTTTTAATCAAATGAAACTACATGGTTCGGGAGACATCTCAGGTCTCAAACATTTATGATGTAGCAGGATGGTTTGAAAAGTTCTCGGAATGACCACGAGAGGTCAGCGCAAGCGCAATGAGCTGTTCACGTGATATTCATTGGCCTGTAAACACGTGCCATATCAGTGATCTCGGAAGAGAGCTGTGGCGGTGACGTGTCTGTTGTTCCCCCGTAGAGATTTGTGAAGATGGAAAAAAGTGGAGATGGAGCAATGATTAAGTACTTTGTAAAGAAAGGTATGAAAGCAAAGGGCATTTGTACTGAATTACCAGAATACACCGGGGAACTCTGCTCCTTCATCTTCAGCTTTTGCCAAGTGGGCCAATGAATTTAAATTTGGTCTGGAGACAATAAAATGATGATCCGCGTGGTGGTCAGCCAAGATGTGTCACTACTCCAGAAATGATTGCAAAAGTGGATAAAATGGTCACGACGGATCACCGATTGAAAGTGCGTGAAATTTGCTCGCGCTTGCCAGATGTCATCAGAAAGGGTTATATCACATTTTAACTGAAGAATTAGAAATGAAAAAAAATTGTCTGCAAGATGGGTGCCGCGACTCTTGCCGCTGGATCAAACACACACGAGGATGGACATATCGGGACAATGTTTGGCTCGTATTAGGAGAAACTAACAAGATTTTTTGCACTGGTTTGTGAGGGTTTGGTGCCCTACTACACCCCATAGACAAAACAACAGTCATAGCAGTGGAAACATGTTGATTCACCTCCACCTAAGAAAGCAGAGACAATTCCTTCAGCGGGAAAGGTCACGACGTCAGTGTTCTTGGATGCGAAGGGGATTGTGTTTGTATATTATTTCCACATTGGGCAAACAATTACTGGAGAATACTATGCTAACCTCCGGGACAAACTGCAACAAAAGATACGTGAAAAAAGGCCAGGTTTAGCAAAGAAGAAAGTCATCTTCCATCAAGACCGTGTGCGCTGCACACATGTACCGTCAAGTGATATGGCTCTTGTCAGACTTCCACCTCTTCCCAAAACTGAAACTTTTTCTTAGTGGACGAAGATTCACTTCGAATGAAGAATTGATAGCCGGAGTTAACATCTATTTTGCTGGCCTGCACGAAACTCATTTTCAAGATGGGACCGAGGCACTGGAACATTGTTGAACCGAGAGCATTAATCTACAAGGAGACTACATTGAAAAGTAAAAGAAGTTTCAGTCATGTAACTACTTTTTTTCTTTTCCGTTCCGAGAAGTTTCCAAAGCACCTTCGTCTATATACATAATGAAATGAATAATGAGGCACGAGTGGGAATTTGGATTGACAAGGGAGTTGTGGTATGGTAACCTGTGCAGTTGTGCAAAGCCACTCTGCCAGGGCAGCGTAGTGTTTAGAGCATCTGCCTAGTGAGTGGGAGACCCGGCTTTGAATCCTGGCCGCGTTCAAGTCTGTGTATCTGTTCATGTCCCCTTTTAGTCCTGTTTAGCATGGGTCTTTGGTATGGTCCCACAAACTTGAGCAGTATTCTGAGATGGGATGTAGGAGTCATTTTGAACCAAAATCTGCCACTTGCTTTACCTCTGACTGTACCGATGTGATCATCACATTTCGTATTCCTACAAATTGTTGTTGTTGCTGCTGCTGCTGCTGCTGCTGCTGCTGCTGCTGCTGCTGCAGTCTTCAGTCCTGAGACTGGTTTGATGCAGCTCTTCATGCTACTCTATCCTGTGCAAGCTTCTTCATCTCCCAGTACTTACTGCAACCTACATCCTTCTGAATCTGCTTAGTGTATTCATCTCTTGGTCTCCCTCTACGAGTTTCAGCCCCCGTGCTTCTCTCCAATACTAAATTGCCGATCCCTTCATGACTCAAAATATGCCCTACCAACCGATCCCTTCTTCTAGTCAAGGTGTGCGACAAATTTCTCTTCTCTCCAATTCTATTCACTACCTCCTCATGGTGGTGGTCGGAGGATGTATGGGACAGGGATTGCGTCTAGGTATATTGCAGGGATATGAGCCATGAGGTGAGAAGTGGGGTGCAGGCGTGGATGGATGAGGATATCGTGTAGGTACAGTAGGTGGCAAAATACTATTGTGGGAAGGGTGGGAAGTATAGTGGGTAGGGCATTCCTCATTTCGGGGCACAATGAGAGGTAGTGGAAACCTTGGCCCAGCATGTGACTCTCCACTTCGACAGCTGCAATCCGTTCCATACCGAGAAGTCTTCCGTACAGCGTATATGCTCGTGGCTGTCGATCTATAGTGACGAGTAGCCTGTGTCAAAATATACCGAGGGTCTGACTGAGGCCCTCACAGGCCGAAATTGCCCTCCCAGCCTTGTGTAGGAACAGATCTCTTGTGCCTTCTCTCTCCAAACGCCCACCAGCTCCCAAAGTCCCACCGTCCACCCACAGTGGAGCATTCCTGTCGCGACTCGGCACCATCCAGGACTGGAGCAACTGAGTCACATTCTCTGCCAAGGTTTCCACTACCTCTCATTGTGCCCTGAAATGTGGAGTGCCCTACCCACTATACTTCCCACCCTTCCCACAATAGTATTTTGCCGCCCACTGTACCTACACGATATCCTCGTTCATCCGTACTTCACCCTTGCGCCCCACTCGTTGCGTCATGGCTCATATCCCTGCAACAGACCTAGAGCAAGCCCTGTCCCATACATCCTCCGACCACCACCCACTAGAACCTGGTCACATACATCACCCATCCCACTGAAGGTAGATCTACCTGTGAAAGTAGTCATGTGGTCTACAAGCTAAGTTGGAAACACTGTGCCGCTTCCTACATGGTCATTACAACTGACGAGCTGTCTGTCCATACGAATATCCACCGAGAAACTGTGGCCAAGAGACAGCTGGACCAGCCACTTGCTGAACATGCTGCCCAACACCCTGTGCTTCACTTCGTTGACAGGTCCAGATGGAATCCCAACTCGGTTCTACAAAGGGTATTCTACGGCACTGGCACCTTAGTTTGCTCGCATTTATCTCGAATCTCTCGCACAGTACTAAGTCCCGAGTGACTGAAAAAAGTGCATGTGACTGTTGCACGTAAGAAAGATAAGAGATTGGACCTGGAAAATTACTGACCTATATACTTAAGATTGGTTCGCTGCAGAATCCTAGAACATATTCTCAGTTTGAATATAATAAATTTCCTAGAGACCGAAAAGCATTGCTTATATCAAATTCAGCTTGCCCTTTTCTCGCATATTATACGAGGTGCATTCAAGTTCTAAGGCCTCCGATTTTTTTTCTCCGGACTGGAAAGAGATAGAAACATGCGCATTGTTTTAAAATGAGGCCGCGTTCATTGTGAATACGTCCCAGAAATCGCAGCACCGTACGGCAGATGGAATTTTACTGCCAGTGGCGAGAATGAGAACTGTTTTAAATACTTAAAATGGCGACGTTTTCCTTACTTGAACAGTGTGCAATCATTTGTTTTCTGAATTTGCGTGGTGTGAAACCAATTGAAATTCATCAACAGTTGAAGGAGACATGTGTTGACAGAGTTATGGATGTGTCGAAAGTGCGTTCGTGGGTGCGACAGTTTAATGAAGGCAGAACATCGTGTGACAACAAACCGAAACAACCTCGGGCTCGCACTAGCCGGTCTGACGACATGACCGAGAAAGTGGAGATAATTGTTTTGGGGGATCGCCGAATGACTGTCCAACAGATCGCCTCCGGAGTTGGCATTTCTGTGGGTTCTGTGCACACAATCCTGCATGACGACCTGAAAATGCGAAAAGTGTCATCCAGGTGGGTGCCACGAATGCTGACGGACGACCACAAGGCTGCCCATGTGGCACGTTGCCGAGCAATGTTGACGCGCAACGACAGCAGGAATGGGACTTTCTTTTCGTCGGTTGTGACAATGGATGAGACGTGGATGCCATTTTTCAATCCAGAAACAAAGCGCAAGTCAGCTCCATGGAAGCACACAGATTCACCACCACCAAAAAATTTCGGGTAACCGCCAGTGCTGAAAAAATGATGGTGTCCATGTTCTGGGATAGCGAGGGCGTAATCCTTACAAATTGCGTTCCAAAGGGCACTACGGTAACAGGTGCATCCTACGAAAATGTTTTGAAGAACAAATTCCTTCCTGCACTGCAACAAAAACGTCCGGGAAGGGCTGCGCGTGTGCTGTTTCACCAAGACAACGCACCCGCATATCGATCTAACGTTACACAACAGTTTCTTCGTGATAACAACTTTGAAGTGATTCCTCATGCTCCCTACTCACCTGACCTGGCTCCTAGTGACTTTTGGCTTTTTCCAACAATGAAAGACACTCTCCGTGGCCGCACATTCACCAGCCGTGCTGCTATTGCCTCAGCGATTTTCCAGTGGTCAAAACAGACTCCTAAAGAAGCCTTCGCCGCTGCCATGGAATCGTGGCGTCAGCGTTGTGAAAAATGTGTACGTCTGCAGGGCGATTACGTCGAGAAGTAACGCCAGTTTCATCGATTTTGGGTGAGTAGTTAATTAGAAAAAAAAATCGGTGGCCTTAGAACTTGAATGCACCTCGTACTGTGAACTATGGATGAAGGGCAACAGCCAGATTCTCAGAAGCATTTGATACGGTGCCCCACTTCTGACGGTTAAACAAAGTACGACCATACAGAATAGGTTCCCAGGTATGTGAGTGGCTCAGAGCCTTCTTAAGCAATAGGACCCAGTGTGTTGTCCTCGACGGTGAGTGATTGTCAGAGACAATTGTATTGTCAGGAGTGGCCCAGGAAACTGTGATAGGACCTCTGCACACTGATGAGCCAAAACGTTTATGACCTGCTTGATAGCTTGTTTGTCCGTCTTTGGAACGAAATACATCACTGTTTCTGCAGGGCATTGATCTGATGGTTCGTGGGTATGTTTGTTGGAGGTATTCAGCATTAGGAGTCCACGCACAGATCATGTAATTCGTGTAAATAATGGCACATATGCAGTGATGATGCCTAATAGCAATCCAGATGGATTCCATAGTATTTACAAGAGGTCGCCGAGACATCAACGTGAGTTCAGTTTAGTGTTCCTCGAACCACTGTAACACAGACCTGACTCCGAGGCACTGACGATTATACTGCTGAAAAATGACATCATTGTCAGGGAAGACATCGAGCACGAAGGGATGCGATGCAGGCGGTTCGTAGCTGTCGGTGTGACTTAAATTACTACCACAAGACCCGTGTGAGCGCAGAACAACAAACGTCTCTAATAGCGTAATACTGCTCCCACCAGCCTCTGTGTGTGGTGCACTGCACGTTTCGAGGTGCCGTTCACCTCGCTGACGGTGTTTGTGGAGAGAACCGTCAACCTCATGTAGCAAAACTGGGATTCAGCTGAAGAGCCAACACGTTTCCATTGATAAATGCTCGAATCCCCACGGTCCCGTGCTCACTGCGGTCATAACTGACAACATTGTTGGGTCAGCTTATAAACAAAAAGGCGTGGTCTGCTGCTGACCTCCATCTTCAACAATGTACGATGAATGGTGTGCTCAGAAACATTTGTGCATGCACCAGCATTCTGCTCTTTTGTCAGAGATTCCAAGTACCACTATCTATCCTACTTTGTAGAGCCGACAAGCCTCCGAACTGCACATTCTGTAAAGAATTGTCGATATCCGACCATTTAGCACCTATTCGTAGTTTCACTGTCCACCTACCTCTTTCCGTAGATGCTCACGACAGTAGCACGTGAACATTAGACCAGGTTTGCCATTTTGGATAGGTTCGTTCACAGGCTCTGCGTAATAATAACCTGTCCTTTGTCAAAGTCACTTATCTCAATGGATTTCTCCACTTGCAGCCAATATCTCTGCTAGTACAGGGTGGCGCAGGGGAACGGGAAATTTTGAACGTTACAGTTGGCAGCACTGTAACGCCGACAGATGTTCGAAACTTTGCACAATTGATGTGAACGCATTGCCATTTAGTAATCGTGGAGAATTGGACTGGCGCGGAACGTGCAGTAGCCGTGAGAGCGCTTTACAAAAATGGTGATGGTGCGACTGCCGCGCAGAGAACATTTCGACAGCGTTACCAGCTTGGACGTCACGGACGTGTCCCATCTGCGCATGCGATTACAGCGTGGGTGCGTAATTTTGAAGAAACAGGATCTGCCTTGAAAAAGAAACCTCCAGGTGGCATTCCAACGGTACGTACCGCAGAGAACATTTCAGCTGCTAGATCTGCAATCGAGACAAGTCCACGCCGCTCCGTTCGACAGCATGCATCTTCGCTAGGCATTAAGCGACGAAGCTTACAAAGAATACTGCACGAATTAGACTTCCATCCCTATAAGTTGCAGATTGTGCAACACTTACACGAACGAGACCCAGCGTCACGTGTGGAGTTTAGTAGCCAGATGTTGGCTAAAATCAACGAGGACGCAAATTTCCTTGGTAACTTATGAATATCAGACGAAGCCCATTTCCACCTGAACAGATTCGTGAACAAACAGAATTTTCGTTACTGGGCACAGGACAATCCTTGTGAGTTTCACCAGCAACCACTACATAGCGCCAAGATCACAATATGGTGTGCTGTATCGTGTCATAGTGTTATCGGCCCTTATTTTTTTGAACGTGAGGATGGTAGTGCAGTGACAGTAACATCCGCTCGATATGTTGAAATGCTTCAAACATACTTTACACCGAGACTTAATCTTAACGTTGAAAACATGTGGTTTCAGCAGGACGGAGCCACGTCACACACTGCTCGACAATCGATGGCAGCAGTTCATCAGTTGTTTGGAAGACACATTATTTCACGTAACGGTGACATTGCATGGCCTACGAGATCCCCTGATCTTAGTGTGTGCGACTTCTTCCTGTGGTGATATCTTAAAGCCAAGGTGTACCGCACACGTCCTGCAACAATCCATGAGCTGAAGGAGAACATTGAAAACGAAATCACTGCCATTCCCCAAGATTTGCTACACCACGCATTCCAGAGTTTTCATAACAGGCTGTTAGAGTGTGAACGCCGAATGGGAGCACATCTTTCCGATGTCATCTTTAAAAAGTAAAGAGACACTTTTGGGCATTTTGATTGTAAAGACTACTGAATAATGGCATACTGAATACATTCACTCTTGTTAATAAATTACTAGTTTTATGAATTTATTCATGGAAATGAAGTAATTTCGAAATTTCCCATTTCCCTGCGCCACCCTGTATGGTCCCGTGTCCATGTCTAGTCTGCTTACATACTTAAGTTACTGCGACACGTGCCCACAACGCTGACAGGCAGCGTCCGACATTGTGGTGGACAGTGGTCATTATAGTTTGGCTTATCAGTGTATACACTAATAATTTGGCGGAAGGGGTGGGCAGCAATCTGCGGTTGTTTGATGATGATATTGTGGTGTCAAAGTTGAGTGACTGTAGGAGGGTACCAGATGACTTAGAAAAAATTTCTAGTTGGTGTGAGGAATGGTAGCTAGCTGTAAATATAGGAAAATGTAATTTAATACAGTGTTGTTGTTGTGGTCTTCAGTCCTGAGACTGGTTTGATGCAGCTCTCCATGCTACTCTATCCTGTGCAAGCTTCTTCATCTCCCAGTGCCTACTGCAACCCACATCCTTCTGAATCTGCTTAGTGTATTCATCTCTTGGTCTCCCTCTATGATGTTTACCCTCCGCACTGCCCTCCAATGCTAAATTTGTGATCCCCTGATACCTCAAAACATGTCCTACCAACCGATCCCTTCTTTTAGTCAAGTTGTGCCACAAGCTTCTCTTCTCCCCAATCCTATTCAATACCTCCTCATTAGTTATGTGATCTACCCACCTTATCTTCAGCATTCTTCTGTAGCACCACATTTTGAAAGCTTCTATTCTCTTCTTGTCCAAACTGGTTATCGTCCATGTTTCACTTCCATACATGGCTACACTCCATACAAATACTTTCAGAAACGACTTCCTGACACTTAAATCTATACTCGATGTTAACAAATTTCTCTTCTTCAGAAACGATTTCCTTGCCATTGCCAGTCTACATTTTATATCCTCTCTACTTCGACCATCATCGGTTATTTTACTCTCTAAATAGCAAAACTCCTTTACTACTTTAAGTGTCTCATTTCCTAATCTAATCCCCTCAGCATCACACGATTTAATTTGACTACATTCCATTATCCTCATTTTGCTTTTGTTGATGTTCATCTTAAATACTCCTTTCAAGACACTGTCCATTCTGTTCAACTGCTCTTCCAAGTCCTTTGCTGTCTCTGACAGAATTACAATGTCATCGGCGAACCTCAAAGTTTTTACTTCTTCTCCATGAATTTTAATACCTACTCCAAATTTTTCTTTTGTTTCCTTTACTGCTTGCCCAATATACAGATTGAATAACATCGGGGAGAGGCTACAACCCTGTCTCACTCCTTTCCCAACCACTGCTTCCCTTTCATGCCCCCCGACTCTTATAACTGCCATATGGTTTCTGTACAAATTGTAAATAGCCTTTCGCTCCCTGTATTTTACACCTGCCACCTTTAGAATTTCAAAGAGAGTATTCCAGTCAACATTGTCAAAAGCTTTCTCTAAGTCTACAAATGCTAGAAATGTAGGTTTGCCTTTTCTTAATCTTTCTTCTAAGATAAGTTGTAAGGTTAGTATTGCCTCACGTGTTCCAACATTTCTACAGAATCCAAACTGATCTTCCCCGAGGTCGGCTTCTACCAGTTTTTCCATTTGTCTGTAAAGAATTCGCGTTAGTAATTTGCAGCTGTGACTTATTAAACTGATAGTTCGGTAATTTTCACATCTGTCAACACCTGCTTTCTTTGGGATTGGAATTATTATATTCTTCTTGAAGTCTGTGGGTATTTCGCCTGTCTCATACATCTTGCTCACCAGATGGTAGAGTTTTGTCATGACGCTCTCCCAAGGCCATCAGTAGTTCTAATGGAATGTTGTTTACTCCCGGGGCCTTGTTTTAACTCATGTCTTTCAGTGCTCTGTCAAACTCTTCACGCAGTATCTTATCTCCCATTTCATCTTCATCTACATCCTCTTCCATTTCTATAATATTGTCCTCAAGTACTTCGCTCTTTTATAAACCCTCTATATACTCCTTCCACCTTTCTGCCTTCCCTTCTTTGCTTAGAACTGGGTTGCCATCTGAACTCTTGATATTCATACAAGTGGTTCTCTTCTCTCCAAAGGTCTCTTTGATTTTCCTGTAGGCAGTATCTATCTTACCCCTAGTGAGACAAGCCTCTACATCCTTACATTTGTCCTCTAGCCATCCCTGCTTAGCCATTTTGCACTTCCTGTCGATCTCATTTTTGAGACGTTTGTATTCCTTTTTGCCTGCTTCATTTACTGCATTTTTATATTTTCTCCTTTCATCAGTTAAATTCAATATTTCTTCTGTTACCCAAGGATTTCTATTAGCCCTCATCTTTTTACGTACTTGATCCTCTGCTGCCTTCACTACTTCATCCCTCAGAGCTACCCATTCTTCTTCTACTGTATTTCTGTCCCCCATACCTGTCAATTGTTCCCTTATGCTCTCTCTGAAACTCTCTACAGCCTCTGGTTCTTTCAATTTATCCAGGTCCCATCTCCTTAAATTCCCACATTTTTGCAGTTTCTTCAGTTTCAATCTGCAGTTCATAACCAATAGATTGTGGTCAGAATCCACATCTGCCCCTGGAAATGTCTTACAATTTAAAACCTGGTTCCTAAACCTCTGTCTTACCATTATATAATCTGTCTGATACCTTTTAGTATCTCCAGGATTCTTCCAGGTATACAACCTTCTTTCATGATTCTTGAACCAAGTGTTAGCTATGATTAAGTTATGCTCTGTGCAAAATTCTACGAGGCGGCTTCCTCTTTCATTTCTTCCCCCCAATCCATATTCACCTACTATGTTTCCTTCTCTCCCTTTTCCTACTGACGAATTCCAGTCACCCATGACTATTAAATTTTAGTGTCCCTTCACTACCTGAATAATTTCTTTTATCTCGTCATACATTTCATCAATTTCTTCATCATCTGCAGAGGTAGTTGGCATATAAACTCGTACTACTGTAGTAGGCGTGGGTTCGTGTCTATCTTGGCCACAATAATGCCTTCACTATGCTGTTTGTAGTAGCTAACCCGCACTCCTATTTTTTTATTCATTATTAAACCTACTCCTGCATTACCCCTATTTGATTTTGTATTTATAACCCTGTATTCACCTGACCAAAAGTCTTGTTCCTCCTGCCACCGAACTTCACTAATTCCCACTATATCTAACTTTAACCTATCCATTTCCCTTTTTAAATTTTCTAACCTACCTGCCTGATTAAGAGATCTGACATTCCACGCTCCGATCCGTAGAACGCCAGTTTTCTTTCTCCTGATAACGACGTCCTCTTGAGTAGTCCCCGCACGGAGATCCGAATGGGGGACTATTTTACCTCCGGAATATTTTACCCAAGAGGACGCCATTATCATTTAATCATACAGTAAAGCTGCATGTCCTCGGGAAAATTTACGGCTGTAGTTTCCCCTTGCCTTCAGCAAGGCCGTTTTGGTTAATGTTACAAGGCCAGATCAGTCAATCATCTAGACTGTTGCCCCTGCAACTACTGAAAGGGCTGCTGCCCCTCTTCAGGAACCACACGTTTGTCTGGCCTCTCAACAGATACCCCTCCGTTGTGGTTGCACCTACGGTACGGCCATCTGTATCGCTGAGGCACGCAAGCCTCCCCACCAACGGCAAGGTCCATGGTTCATGGGGTGATTTAATACAGATGAGCAGGAAAAACAAACATGTAATGTTCGAATGTAACACTAGTTGTGTGATGCCTGACATAATCGTGCCGATTAAATATCTTTGTGTAATGTCGCAAAGTGAAACGAAATGAACGAGCGTGTAAGAGTTGTAGTACGGAAGGCAAATGTTCAACTTCGGTTTTTTGGCAGAATTTTAAGAACGTGTGGTTCATTTGTAAAGGAGATCGGATATAGAACGTTAGTGCGACCTATTCTCGAGTACTGCTCGAGTGTTTGGAATCCTTACCAGGTCGGATTACACAAAGACATTGTTACTGGTAGTTACGAACAACAAGCAAGTGTTACGGAGACGGTTTGGAACTGAAATGGGAATCACTGGAGGAGCGCTATTGAAAAAATTTGGAGAACTTGTGTTTGAGGCTGAATGGAGAACGATTATTGCTGCACACACATATTTGGCATAAAGACCGAGGCCCTAAGATTTGAGAGATTTGTGCTTGTATGGTGGCATATAGAGAGTCGTTTTTCCCTCACTCCGATTGAGAGTGGAAGAGGAGAGAAAGTTACTAGTACTGGTACAGGGTACCCTAAGCAACACACTGTACGTTGCACCCTAACAACCTACCATGCCACTGCTTGCTCTCACAGGCAGTACATCATGTTACCCCACCCCTGTACTTGGGTGGAGGATATTGAATTATGGAGAAAACAGCGCACACACAGGTTTCACCAAGTAATGGGACAGTGCTATGAAATGTTCAAAACCCGCATTAACAAACTCTCAGGGACACATTAACAAACTCATGGGGACAGACGCAAACTACCTGGAAGGCATACTTAAAAAATTAAGAACTCTAGAGTATTCTTCACTTCGTGCATATTGCTCCTGTAGGAATCGTAAAGACGAGATTAGACTAATTACAGTTCACACCGAGGAATATAAAGAGTCACTCTTCCTGCACTCCGTGCACAAATAGTATAGGAAGAAACCTTGATAACTGGTACGATGGAACTACCCTCTGACATGTACTCCACACTGGTTTGCAGACTATGGACGTAGGTGCAGAAATAGAAATTTGTATGCTGTCCTGCAGTTTCCGTACAGTTTCTAGATATGAAATAGGAAGTACAATTACAAGGAGAGACAATACTTTAATAAAAATAAATGTTTTCCAGGTATACGAAGGGGCTGGTTGCTTGACGCTTACACGATTACTGTGCCAGTTGTCAAGGAAAGCAGTGACCTACATGGTTAACCTCATACTCACTGAGTCATTCGTTCGAGAGCCTTCTGCGATGTGGAATGAATCAAGAGCAGGTAGCGCGCCCACACACACACACACACACACACACACACACACACAGAGAGAGAGAGAGAGAGAGAGAGAGAGAGAGAGAGAGAAGGGGGGGAGGGGGAGGGGGGGGCTAGGAGTGTTTGAATGAGTGCCTGCTTGTAGTGCACACATATGATTGTCTTTGTGAGGAAGGTGCTGCTCCTGCTTTTAACATTTCCCAGCTGTAGCACTTTACTGAGGTGCCTAAAGTCATGGATAGAGATATCCACCTACACAGGTGGCGGTAGTATTGCGTACACGATTTATAAAAGGGCAGCGCATTGGCGGAGCTGTCATTTGTACCCGGGTGATTTATGTGAAAAACTTTCTGACACGATTATGACTGCACGACGGGAATTAATAGACTTGGAATGCACAATGGTAATTGAGTTTTCTGCTGATTTTCAAAATTGAATGCCCCTCTCCATTTTGGAAATCATTAGAGATCTTAGTATTCCGCGATCCACAGTGTTTGTCTGAGAATACGAAATTCCAGACATTACCTCCCTTCACGGACAGCACGATGGCTGGAAGCCTTCACTTAATGACTCAGAGCAGTGGGGTTTTGTGTAGTTGTCAGTGCTAACATACAAGCAACACTGCACGAAATAACCACAGAAATCAATGCGGGATGTACGATGAATGTATCCGTTAGGGCAGTGTCGCAAAATTTGGTTTTAGTGGACTACGGCAGCACACGACCGATCTGAGTGCCTTCGCTGACAGCAAGAGATCGCCTTCAGCACCTCTCCTGGTCTCGTGACCGTATCAATTGAACCCTGGACGACTGGAAAACTGTGGCCCGCTCGGATGTGTCCCCGATTTCGGTAGTTGAGAGCTGACAGTCGGGTTCGAGTGTGGTGCAGACTCCGTGGAGCCAAAGGCCCGAGTTGTCAACGAGGCACTGTGCAAGCTGGTGGTGGCTCCATAAGAGTGTGGGAATGAACTGTGTCCTCTGGTCCAACTAAACCGACCATTGGTTACGACCATTGAAGCCGTTCGTCTACTTCGTGCTCCCAAACCGTAATGGAAGATTTACGGATGACAGTCCACAGTGTCATCGGGTCACAATTGTTCGCAAATGGTTTGCAGAACATCCTGGATAATTTGAGTGAATGATTTGTCCGTCCAGATCACCCGAAACGAATCCCATCGATTACTTACGGGACTCGATCGAGATGTAAGTTTGTGCATAAAATCCCACACTGACAACACTTTTGCAATTCTGGGCAGCTGCAGAGGCCGCGGGGTCAGTATTTCCGCAGGGGACCTCCGACAACTTACTGAGGCAGTGCCACTCTGTTGCTGCACTATACAAGGCAGAAGGTGCTCTGAGACAATATCAGGAGGTATCCCATGATTTTTGTCACCTCAGTCTATACTGTGTGATTATCTAACGTTACTGAGCTCAGAAAACAGTATCATGTACCACAAAGGTTAAAATCTGTGACATACACACTATTTTATCAAAAATATCTGGACACCTGGCTGAAAATGCCTTACAAGTTCGTGGTGCCCTCCGTCAGTAATGCTGGAATTCCATATGCTCTCGGCCCTCCCTTAGCCTAGATGATAGCTTCCACTCTTGCAAGCATATGTGCTGGAAGGTTTCTTGGGGAATGGTAGCCCATTCTTCACGGAGTGCTGCGCTGAGGAGAGGCCTGGCACGAAGTCGGCTTTCCAAAACATCCCAAACGTGTTCTATAAGATTCAGGTCATGACTCCGTGCAGGCCAGTCCAACGCAGGGATTTTATGGTTGTGCACCCACTCCACCACAGGCTGTGCATACGAACAGGTGTTCGATCGTGTTCAAAGATACAATCGCCGTCACCGAATTGCTCTTCAACAGCGGGAAGCGAGAAGGTGCGTAAAACACCAATGTAGGCCTGTGCTGTGATAGCGCCACACAAAACAACAAGGGGTGCAAGGCCCCTCCACGAAAAACACGACCACACCATAACATCAGTGCCTCCGAGTTTTACTGTCGGCACTACGTACACTGGCAGATGACGTTCATCGGGCTTTCGCCATACCCACACCGTGCCATCGGATCGCCACATTGTGTACCGTGATTCGTCACTCCACACATTTTTCCTCTGTTCAGTCGTCCAATGTGTACGCTCCTTACACTGAGCAAAGCGTCATTTGACGTTTACCGACATGATGTCTGGCTTATGAGCAGCCGCTCGACCGTGAAATCCAAGTATTCTCACCTCCCGCCTAACTGTCATAGTACTTGCTGTGGATCCTGATGCAGCTTGGAATTCCTGTGTGATGGTCTGGACAGATGTCTGCCTCTTATACTTTACAACTCTCTTCAACTGTCGGCTGTCTCTGTCGGTCAACACACGAGGTTGGCCTGTATGCTTTTGTGATGTAAGTGTCCCTTCACATTTCCACTTCACTATCACATCGGAAACAGTGGACCTAGGGATGTTTAGGATTGTGTAGATCTCGCGCACAGACGTATGTCACAAGTGACACCCAATCACCTGACCACGTTCGAAGTCCGTGAGTTCTTCGGAGCACCCCATTCTGCTCTCTCACGATGTCTAATGACTACTGAGCTCGGTGATATGGAGTACCTGGAAGTAGGTGGCAGCACAAAGCACCTAATATGACGAACATATGTTTTTGGGGGTGTCCAGATACTTTTGATCACATAGTGTACAAACAGTAGTCTTAGCTGATATTTACATTCCAAGTGTAGATACTGTGATGATTTAGGAAAGCAGAGCTTTATGACGTAGTCTGTTCACATGTTTTTGAATACCTGGTGATTTACAATTTTCTACCTCGTGTCTGCTTGCAAGATATTAAAAACTTTTGCAAAGGAATTATAACTTCTTTCCAAACCCCAATCTTAACTTTTGTTTGAATGTGTTCATATTGAAAATTCTTTGGCATGTATGTAGGTGACTGAGCAACACAATCTATCAGCCTACTGACGTCTCAGATCCGTATTGAGCAAAACGTGAAGCTGGTGGTTTCCCGTTCCATCACAGCTGGGGTTGCTGTTAATTAAAGGGGCATCCGAGTCAACTCTGGGGCACCATGGAAGCGGGTCTGCCATCTGCAGCGGAGGTGAGTACTCTCATTTGCTGGGGTTACTCTCATTTGTTGGGGTGAGATTGTACGTGAGTGCCCTCCTTGAGAGTGAGAGTGTGTGATAATACTGGGGCAATATATGCGGTCAGTTCAGAAAATTCCATAACTTTGTCCACTTACCTCTTATATATTGTGCATGGTCTCCTTCGAAATGTTCTCCTTCACGATTAGTACACTGCTACCAACTCCGTTTTGACTTGCAGAAGCAGTCTCGGTACGCCTCTTGCTAGATTGCGTGACGTGCCGCCTGCGAATTTTCTTTTATCTCGTCTATCGTTGCAAATATTTGTCCTTTCAACAAAGTTTTCAACTTTGGAAGTAAAAAGAAGTCCGCTGAGTCCAGGTCTGGAGATTATGGACGGTCAGGCAGCACAGTGATTTCATTGTTTGTGCAATACTCGTGCACCAACAGAGACGAATCCACGGATGGGTTATCGTGATGCGAGACCCACATTTCAGGCTGTTTCCTTCTCACATTTCCTCGCAGGTGTCGCATCAGATCCTGATAGTGCCATCGATTAACAGTTTGTCCCTGCAACACAAATTCGTGATGAATTTAATCGTTCAAAGTCAAAGAAAACTATCAGCATGTCTTTGTCATTTGACTTAACCTAACGAGCTTTTTTGGTCTTGGATAACCTTTCCCAAACCATTGTGAAGATTGAACCTTCATCTCAACATCATAACCATAGAACCATGTCTAATCACCAATTATGATTCTCTTAAGGAACATCACATTCTCATTTGTGCGATCCAGAAGCTCTTCACAGATAGAGAGGCGAAGGTCTTTCTGGTGTCGACTCTTGAGCCGTGGTACGAACTTGGCGGCAACAGGACGCATTCCGAGATGCTGTGTCAGGATTTCGTGGCGTGATCCAACGGAAATGTTACATTCTGCAATCTCTTGGACAGTCAGTCTTTGATTGGCTCGCACAATTTCGTTGACGTTCCAGGCACGTACTAGGGTCATCTTTAGCTTCCATCTGGTCATATTTAAACCGTGTGAACCATACGTAACACTGAGTACGTCTACAGCACTTATCCCCGTAGACTTCCTGCGTGATTTGGTTTGACTCTGTAAAGGTTTTCTTGAGTTTTACACAAAATTTAATGCAGGCTTGTTGCTCCTCTAACTCTGCCATCTCGAAATTCACAAACTGTGCAACACAACGTTCTACTGAATAAGGCACTGAACAATAACTAACACACATACAACAATGAAACTTGTGGCAGTCACACATTAAACACAGGGGTGACAACCGCATTTCGTTCCAGACCACCATTGGCTCGAAATTACGAGTGTTGCACAATTTTTGAACAGACCTCGTAACTTTAACTCTGGTATGTTTAAAGATAAGATTCAAATTAACCCCATTTCAGAAAATGTGTGGCTTGACTCCCAAAATTTGAGGAAAATACGGACACTGTAATTAGCAATGTGCATATTAATCTTGTATCAGTGGAAGGATTAAATGCTGTGTTGAAGTCTTCCAAAACCCTAAAATAACCAGGAGTAGACAATCTCAGTGTGGAATTATTTAAATATTAAGCTATTAAATTGTCTAAATACCGTCATGTACTGGAAGACGAGCAAACTGCAGTTGTTATCCCATTATTTAAAGCCATCTTACACAACAGAACTGTTGCATACAAGTCTGCACCAGCACCCCAACTGTTTGACTCTGCAGCTGCCAGCCTTTCCGTTAGCTCTCTTACCTGATACACCTAATGTGTAAGTCTGCACCGACATCCTAAAGGTGCTTATTTGTAGCTACAGCCTTGTTTACATCACTGAGTGTGAAAGTATTTTTGTAAGGCTCCTGTTCACCCATATTAAAACTTCTGAGAGGTCTAGGTTTGTATTAGGTCGGTGCATGAGTCTGTAGCATTTTTCCATGAGTTTAATAAACCCAACAGATACACACAACAGAGGCTTTAATCACCGGTAATACATTTGCTTTCACTGTTTGCATTAGTCTGCCAACACTGTGGTAACTTTTTGATTCCACAACTGTAGAAACCGTGTGGTTTTGAGGTGAAGAACTCGGTGAACCGTGTTCGGAGTGCATTTTCATTTGGAAAGGAAGTTCGTTGAAGGTTGTTCAGTAGAGAGTAGAAAACGTGGAAAATCTGAGGTTGCAAGAACAAGTGAGTAAGGTCGGTCCAGAATACTTCACAACCTAACTCTTGTATAGTGCTTTTAGTCACACTAGCAGAATGTGGGCAGGTGTTATCATGGAGTAGCATGTATCTCAAGACATCTCACTTGTTGACAGTAAATGTCAACATTGCTGGTTACACCTCAGGGAAGGAATTCATAGTACACGTCACCATCTTTATCCCTCCAGAAGGATAACTTTATCTTCTGTGGTTGTGCGCAGGTCTTTGTACAGGGTGTTCTGCATTGTTTGCCCCCAACATTTCCTTTCTTTTTCTTATGTTGGCATGTTCTCGTTGTGGTCTCCAGTCCAGAGACTAGTTTGATGCAGCTCTCCATGCTACTCTATCCTGTGCAAGCGTCTTCATCTCCGAGTAACTACTGCAACCTACATCCTTCTGAATCTGCTTGCTGTATTCATCTCTTGGTCTCCCTCTACGATTTTTACCCTCAACGCTGCTCTCCAACACTAAATCGGTGATCCCTTGATGCCTCAAAACATGTCGTACCAACCGATCCCTTCTTCTTGTCAAGTTGTGCCACAAACTCCTCTTCTCCCCAATTCTATTCAGTACCTCCTCATTAGTAATGTGATCTACCCATCTAATCTTCAGCATTCTTCTGTAGCACCACATTTCGAAAGCTTCTATTCTCTTCTTGTCCAAACTATTTATCGTCCACGTTTCACTTCCATACATGGCTACCTTCCATACAAATACTTCCAGAAACGACTTCCTGACATTTAAATCTATACTCGATGTTAACAAATTTCTCTTCTTCAGAAACGCTTTCTTTGCCATTGCCAGTCTACATTTTATATCCCCTCTATTTCGATCATCATCAGTTATTTTGCTCACCAAATAGCAAAACTCATCTACTTTGTCTCATTTCCTAATCTAATTCCCTCATCATCACCTGATTTAATTATACTACATTCCATTATCCTCGTTTTTTGATATCCTCCTTTCAAGACACTGCCCATTCCATTCAACTGCTCCTCGGGGTACTTTGCTGTCTCCAACAGAATTATATTGTCTTCAGCAAACTTCAGAGTTTTTATGTCTTCTCCATGGATTTTAATTCCTACTCCAAATTTTTCTTTTGTTTCCTTTACTGCTTGCTCAATATACAGATTGAATAACATTGGGGAGAGGCTACAGCCCTGTCTCACTCCCTTCCCAACCACTACTTTCCTTTCATGGCCCCTCACCTCTTATAACTGCCATCTCGTTTGTATACAAATTGTAAATAGCCTTCCGCTCCCTGTATTTTACCCCTGCCACCTTCAGAATTTGAAAGAGAGTATTCCAGTCAACATTGTCAAAAGCTTTCTCTAAGTCTACAAATGCTAGAAACGTAGGTTTGCCTTTTCTTAATCTAGCTTCTAAGATAAGTCGTATGGTCAGTTTTGCCTCACGTGTTCCAATATTTCTACGGAATCCAAACTGATCTTCCCCGAGGTCGGCTTCTACCAGTTTTTCCATTCGTCTGTGAATAATTCGCGTTAGTATTTTGCAGCCGTGACTTATTAAACTGACAGTTCGGTAGTTTTCACATCTGTCAACACTTGCTTTCCTTGGGATTGGAATTATTGTATTCTTCTTCAAGTCTGAGGGTATTTCGCCTGTCTCATACATCTTGCTCACCAGATGGTAGAGTTTTATCAGGACTGGCTCTCCTAAGGATATCAGTAGTTCTACTGGAATGTTGTCTACTCCCAGGGACTTTGTTTCAACTTACGTCTTTTAGTGTCCTGTCAAATTCTTCATGCAATATCATATCTCCCATTTCATCTTCATCTACATCCTCTTTCATTTCCATAATATTGTCCTCAAGTACATTTCCCTTGCATAGACCCTCTATATACTCCTTCCACCTTTCTGCTTTCCCTTCTTTGCATAGAACTGGGTTTCCATCTGAGCTCTTGATATTCATACAAGTGGTTCTCTTCTCTCTAGAGGTCTCTTTAATTTTCCTGTAGGCAGTATCTATCTAACCCCTATTGAGATAATCCTCTACATCCTTACATTTGTCCTCTAGCCATGCCTGCTTAGCCATTTTGCACTTCCTGTCGATCTCATTTTTGAGATGTTTGTATTCCTTTTTGCCTGCTTCATTTACTGTACTTTTATATTTTCTCCTTTCATCAATTAAAGTTAATATCTCTTCTGTTACCCAAGGATTTCTACTAGCCCTCGTCTTTTTACATACTTCATTCTCAGCTGTCTTTACTATCTCATCTCTCAAAGCTACCCGTTCTCCTTCTACTGTATTTGTTTCCCCTATTCTTGGAAACCTTCCCTAATCCTCTCTCTGAAACTCTCTACAACCTCTGCTTCTTTCATTTTATCCAGGTCCCATCTCCTTAAATTCCCATCTTTTTGCAATTTCTTTAGTTTTAAGCTACAGTTCGTAACTGACAGATTGTGGTCAGAGTCCACATCTGCCCCTGGAAATGTCTTACAATTTAAAACTTTGTTGCTAAATCTCTGTCTTACCATTATATAGTCTATCTGAAACCTTCCAGTGTCTCCAGGCCTCTTCCACATATACAACCTTCTTTTCTAATTCATAAACTAAGTGTTAGCTTTGATTAAGTTATGCTCTGTGCAAAATTCTACCAGGCGGCTTCCTCTTTCATTCCTTAACCTCATTCCATATTCACCTACTACTTTTCTTTCTCTTCCTTTTCCTACTATCGAATTCCAGTCCCCCATGACTACTATGCACTATCTCAATAATTACTTTTATCTCATCATACATATCATCAATGTCTTCATCGTCTGTGGAGCTAGTTGGCATATAAACTTGTACTACTTTAGTAAGTGTGGGCTTCGTGTCTATCTTGGCCACAATAATGCATTAACTATGATGTTTGTGGTAGCTTACCCTTGCTCTCTCCTTTTTTTATTTTATTTTTTATTCATTATTAAACGTACTCCTGCATTACCTCTATTTGATTTTGTTTTTATGACCCTGTATTCACCTGACCAGAAGTCTTGATCCTCCTGCCACAGAACTTCACTAATTCCCACTGTATCTAACTTTAACCTATCCATTTCCCTTTTTAAATTTTCTAACCTACCTGCCCGTTTAAGGGACCTGACATTCTGTGCTCTGCATCGTAGAACACCAGTTTTGTTTCTCCTGATAACAACATCCTCCTTATTAGATACTGCCCGGAGATCAGAATGGGGGACTATTTTACCTCCGGAATATTTTACCCAAGAGGATGTCGTCGTCATTTAACCATACAGTAAAGGTGCATCCCCTCCGGAAAAATTATGGCTGTAGTTTCCCCTTGCTTTCAGCCGTTCGCAGTACCAGCACAGCAAGGCCATTTTGGTTAGTTTTACAAGGCCAGATCAGTCAATCATCCAGACTGTTGCCCCTGCAACTACTAAAAAGGCTGCTGCCCCTCTTCAGGAACCACACGTTTGTCTGGCCTCTCAACAGATACCCCTCCGTTGTGGTTGCACCTATGGTACGGCTATCTATATTGCTGAGGCACGCAAGCCTCCCCACCGATAGTAAAGTCCATGGTTCGTGTTTGCATAAAGACATAATTTCTCATTACCAGTAACAATATGGGACAAGAAGGTTGGTGTTGTTCACGAGCCAATTGATGACAAGCAAGAAGAGATGCATGTCTGGCCACCCACTGATTTTTGTCATTTTGGATTAGAGTATATGTGGTACCTGTACAGCTGGTCCCGGAGGAGGTTCAAGTCCTCCCTCGGGCATGGGTGTGTGTGTTTGTCCTTAGGGTAATTTAGGTTAATTAGTGTGTAAGGTTAGGGACTGATGACCTTAGCAGTTAAGTCCCATAAGATTTCACACACATTTGATTTTGGTACCTATACACCCAATTTTTGAACCTTCCCCATTGCGTGCAAATGTCGTATGATGGTGGAATGATTACCGTTCATCACACTTGACAGTTCTCGAGTACTTTGATGTGGATCATTGCAGATTAATGTGTTTCAATGATCTTCTCAAACTCCAAAGGTCAAAAAGGGTAATGTATCAGAAGTGATCTGATTTCTCCACTTGGCACACCATTTTCTAGCATCCGCAGCTCAATTCAATATCTGTAAATGATAAAATAGCAATAAGGAACTCAAAAAGCAACAGTGAACTGCAAATAAGAAATAGTAACTGTAATGCCAACATGCAAAACAAACACACTCTGAACATATGCAGCAATTTAATATTTATTAAACAGTTGTGAAAAGTACAGACGTCCATCAAAGGTTTGGTGTTGTGCCGATCACCGAAAAAGTTAGGGAAGCCCCTCTCTGCAGGTATGGCCACGTCATTAGAAAGCAAGACAACTCCGTCGCAAAACCAGCGCTCCACATCAACCCGGGAGGAACAAGACCACAAGGAAGACCGGCAAAGAGATGGACTGACAACTTCAATGCACGTTTTTGACCAGAAGATGTCAACGACAGGGAGAAATGGAGGAGATGTAGCAAAACAGCAGACCCCACAAGTCACGATTAATGCTTGGGAAGAGAGAGACAATTATGGACTAAGATGTTCATTTTATATCATGCTGCTACAAGCAAATGATTATCTCTGTTTACGTTTCACAGCCTTTTAGACACAGAGAGCACAGTTATCTGTGTAGCATTTGCCGTGACAGTGTCGGCTTCCACCAGCTCAAACAGTCCCCTGCTGACATACAGGGTCCATGGATTCATCAGGTTGTCTCCGTACCCATCCGTACAGATCCATCCGCTCGATACAATTTGAAATGAGACTCGTCCAACAAGGGAACACGTTTCCAGTCGTCAACAGTCCAATGTCGGTGTTGAGGGGCCCAGGCGAAGCGTAAAGCTTTGTCTCATGCAGTCATTGAGGGTACATGAGTGGGCCTTTGGCTCCGGAAGCTACCATATGGATGATGTTTCTTTGAATGGTTTGCAGACTTAGACTTCTTGATGGCCCTGCATTGAAATCTGCAGCAATTTGTAGAAGGGTTGCACTTCTGTCATGTTGAAAGATTCTCTTCACTTGTCATCGGTCCAATTCTTGCAGGATCTTTTTCTGGCCACGGCAGTGTAGGAGATTTGATGTTTTACTGGATTCCTGATGTTTACGGTACACTCGTGATATGGTCATATGCAAAATCCTCACTTCGTCGCTACCTCGGAGATGCTGTGTCCCATCGCTCGTGCGTCGACTTCAACACCACATTCTACCTCACTTGCCCATTGTAGGAACAGTAACAACTGCCTCAGAGACTTGTTGTATTATATTGGTGTGGGCAACTGCAGCGCCGTATTCTGCCTGTTCACATACCTCTGTATTTGAATGTGCATGCCTGTACCAGTTTCTTTGGCGCTTCAGTGTAATATGAGAATATTAATAGTGTAATACAAAAGATAACAATCATATAATCAAGGTGATACTTACACATACCGAAAGTAAACATATATGCACATTTACGTAAAACATACAGACTCAGAATTAAACATTTGTAGACGTATCTGATTATGGAACAGCGTATCTAATGTGTCATATGTAGATTTCTTTCCTTGCAGTATGGCTCAACTTTCTTTGTTGCAGTCCATTTCTAAAATAAGAAGCTATCATTAGATTGCAGCTTTTCTCAATGGCAACACAATAATGACATTTTTTAATTGTTTTATTACAGTATTTATAAGAAATTTGCCATATAAAAATGTATGTAATATCTTGCACAATAGCCAAAAGTGTCCTCAATAGCTCACGCCCATCTACTACCACAATAACATGCCGAAAGCCCGCTTGATTCTGCAGTGCATGTACAGATCTGTGGAAGAATAGAATGGTTCCTATTTCTTCCCTGTGGATGAACCATCTGCTAAAATCACAACTTCACCTATTGTGCCGATAGGCGGCAGGCCATCTACACCTTACTCGTACGTGTTAGGCATGTCGTGTAATACCAGCTTAAGAGAGGTGACTACAGGATGTGTGACAGTTATCGAGCTGTTAGTCTCTTAAGCTACGGATACAAGAATATGCAAAACTAACAGGCATACTAAAGACACTCTCAGGAATGTTTAGTAACAGAGCAATAGAGTGGGTTTTCTATGGGAAGATCTCACTTAGTGTTTTTCCAATGTGCCAAATTGTTGAAATACACAGAGAATGCAATATCACTTGTACATAACGTTTATTAACTATGTGAAAGTTAATGCAGTTGAATTATGGGAAATTTTTGAAAAGAGTGATATACCTCAGCAACTCGTAAGTGTAATTCAACATATGTACATACACAAGTAAATGAAAGTTCAAAAAGGAAGTCTGTTTTCAAAAACCATCTCTCAAGGAGCGAGACAAAAGTGTCATTTGTCATCCACATTATTTGATACATAAATACAAGACGATAGATGTGGCAGCATAAAGTAGTACACCATTATAAGCTTAATAATAATGGTTATACTTAGAAGGACAGACATCATTGGTCATATTTTTTTTGTTTTATTAACCGCAAAATCGGTTTTCGGTCACTTAGTGACCACCCTCAGTGCTGTAATATACAATTTAAATTGGTAGGCACTGGTGTCAACAAGCTCTATGTGATCGCTCTAAGCTTGTTGACACCAGTGCCTACCAATTTAAATTGTATATTACAGCACTGAGGATAGTCACTAAGTGACCGAAAATCGATTTTGCGGTTAATAAAACAAAATAATACGACCAATGATGTCTCTCCTTCTAAGTATATCCATTATCTGGTCGTGGTGCACAGGACACTCCATGGAGTCGCCAATCAATAATAATGTTTATAAATATACTCATGTTTCCAGATGATCAGATAATTTTAGGAGACTCATAGGATAAATTAGAGAGAGCAGTTTTAGAAATTGCCAATGATTATAATATGTCAGTCTCTCAACATAAATCTGAAATAATAGCATTCCACGATAAGGAATACCTGACGATAAATCTCTAGAACAAATAAATAGTTTTAAATACTTAGAATGTGAGATCTCGTATATTACATCAAATGATCAAGAATTCATTTGCAAAAATTTTAACAGTCGGTAGCTACTTTAAATCGCACTCTCCTCAAAAAATTCAGGAAAGAGATAGTACAAAAAGTTTATAGTGTGATGGCAGCAGTAGTTCCAGGGTATGCATCAGAGAGTAGGACTCCAACCACCAGTCAATGGAAGAAGATGGAAGCAACCACTAACTGGTCACAAAATCGTAGATTTGAAAAAGGACAACGAAATTAGAAATGAATAGTGCATCAGAAGCATACTTCACGAAGTAGAGAAGTACAAAAAGAAATTGTGTGAACACATTTGAAGGATGTCTGACGAACGAATAGCTAGCGTAATATTCGAGTATATACCTTGGGGCAAAAGAAATTTTAGAATATTGACAATATTAAGAGGAGGATAGATTGCTACTCACTGTGAAGATGACGTGTTCAGCTGCAGACAGGCACAACGAAAAGACTGTTACACGTTATAGTTTTGCCCAAAGCCTTCCTCAGCAGAAAAAAATGATCACACAGTCGAGCACACCTCACGTACACAAGACCGCTACCACCTGCCGGCTCCGGTCGGAATGTGACTATCACGTGAACAGCTTTCTGGAGTGGGGCGGGGGAGGAGGTGGGACAGCAGAGTACAGGTCAGGGGAGAGAAGAGCGCTGTTTGGGGGGACCTGCGGGGACTAGAGTCTGCCAGGTGCAGGTCCGTGAGTTAGGGGGAACGGGCCGCGGAATAGGAAAGGAGAGGAGCAGGGAAGGGGACAGGATGGGCAGTTACGTTGGCAGAGCGCTGCACACGAAGAGGGTGGGGAACGTGAAAACGGAAGAGGCAGTGGGACGAGGCGGCCGAAAGTGTCGGGTGGAGCGTACGGGGACAGTACGTTACGTCGAAGGGGGCTAAATTCGGGAACACAGAATTTGTTGTAAGAATAACTCCCATCTGCACAGCTCAGAAAAACTAGTAGTGCAGGGGAGGATCGAGATGGCCCAGCTTCTGAAGCAGCCAAAGAAATCGAGCGTGTTATGTTCAGCTGCGTGTTGTACCGCAGGGTGGCCCACAGTTTGGCAGTGGCTGTTCATCCTGTGCAGTGACTTCAGCAGAGCTGGTATGACAGGTGCTGCTTTCACAGGTGGCCCAGCCCCTGACTTGTGTAGGATAAACCCGTGACAGGACTGGAGTAGGAAATCCTGAAGATTGGCTAAAATTTACAGATGCGCAAAATTTGGCACAGACTTCAATGCGAGATGCCTTTAATAGGTTCCACAACGAAACATTGTCTCGAAATTTGGTAGAAAATCCGAAGAAGTTCTGGTCGTATGTAAAGTACACAAGCGGCAAGACGCAGTCAATACCTTCGCTGCGCAGTGCCGATGGTACTGTTACCGACGACTGTGCCGCTAAAGCGGAGTTATTGAACGCAGTTTTCCGAAATTCCTTCACCAGGGAAGACGAATGGAATATTCCAGAATTTCAAACACGAGCAGCTGCCAGCATGAGTTTCTTGGAAGTAGATACCTTTGGGGTTGCGAAGCAACTCAAATCGCTTGATACGGGCAAGTCTTCAGGCCCAGATTGTATACCGATTAGGTTCCTTTCAGATTATGCTGATACAATAGCTCCCTACTTAGCAATCATATACAACCGCTCGCTCACCGATAGATCTGTACCTACAGATTGGAAAATTGCGCAGGTCGCACCAGTGTTTAAGAAGGGTAGTAGGAGTAATCCATCGAACTACAGACCGATATCATTGACGTCTGTTTGCAGTAGGGTTTTGGGGCATACATTGTATTCAAACATTATGAATCACCTCGAAGGGAACGATCTATTGATACGTAATCAGCACGGTTTCAGAAAACATCGTTCTTGTGCAATGCAGCTAGCTCTTTATTCGCACGAAGTAATGGCCGCTATCGACAGGGGATCTCAAGTTGATTCCGTATTTCTAGATTTCCGGAAAGCTTTTTACACCGTTCCTCACCAGCGACTTGTAATCAAGCTGCGGGCCTATGGGGTATCGTCTCAGTTGTGCGACTGGATTCGTGATTTCCTGTCAGGAAGGTCGCAGTTCATAGTAAAAGATGGCAAATCATCGAGTAAAATTGAAGTGATATCAGGTGTTCCCCAGCGAAGCGTCCTGGGACCTCTGCTGTTCCTGATCTATATAAATGACCTGGGTGACAATCTGAGGAGTTCTCTTAGGTTGTTCGCAGATGATGCTGTAATTTACCGCCTAGTAAGGTCATCCGAAGACCAGTATCAGTTGCAAAGCGATTTAGAAAAGATTGCTGTATGGTGTGGCAGGTGGCAGTTGACGCTAAATAACGAAAAGTGTGAGGTGATCCACACGAGTTCCAAAACAAATCCGTTGGAATTCGATTACTCGATAAATAGTACAATTCTCGAGGCTGTCAATTCAACTAAGTACCTGGATGTAAAAATTACGAACAACTTCAGTTGGAAAGACCACATAGATAATATTGTGGGGAACGCGAGGCAAAAGTTGCGTTTCATTGGCAGGACACTTGGAAGATGCAACAAGTCCACTGAAGAGACAGCTTACACTACACTCGTTCATCCTCTGTTAGAATATTGCTGCGCGGTGTGGGATCCTTACCAGGTGGGATTGACGGAGGACATCGGAAGAGTGCAAAAAAGGGCAGCTCGTTTTGTATCATCGCGTAATAGGGGAGAGAGTGTGGCAGATATGATACGTGAGTTGGGATGGAAGTCATTAAAGCAAAGACGTTTTTCGTCGCGGCGAGATCTATTTACGAAATTTGTGTCACCAACTCTCTCTTCCGAATGCGAAAATATTTTGTTGAGCCCAACCTACATAGGTAGGAATGGTCATCAAAATAAAATAAGAGAAATCAGAGCTCGAACAGAAAGGTTTAGGTGTTCGTTTTTCCCGCGCGCTTTTCGGTAGTGGAGTGGTAGGGAGATAGTACAATTGTGGCTCGATGAACCCTCTGCCAAGCACTTAAATGTGAATTGCAGAGTAGTCATGTAGATGTAGATGTAGAAGTGCTGGGTGGGTGGACTGTGCAAGTCTTGCAACCGGGTCTTCTACAGCGACACGTTGCCTGTGGCGAGGGGTTGGGATTGGGAGTGGCACAGTGATGGGCTAGGATGTTGTGGAGATAGGGTGACAATGTAACACCGCTCTAGGAAGGGTTGTGAAGGATGTCGGGTAGGATGTCCCTCATTTGAGGTCACGACGATAGGTAATTGAAGATCTGGTGAATGGTGTGATTCGGTGTTTCAGCTTTGGGTGATTCCTGGGGGTGGTGGGAGGATTAGGGGTGTGAGGGGAAATGGCACAGGAGGTCCGTCTGCAGACTAGGTCTAGGGCGTATTGCCTGACTGTGAAGGCCTCGGTGAGACCCTCGGCGTACTGGGAAGGGGAGTTGGTGTCACTGCAGATGTGCCATCCCCTGGTGGCGAGATTGTACGGGAGGGCTATTTTGGTGTGGAAGGGATGCCACGTATCAAAATGCAGATACCGTAGATAGTTTGCGGGTTAAATGTGGACAGAGGGGTGGATGGAGCCATCAGTGTGTTGGTGGTTAATGTCCAGAAAGGTAGCACACTGGGTTGAGGAGAACCGAGTGAAGTGGATGGGACAGAAGGTGCCGAGATTGTGAAGGAATGAAGACAGGGTGTCCTGGCCCTGAGTCCAAATTGTGAAGATATTATGAATGAACCTGAACCAGACCGAGGGTTTGCGGTTTTGGGAGTGTAGAAAGGTCTCCTATATATGGCCCATAAATAGGTTGGTATAGGAGGGTGCCATGTGGGTGCTCGTGGCTGTCGTATGGATTTGTTTGTATACTTTCCCTTCAAAGGAGAAGAAGTTAATTAGATGAGTGGGGAATGAGGTAATGGGTGTGGAGTCTGAAGAATGTTGGGAAAGGTAGTGTTCAATTGTGACAAGACTAGAGGATGAGGGATGTCGGTACACAGGGGAATGGCGTCAACTGTAACGAGTAGGAGTGCAGGTGGTAAAGTGGTGGGAGTGGCTCAGAGTAGAAATATCTCTGTATTGAGCTTCGGGTGCGCAGAACGGATTTTGTGTTGTCAACATTCGTAGTGACCCTGGTCACGTGGTCGCAGGCGCCGTGGTTTTGTCTGCAAAGTGCCTTGTACATTTAGAACGTGATTACATAGCTACTGTAAACATATTCTCTTCGTAGGTGCTTTGAAGAGAAAAATGAAGAGGCATTTTTACTTTTTTTTGCGACAAGTGTCACAGCCCAGATGCGTTCGTATTTTGATACCTGGGACAGCCACCACTATCGCTGATTTTTATATGGAACTTTATCATTTTGGCAAGTCTGTTGTAGTAAATTTTTGCTGTCACAGACATTGCAAAGTGGCTTAATAGCAAGCCAGTGACTTTGAAACTGTCTCAAAAACTACTGAATTTGCCCCACATTAGCGATTGTACCAACTGCTTCTTTGTCGTTTTTTGCCAGTTTTTGTTTCTCTATTTTCCTCTTTCCTGTAGGCAACAGCACAACTTTCCTTAATGGGAACACTCTCAAATATTTATTTAGCGCATTTAATGTACCTGTTCCAATTATATTACAGACTAAATAGAACAAAAAAAAAAAAATCCAATAACTGGTTAAATGTACTATAAAGCCAGATGTATGCCAAACATTAAAAACATGTACGAATATATGACACATTTCACTCTCCTCTCCCTCTCGGCTGCCCCCCCCCCCCCCTCCCCCCTCCCACCCCTTTCGGTCAATTCACTGAAGATTGCATGAACTAAGGATACAATTGCGTCAATGACATTTATTTTAGCTCCTTATTGCCATGTGAGCTCCTAATTGTCATGTGGTGAGGCATGGGCCATGTAACAGCATGCAGGGACATGGACAGTGTCACACACGAAGGAGTTTGATGGCATATTATGTACTAGTAATTTATGCCTGTTAATCAAATGGTAAAGACAATGTGTGTGTGTGTGTGTGTGTGTGTGTGTTCCTTTAATGACAAAGATTGCGGCTGAAAGCTGTTGTGCAAGTGTGTTTTCGTTGTGCCTGTCTTCAACTCAATTGGTCGTCTTTATAGTATAAGGTAAGTTCTTCTCTTATGGTATTGTTTTATATTTGATATCTTGAGGGTACATTCATTTCAGCCATGTGCTTTCTTCTTTTGTCTACCTCAGCTGTTGTCAGACATTCAGTTCCATACACCATATTAGAGTAGGGATAGCCTTTAATTTTTTGAAATTTTAACTATATATACAAAGATGATGTAACTTACCAAACGAAAGCGTTGGTATGTTGATAGAGACACTAACAAACACAAACACACACACACAAAATTCAAGCTTTCACAACCCACAGTTGCTTCGTCAGGGAAGAGGGAAGGAGAGGGAAAGACGAAAGGATGTGGGTTTTAAAGCTGCCCATTCACAGCCCGACCGGTCCGCCAAACCACTCGCTAATGCTAGCCCTGACAAGTCTGGCTGTGTGTGGCCACCGCCGACCGCTCTGCGGCCTCTACCTGCGAGCGCACAGTTGTGTGGCAGCACTCACCGTGTCAAAACAAAAAGGAAAACTTGCTGTGGCTGCAGCAGTGATGTGTAGATAAAGACAAGAAAAAGAATCGTTTATGGATGAAAGAACGGTTGAGAGATAAATTCAAGTTTTCTCGCACGAATCTGTTACGTACCCTCCAAGTTTGAGAGCCTACAGACTATAAAAACTTCTTACGCACGGATGACAATACTTTTTGTAAATTACTGGATCTTATACGGCCTAAAATCGAGAAGAAAGAAACGCATATAAGAGCTACCATCACTGCTGAGGAGCGGCTAGTAACAAGCATGTCCTGATTAAAAAAACCTGCGGGTAGTGGCTCCTATTACTATAATTACAAAGGTACTTTCAGTTGTCCTTTTCGCTGTTGTAAATGCAAACTATGAGCTTATATATGTTCACACCGGTACGAATGGGCGAGTGTCAGATGGTAGTATTCTAAAGCTTACAGACTTCTACACTTCACTAGTATCTGGAACTCTAAATTTACCAGATCCCGTTTATCTGGAAGGAGTGGATTCTACAGTGCCATTTGTGTTCGTGGGTGATGAAGCTCTCCCTCTGATGCCGAATTTAATGAAACCGTATCGTCAAAGGAACTTAACAAGGGAGAAAAAGATCTTCGGTTACAGGCTGAGCAGAGCTCGGCAGGTAGTTGAGAATGCTTTTGGAATAATGGCAAACAGATTTGGAGTGTTATTAACGCCAATAGCGGTTGACATAAAAACTGTTGATGGAATCGTTCTTGCACGTACAGTTTAGCACAACATTTTAAGGAAGAAAAGCCCTAATTACATTCATACTGCCGCTGATTGCAATAACTCACAAATTGTAAACCTTACTGATAAAAACTTGCAGCCAGGTAGTCAACAAATGTTAAGACTCAATACGACACGACAAACCGGCACAGTTACTGCAGAGGAAATGCGGGGAAAATACGAGCAATTTTTCAGTGACGTGAATGAATTAGAATTTCAAGAAACTTTGATCATTTAGAGTTTCTGTGCAGAGCAACATTTATTTATACTTTGTATACTTAATAAATAAAAGCGTTTGTATACTTACAACAACAATATCTGACTCGTCATTTACTTCCTCAGTCTGTTCATCCTCCAGAGTCGTCCCCCGTGTTAGTGAAGATATCCCACATCGCACCTCTTCTCGATCCGGGGTGAACTGCAGGAGAATGTAGTACCGAAGCGTCGGTTCTGGCACGTTTTCAGCAGCACTTCTAGTTGCCGATTTAGCGTCCCATATTTTTCTAAACTGTCGCCAGAAAGACGCTCGTAGAGAACTAATCTTTTTAATGACAAACGCCTTGTCTGCTGCACAATTTATCTCTTTGCACTTAGCTATAAGAACTTTGTAGGCTCTGTTCCTCGTATTCCTATCGGAGTAGTCCTTCGATTTTTATCTCCCACAAACGTGGCCATTCTCTGTACATTATTAATGAAACACGCCCAAAAGTCTTTGTTTTCCTCGAACGACATTATCGTAAAAGCAGCGAAAAGCAGTGACAACGAAAGAAGTAGTGAATAACAGAGAGTCGGACACCGTACTGACGGAATGTGGGCTAGGAGGAAGCGGCCGGCCTGAGCTGTGGCCCCGGCCCAGCAGGTGGCGGTCGGGGAAGCAGGTAGCAGCTCGCCGGTGGAGGCGACGCACCCGAACTTCGGACACGAGTGCGAGCCCATCGCTCACACACAGGCGAGCCGGTCGGGGCCAACCCTCTCGACGGGTCGGTCGGCGGACCGGTCCGGCTGTGTATGGGCTGCTTAAGGGAGAGGGTAAGGAGTCATTCCAATCCCGGGAGCGGAAAGACTTACCTTAGGGGGAAAAAGGCACAGGTACAGGGTGTGGTAGATAAGTAATGAGACTCAGTCTAGAAAAACAAATTTATTGATCCAATTTGTACAAAATGTTAATATTCTTCAAAGTACTCGCCTTGGGCGTCGACACAACGTTGCCAGCGCATTTTCCAAGCTTCATAGGCCCCACTGTAGTCCGTTTGAGTTATCCCAGTTAGTACCTGCGTGACAGCACGTTGGATGTTCGGAATATCGTCAAAACGATGACCCTTCAGGCATCTTTTGACCTTCGGAAATAGGAAGAAATCGGGAGGACTCAAGTCAGGGCTGTACAGTGGCTGTGGCAAAACTTCAACTCCAATTCGGGTCAAGTAGGAGGTCACGAGGAACGCTGTGTGCGCCGGAGCGTTGTCGTGGTGGAGACGCCAGCGTTGAGCAAGGTCCTGTCGCTTCCGTTTGACGGCTCTGTGCAATCGCTGAAGGACTTCTTTGTAGAATTCGGCATTGACAGTCTTCCCCTGAGGGACAAACTCTTTGTGAATTAACCCCCGCTTGTCGAAAAACACAATCAGCATTGTCTCGATGCGGGACTTTGACATTCTTGCTTTCTTCGGCCGCGGGGATGCCGGTGTGTGCCACTCCGAGCTCTGGGCTTTCGTCTCCGGGTCGTACTGGAATGTCCACGATTTGTCACCTGTTACTACGTTGTCTAAAAAGTGTGGATTATTTTCCAAATCATTCAACATCTCACGGCAAACGTCCACTCGTTGTTGCTTTTGTTCGGCGGTGAGCACTCGGGGAACCAATTTTGCGCAAACTTTCCTCATCATCAAATCTTGCGTAACAATTTGGTGAACCGTAAATTTATTCACGGAGACCTCATTGGCGATCATTTTGAGACTTAAACGACGGTCGGAGTCCAGGAGTTCTTTCACTTTGGCCACCGTTTCATCCACACGACTCGTTGAAGGGCGTCCAGATCGTTCCATGTCTTCAACGGAATGCCTCCCGTTTTTAAATTCATTAAACCACCGGAACACTTGAGCTCTTGATAGGGAGTCTTCTTTGTAGGCTTCCGTAATCATAGCAAAAGTTTCCGAAGCAGTTTTGCCCAAGCGAAAGCAAAATTTGATTGCATACCGCTGTTCTATCGAGCGATCCATCTTCAGCGTTTTCACAAGTGTCACGGGCACACAAGCAACGTAATACGCGAAGCTCGACCCTCACTGCACCAGAGCTCCGACGCGACTGTGAACCGGTTCTATTGTTAGCTCAGATCCCCCACCACGTGACGTACAGGTGGAGACCGCCCTGCGAGCGACTGGGGCGCCGCGCGGCCGCCAGTCTCATTACTTATCTACCACACCCTGTATACACTGCGAAAGCTTGAATTTTCTGTGTGTGTGTGTGTGTGTGTGTGTGTGTGTGTGTGTGTGTGTGTGTGTGTGTGTGTGTTTTGTGTTTGTGTTTGTTAGTGTCTCTATCAACATACCAACGCTTTCGTTTGGTAAGTTACATCGTCTTTGTTTTTAGATATATTTTTCCCACGTGGAATGTTTTCCTCTATTATATTCATATCATTAACTATATATACACACGGAGTATTTATGCTTGTGTGCTCTCATACATGGTGTGTACGCCCTGGGACAACCAGGAAAAATTTTTCAGTGTTTTAGTTTTGAGTTTAAATTTTGTAAATTTGGCTGGTAAGAACTGATACTCTAACATCTGTCAACAGCAAAATGTATCAAAGGCTTTAAGACAACGACTGCGCAGTACTTCATAACAACAAACTGCTTCTGTCACAAGGTTTGTTTGAGCACTTTCCAGCGGGCCCACACACGTGCGTAGTTGAGTCACTTGTCAGCAGTATCTTCTCCCCCTTCTGTCTACTTAAGCGTGGCTGCTAGTGATTTTGCTGTTTCCTCTTCTTTCAAGCGCTCACTTCAAATGAAAACAAAACGGATTTCTGTGGCCTGGACCACTACGGTCGCAGGTTCGAATCCTGCTTCGGGCATGGATGTTTGTGATGTCCTTAGGTTAGTTAGGTTTAACTAGTTCTAAGTTCTAGGGGACTAATGACCTCAGCAGTTGAGTCCCATAGTGCTCAGAGCCATTTGAACCATCTGTGGCCTGGAGCTATCAAGTGAATTACGGAAAGCTAAAATATGTTATTAGTTTGTTTTCTGATTTTATTTTATTTCCAGGTTTTTTGCTGTCTACATCTACATTTATACTCCGCAAGCCACCCAACGGTGTGTGGCGGAAGGCACTTTACGTGCCACTGTCATTACCTCCCTTTCCTGTTCCAGTCGCGTACGGTTCGCGGGAAGAACGACTGTCTGAAAGCCTCCGTGCGCGCTCTAATCTCTCTAATTTTACATTCGTGATCTCCTCGGGAGGTATAAGTAGGGGGAAGCAATATATTCGATACCTCATCCAGAAACGCACCCTCTCGAAACCTGGCGGGCAAGCTACACCGCGATGCAGAGCGCCTCTCTTGCAGAGTCTGCCACTTGAGTTTGTTAAACATCTCCGTAACGCTATCACGGTTACCAAATAACCCTGTGACGAAACGCGCCGCTCTTCTTTGGATCTTCTCTATCTCCTCCGTCAACCCGATCTGGTACGGATCCCACACTGATGAGCAATACTCAAGTATAGATCGAACGAGTGTTTTGTAAGCCACCTCCTTTGTTGATGGACTACATTTTCTAAGGACTCTCCCAATTAATCTCAACCTGGTACCCGCCTTACCAACAATTAATTTTATATGATCATTCCACTTCAAATCGTTCTGCACGCATACTGCCAGATATTTTACAGAAGTAACTGCTACCAGTGTTTGTTCCGCTATCATATAATCATACAATAAAGGATACTTCTTTCTATGTATTCGCAATACATTACATTTGTCTATGTTAAGGGTCAGTTGCCACTCCCTGCACCAAGTGCCTATCCGCTGCAGATCTTCCTGCATTTAGCTACAATTTTCTAATGCTGCAACTTCTCTGTATACTACAGCATCATCCGCGAAAAGCCGCATGGGACTTCCGACACTATCTACTAGGTCATTTATATATATTGTGAAAAGCAATGGTCCCATAACACTCCCCTGTGGCACGCCAGAGGTTACTTTAACGTCTGTAGATGTCTCTCCATTGATAACAACGTGCTGTGTTCTGTTTGCTAAAAACTCTTCAATCCAGCCACACAGCTGGTCTGATATTCCGTAGGCTCTTACTTTGTGCGACAGTGCGGAACTGTAATGCTGTCAAGCATTAAGCACCTTCCAGAAGAATGAAGTTATTTTTTTTGCCAAAGAAATTTGGCTTTTTTAATCTTTTTCACAGAGGCAGCCGATTTATTTGAAACACAGTGTTTCAGTCCAAACTGTTTGCTAGTTTCAACTGTGCACTGAATTTCAAGTGCACATTTTCATCTTATGGTACACATGTTATGCCATAATAAAGTACCTAATATGAGATAGTACAACACCGGTACGCCAAAAAAATTTACGTCTCGAAAATCACATTGAAAACCTTAATATCAGGTTGGGGCCTACTTCACTGTGAATCTGGACATGTGAATGTGCACTGTGAGCCGAATTATGCATTTTAGAATGGCTTACCAAATTCTGATGCTCTTGGAATAGCCTCTCATGTCCTGTTCCTTTTATTACTTAATGTAAATTAATGCTTTATATGTACAAACCACAGTGTAACATAATGTTAGACTGTGGTACGAACACATGGGCTTCGTACGTCATCGTAGCTGCGCACACGCATTAACACCTGTTTTCTGACGCTCTCTGGCAGCTGCTGAAACGAGCCAGTTTCTAACAGGTCTCAAGAAAATGGTGGTTTGAGAAGCATTAGTTTCAAAATTTTCTTTTGTGCAAGATGAATTTCTTAAATGACAGAGCATTTGAATCTCATTTAAAACTTAACACTTTGAGGGCCAGCCACTTAGAAGAATTTCGAGCCCAGAAGATTAAAATTTTACTGGCACATTTTTATGTGATGTATCTTAAAGTGTAACAAATGCAAAAAAAATGACCAATATTATATGTTTGCTATATGTACATTGTGTATATTAATTTAAACCATTAACTTTTCCTGTTTGTGTGTTCGCGCTACTTAACAGTGATGCTATTGACTGAGTACATCTCGTGTCCTGAACTCTGAATATCTGCTGTCGTCAGCTGGTGAGATCACGTCAAACGAGCTATGATTGGCCTACCGAGACACACCACGATGTCAGTTTCAATGCTTTGGACACTAACGTGCTGTGTTTGGTGGAATTCGAATTTATACTTTTGTAATATGAAAATATGGAGGCACTCTCTCTCTTTCTCTCTCTCTCTCTCTCTCTAAAGTGCCGGCAAGTTCTACACCGGTATATAAAACCTTAACCATTCATTTTATTGATAAGTTTTACTGTTCCAAGGGAAAGTATACTGTCACTTAAGATGGAAAAATTGTATTTTCACCGGGAAAGAAGTGTATTTTTAACCAGGAAATCCAGGAAAAATCTGCGTCTTTATTTTTCCTTGTCCACGAATACACCCAGTGATAATAATGTGACATGTTTGACTTTCCATTCCTATGTCTACAAATGTATATTGAATAGAATAGGTGAAAGGCTACACCCTTATCAACACCCTTGTCACACTCCTCCGTTGATCTTTATTGATCTGTCTCCTAATTCTCTGTATTTATTATAATTTCTTTGTGATGTTACAAATTCTTTATTATTTGTATTAAATGTCTCTAATATGCATGTTTTTCCGTGATGTTCCAAAGCTTGGATCCTTTCACTCTATTGAAAGTCTTTTCATATCTTCAAATGTGATGTGAGCGTCCAAGTTGTATTCTTGTCATTTTTCTATCTGCTGCAGTTCAATAGTAACACTGCACTAAAAGATCATCCCATTTGAGACTCATTTTATTCCTCCTTTACAAGTGCATAAGCTATCTTTCTCATTTTATTGTTAATTCTGTGTAGAGTTTGTAAGAAACATTTAGGAGGCTTATTGTTCTTTAGTTGCCACAGACTTTTCTCCTCCTTTTTTGTAGAGAAAACTTTTACCCTCTAACCCAAAGTAATTATTACTACAAATATTTGCCAATATAAATACCATAATGGAAGGTGCCCCTATCACAGCACAAAACAGGTGAATATGTCCGGGGCAGAGTTGGGGATGCAAAAGAAGGAAACTAGCTTGTTGACCTATCTGGCAGCTTAAGAGACATATAAATCAAAACATGCCATCAAATTCTATGATTTTTAGGTTTTAGTATTGATACCCATGTCAGTAATATAATGTACCCATCCCCAAAAAAGTTATCCCCACAGAAAAACTTCTGTAGCTGTTACATGTATGCTCTACAGCCATATCACAGTGTGTATTGTTTTCTGTGGCTGATGAATCTTCTGGATTTTGGGCACAGGACCAGTGACTCTAGTGAGTAAATAGGAATATGGAGACGTGCCAACACCTTGCACTGGGAAAGGACGGCTAACTCGTAACAAAAAAAATGTCAATATGTTGGGATGTTCTGATTTAAATGCCTTTGAAACTGCCAGGAAAGTCAAAAGCTAGTTCCCTTCTTTTACCTCCCTAACTCTACTTCGGACATATTTGTCTTTCTTTGTGCTACGATAGGAGCAATTTTTATTCTGATTCCCAACTTTTGCTCTACCGTAATTTTGTCATTTGACTGCCATAGCTTGGCAACCAATGTAGATTTTTGTTGACTCAGGCAATGACTGATCCGCTATAGCTATTTTTTATTGTCTCTCAAACCATGTTGCTTATATCGTGGCAGTGAATAATCTATAACAAAACAATAGAATTACATTAATTACATGTACTTTTGTACCTCGTTACAAAAATTTGAACTGAGTCACAAAAGTTCAAAACATAGAAATACTACTACTACTACTACTACTACGTGATCAGGCCCAGTGGACCGCAAGCATCTACAAGTTTCCTCCTCCACTGTATTCTGTCCATTGCTGCTATCCGCCATTTGTCCACATCTATTGACATTTGTTTTAAATCTTCACGGAGTCCATCCCTCCAACGCTTCTCGGGTCTCCCTGGCGGTCTCTTTCCTGTAGCTGTGAAATCCAGGAGCTTCCGAGGCCATCTGTGATCCTCCACCCGGGCCACATGGCCGGCCCACTGCATTCGTTTGGCTTTGACAGCTCCTGCTATGTTGGGCTGCTGGTATAGTTCCTCGAGCTCTCGGTTGTATCTGATCCTCCATTCCCCTGCATCTGCATCCAGAACCGGACCGAAGATCTCCCGAAGCACTTTTCTCTCAAAAACGAGGAGCTTATGGAAGTCCTGTTTCCGGATACTCCATGTCTCACAGCCATATAGAACAACAGGCTGGATCAGGGTTTTGAACAGTCGAATTTTGAACTGTCTGGAGAGAGATTTGGACCGAAGCAGTTGTGCTAGGCTGTGGTAAGATCGGTTTCCTGCTTGTATTCTGGCATTGATCTCTGCTTCACATGACGAGTTCTCATTGAAAAGTGCCCCTAGGTATTTGAATTCTTGCACTCTCTTGTAGGACTGGTCCCCAACCTGCAGTGATTGTAGATGATCAGCAGTCTGACAATGACCACGCGTCATAACGAGGTACTCTGTCTTAGCTTCGTTTATGTTTAGCCCAAATTTGCTGGCAGCCTCCTTTAGTGCTTTGGTCATTTGCTCCAACTCCTCTTCCGACCTAGAGAGTAAACAGATGTCGTCTGCATAGGCTAAGTATGCCAGTCTCTTTCCTTCGATTTCAATCCCTTCGTTCTCTCGGAAGGTCTCGCGTACGATCTTCTCGAGGGCAAAGTTGAACAGGATAGGGAACAACCCATCTCCTTGCCTGAGTCCTGTCACAATTTCAAATTCCTCAGTTACGCGATTTCCCATCTTCACCTTTGCATGTGTCTCGTTTAGACAGATCTTTATCAGATTGATGAGTTTCTCTGCTATGCCAAACTCCCTTAAACAGTTGAGCAGGCTCTTGCGATGTATGCAATCGTAGGCCTTCTTAAAATCAACGAATAAAATATGCAAATCTTTACCATATTCACCCAGTTTCTCAGTGAGCTGCCGGAGCCTGAAGATGTGATCTACTGTTGACCGTCCTGGCCGGAAACCTCTCTGGTACTCCCCAATCACCGATTCTGCCACTGGCTGAATTCTATGTATGAGGCAATTGGACAGGATCTTATAGCAGACGTTAAGCAGGGCGATTCCTCGATAGTTGTCACATTTCACTTTGTCGCCCTTCTTATGTATTGGACAAATCAGAGCTGTTTTCCATTCTCCTGGTAGTTCTTCTTTGGTCCATATTGCCTGTATCAGTCGGTGTATTTTTTCTGCAAGTTTCTCTCCTCCTGCCAGGATCATTTCAGCCTGTATTCCATCTTGACCTGGACTCTTATTCTGTTTAAGGTGTCTGATTCTGGTTTTTATCTCATCCAGGATAGGTGGGGGATAGTCTGCATCGGCTGTAATTGGGTACTGGAAATCAAACTGCAGTTCGGGTTCATCACAATTTAGCAGCTGTCGAAAGTACTCTTTCCATCTCTCAGCTATGTCCCTATCGTTCGTCAGGATCTTATCACGGGAATCTTTGACAAATTTCTGCTTGGCCTGGTGACCTTTGCAGAGGTACTTCAGCCTCAGAAACATTTCCCTCGTCTTTTGTCCTCTGAAGTTGTTTCTGCTTCAGTGATGATATTCCTTATGTATTTCCTCTTTGCTCTTCTCAGAATTGCTTGTGTAGTCTTTCGGACCTCCTCAAATTGTGCTTTGGCCTGTGCCAGATTTGTCCCCTTCAGCCATTTGTTCCTGGCTTCCTTTCTCCTTTCCAGGGCTTCTGCACATTCCTTTCCAAACCAGATCTTCTTGCCCACTGGGTTTCCCCATGAGTGTTTCCTTTGCTGTATCCCTAACTGAGCTCTGGATGTTTCCCCACATAAGTTCGAGCTCCTGATTCGCGTCCACTTCGCTGAGTGCTTCAAAGCGGTTACTAAGTTGCAACTGGTATCTGGTCTTCGTTGCCTCATCTTTTAGTTTCTCCACATGGTACCTCTCCACTATTTTTAACTTAGGCCCCGTTCTTCCTTTACACTGTATGTTTAAATGGCCTGTGACCAGGAAATGATGACTCCCACCTTCGGCACCCCGCGCTGTCTTAACGTCTAACACCCATCTCTTGGCTCTGAGATCAACGGCAACATGGTCTATTTGATTTACAGTTCTCCCATCTGGTGATACCCAGGTTCCTTTATGTATGTTTTTCCACTGGAAGTTTGTGCTGGAGATGAACAACCCTAATGATGTCGCGAAGCTGATGAACCTAACTCCATTGTCATTGCTTAGGTTGTGTAGACTGTGCCTACCTGTTGTGTCTTGGAATATTTGTTCTTTCCCAACCTTGGCATTCATATCACCAAGGAAGATCCTCAGGTGTCCATTTGGTATAGCGTCCATCACTGCCTCTAGCTGTGCATAGAACTCGTCTTTCACTTCACATTCGCTCTCCTCTGTGGGAGCATGACAGTTCACAAAAGTCGCCTTAATATGCTTTACTTCCAGTGTTAGAACAGATATTCTTGGGTTGACTGAAATGAATTCTGAAACATTAGTGGCCAACGTCTTACTGACGCAGAAACCAGTGCCTAACAGATGACCTCGTTCACAGGCTCCGTACAGAATTGTACAGTTTTCAACAGCAATGCTCCCAGCATCGTCCCACCGGATTTCTTGCAGTGCAACTAGGTCTAGTTTGTACCTCTGAATTTCCTTGACCACACTGATTGCAGCTCCTGTCTTGTACAGATTCCTTACATTCCACGTTCCAAATCGTATACCGTTTCTTTGCCATTGACGTCGTCTATTTTTGTCAGTAATGTTCCGAGGCTTACTTGTAGTCTTGAAAGCACGTTTAATTTTTTACGGAGAGAGGGTGCTGGCCTCCCGTCCAACCTGCGGTGTTACCCTCACAGCTCACAGGACTGCTGGCTTTTCTTAAGGGGTGGACTCCCCTCAGGAGTTGGGTTATAGGAAGGAATAAGAAAATTGGAAAGACGCCCTCGGGCCTCGAAACCTAATACCGTTGGGGTCGAAAAAGCAAGAGTTGGCCAAGGGAGGCCGACAGGGAAGGAGAAAGAAGGAGTCTGACACAAGTAAGTGGAAGCAATGTCAGACTCAGCTCGGGTCCCCGCGGTCGCCACCTGCGTACTTCTAGCTGAAGCCCCTGGGGCTACATAGAAATAGTGCACATAAAAAAACGTGTTTTTGTTAATGTTGAAGCCAGATTTTGGAAAGTGAAATTTCAAATTTTATCATATTAATGCATTTTTTCTATTTGATTCACTTTAGACTGTGTCCACTTCATTCAGTTAGAAGACCGAGGTCAGATACACCAGTGGTCCAACTTTGAACCATCAACCTCACTCCGGCCAGAGTTATTTAAATGTGGTGGATTATGTAAAATTTGAACAGTGCGCATACAAATGGTGTCATTAGCTGAGCATTAATTTCAGCCCAGTTAAAATCTTTTGTGAATGGAATTAATCAACTCGCACAATTTGTTTGCGTGCCAGCTCAGGTTTGTTGTTCAAACCTTGCTTAATATACTGTGACATAATTGCAAACAGTGGAAAATCCAGGATGAAATCTAAAAATATTATGAAACGAAAATTGCTACTCACTGTATAGTTGAGGTGCTGAGTCACAGATAGCACAACAGAAAGACTGTCACAGATAACACGTTTGTAGTCTCAGGCAACTGAAGCCATACTGCGAGCAGCAGGGAGTGGTGATTGGGTGCAGATAGGAGGGGGCTGAGGCAGGTAGGGGAGGGGGAGGGATAGTATAGTATGGTGGGTGGTGGACAGTAAGTGCCACAGGTCACACAGACAGCAGGGGATAGTTGGGGGGGGGGGGCAGAAAAGGAGAGAAATAAAAAGACTTGGTGTGATGGTGGAATGATGGCTGTGTAGTGCTGGAATGGGAACAGGGAAGGGGCTGGATGGGTGAGGACACTAACAAAGGTTGAAGCCAGAAAAGCTGGTGTTGGTGGTAAGCACAGGCTGTGCAGGAGTCATTGACATGAATGATGTCATGTTTAGCAGTGTGCTCAGCAACATCAGGGTCCACTCGTTTCTTGCCACAGTTGACTGTGGCCATTCATGCAGACAGACAGCGTGTTGGTTGTTACGCCCACATAGAATGCAGCACAGTGGTTGCAGCTTATTTTGTAGGCCGTGTGACTGGTTTCACACTGCCTCTGATGGGACAGGTGATGTTAGTGACCAGACTGGAGTAGGTGGTGGTAGGAGAATGTACTGGACAGGTCTTACATCTACCTCTATTACAGGGGTATTAGCCACGAGGTAAGGGATTTGGAGCAGGGGATCTACATCTACATCTACATCCATACTCCGCAAGCCACCTGACGGTGTGTGGCGGAGGGTACCCTGAGTACCTCTATCGGTTCTCCGTTCTATTCCAGTCTCGTATTGTTCGTGGAAAGAAGGATTGTCAGTATGCATCTATGTGGGCGCTAATCTCTCTGATTTTATCCTCGTGGTCTCTTCACGAGATATACGTAGGATATACGTAGGGGGGTTGTGTAAGGCCGGACGAGTATATTGTGTAGGTTCGGTGGACGGCGGAATACCACGGTAGGATGGGTGGGAAGGATAGAGGGCAGTACATTTCTCATTTCAGGGCAAGATGGGAGGTAGCAGAACCCTGGCGGAGAAGGTGATACAGTTGCTTCATTCCTGGGGGGATACTGAGTTACGAGAGGAATGCTCCTCTGTGGCGGGACTGTGGGAGGTGGTGGGAGACTGGAAAGACAAGGCAGGGTAGATTTGTTTTTGTACAAGGATGGGAGGAAAATTACGGTCAGTGAAGGCTTCAGTGAGACCCTCGGTATATTTTGAGAGGGACTACTCGTCACCGGAGATGCGACAACCACGGGTGGCTAGGCTGTACGGAAGGGACTTCTCGGTACGGAATGGGTGGCAGCTGTCGAAGTGGAGGTATTGCTGGTGGTTAGTAGGTTTGATATGGATGGAGGTACTGATGTAGCCATCTTTCAGATGAAGGGCAACATCTAGGAAGGTGGCTTGTTGGGTTGAGTAGGACCAGGTGAAGCAAATGGGGGAGAAGTTGAGGTTCTGGAGGAATGTGGATAGGGTGTCCTTACCCTTGATCCAGATTGTGGAGATGTCATCTATGAATGTGAACCAGGTGAGGGGTTTAGGATTCTGGGTGTTTAGGAAGGACTGCTCTAATTGACCCACAAATAGGTTGACATAGGATGGTGCCATGCGGTTGGCCATAGCTGTACCCCATATTTGTTTGTAGGTAATGCTTTCAAAGGTGAAGTAATTGTGGGTGAGGATATAGTTGGTCACGGCAACTAGGAAGGAGGTTGTCAGTTTGGAATCCGTCGAGCATTGGGAAAGGTAGCGTTCAGTAGCGGTAGGACCGTGGGGATTGAGGATGTTAGTGTTAAGGGGAGGTGGCATCAATAGTGACGAGCAGGGCACCCTGTAGTAAAGGGACAGGAACTGTGGAGAGCTGGTGGAGGAAATGTTTGGTATCTTTTATATAGGAGGGTAGTTCCCAGGTAAAAGGTTGAAGGTGTCAGTCTACGACAGCAGAGAATCTCTCAGTGGGGGCACAGCAACAGGCCACATTGGGGCATCCTAGGTGGGTGGGTTTATGGGCTTTAGGAAGCATTTAGGAGTGCAGGGAGTGGAAAGGGTGAGCAGAGAGATGGACTCCGGGGAGAGATTCTGGGATGGGTCTAAGATTTGAGGAGTGATGGGAGATCCTGCTGGATTTCTGGAATGGGGTCACTGTGGCAAGATTTGTACATGGCAGTATCTGACAGCTGGCAGAGTCCTTCTGCCAGGTAATCATTGCAGTTCAAAACAATAGTGGTGGAGTCTTTGTCCACAGATAGGATTATAAGGCTGGGATCAGTTTTTAGAAGGTGGACTGCGGTTCTTTCTGTGGATGTAAGGTTAGTTTGCACGTTGGGGGATTTGGGTTCAACATTGGTCTTTGTTCGAGTCTGATGGGTGGAGTTGGTGACAAAACGTTGTTTCCACTGTAGGGCCTGGGAGAAGGAGAGGAGGTCCTTCAGAAGTCCTGTGTGATTGAATTTGGGAGTGAGACAAAAGGTGAAGCCTTTGGAAAGGACTGATACTTCTGTGGGGCTGTGGCTTCTGGACTGGAGCAACTGAATTACATTCTATTCCAGGGTTTGGACTACCTCTCATCGAGCCCTGAAATGAGAAATGTCCTGCCCACCCTTCCCCCAGTGGTATTCCTCCGTCCACCTAACTTACACAATATACTCGTCCATCCCTACACAACCCCTGCTCCCAATCCCTTACCCAATGGCTCATACCCCTGTAATAGGCCTAGGTGCAAGAACTGTTCCATACATCCTCCCACCACCACCACCTACTCCAGCCCGGTCACAATTACCACCTATCCCATCAAAGGCAGGGCTGTCTGTCAAACAAGTCATGTGGCCTACAAGCTAAGCTGCAACCACTGTGCTGCATTCTATGTGGGCATAACATCCAACAAGCTGTCTGTCTGCATGAATGACCACAGTCAACTGTGGCAAGAAACAAGTGGACGCTGAAGTTGCTGAGCACACTGCCAAACATGACATCCTTCATGTCAATGACGGCTTCACAGCCTGTGCCACACGGACCCTTAACACCAACACCAGCTTTTGTGAATTGCACTGTTTGGAACTTTCCCTGCAATACATTCTGTGTTCCCATAACCCCCTGGCTTCAAACTTCGTTAGTCATTGTCTTCACCCATCCAGCTCCATTTGTACATCTCTTCTTTTCTGCTACACCTCCTCCGCACGTCTTGCCTGCCGCCCGTCTAACCTGCAGTACTTCGCTGTCCGCCACCCCTACCCTTCTGTCCTTCCCCGTCCCCTCCCCACCCCCGCCTCCTACTATCTGCACCCAATCGGCACTCCCATCTTGCCCTGGTGCTGCTGCTCGCAGTGTCCTTCGTTGCCTGAGACTACAGTCATGTGTGGGTGAGTTCATTTGTGTGTGTGTGTGTGGGGGGGGGGGGGGGGTCTAGTTTTGACGAAGACCTTACTGGTCGAAATCTTTATCTGTGACAGTCATTTTGTTGTGCGTCTCAGCACGTCTGCTATGCTGTGAGTAGCAACTTTCCTTTTCATAATATTGTAACATAACTACAGTAACCCAGATATTTTAATGGCTATACAAGTGGCCACTGCTCGGATCTGAAAAATGAGCCCCCAGCCCCCTAAAAGCTGTGATTCTGTACTCGGAGTTTTCATACATATTACTTACAGATCAATATCCATATCTGTGGAGGCTTCTAACAATATTAAATTGACCCCATGGAATGAGAAACTTATCCAGTTAATAATTTATGGTCATACACCTTATTATTTCTGGTCTCTGTGCCAACGTAAGTGTATTTGTCCATTGCTCGTTGTGACTCTTAGATACTGTTGTCGGATCTGACCCATTAGCACGCATAAAACAGTAATGTATTAAAGATTTTGTCCTGGCTACTTTGCTTAGATGGAAGAACAGTAATTTCTGTTTTATGTTACAGGAGCAGAACTGTGTAAGAATGAAGACTGAGCTACCTGAAAATGCACGACAAAAGGTAGGAAGGCAACACAAGCGTGCTTGTTGCTTTGGTTACACTTAGCAGAAGTATCTTTGTGTAAAAGTTTGCTATGTTTGTTGTTGTTATCCTTGTCTTTGATCTGAAGACAGGTTTGATGCAGCTGTCTCTGCAAGCGTTCTCCCCCCTGTATAACTATTCTTTCTTCTGAACCTGCTTACTGTGTTCATCCCTTTGTTGCCATCTACAGTTTTGTACCACACAGTTTCCTGCATTTCCAAACTGACAATTTCGTGATGCCTTAAGATGTGTCTTTTCGATCGATCCTTTCTTTTCTCCAATTCTGCCGTAAACTAATTTTCTCCTGAGTTCTATTCAGTACCTCTTCATTAGTTTTGTGATGTACCCATCTAATCTTTAGCATTCTTCTATACCACACTATTCTCTTCTTGTCTGAACTGCTCATCACTTATGTTTCACACCTGTACAGGCTACACTCCAGACAAATTCCTTCTCTAAAGACATCATAACACTTAAGTACAACAAATTTCTGTTCACTGTACTCTCTGTATTCTCACTGCTATGATCGTCATCAGTTACTTTTCTGCGCAGATATCAAAACTTGTCTGCTACTTGTAGTCCCTCATTACCTAATGTAATTTACTCAGCACTGCCAGTTGAATTTGCCGACTTTCCGTTACCCTCGTTTTGCTTTTGTCAGTTTTATCTCATAATGACTCTCAAAGACGTGATCCATTCCATTCCTTCCATGTCCTTTGCCCTGTGTGACAGAATTACAATGTCCTCAACAGACATCCCAAGCTTTTATTTCTTCTCTCTAAATTTTATTTCCTTTTCCACATTTCTCCACAGGTTTCTGTTCTGCTTATTCAGTGTACAGATTGAATAACACCATGAAAAGGCTACAATCGTGTCTCACTTCCTTCTCAACCACTGCTCCCTTTTTATGCTCTTTCACTTTTAGTCTCAACTGTAGTCTGGTTTCTGTACAAGTTGTAAGTAGATTAGATTAGATTAATACTTTGTTCCATAGATCATGAATACGACACTTCGTAATGATGTGGAACGTGTCAGGTTAATAAAAGATGTCTGTACAAGATATTACATTACACAAAATATTGCATGACACTTATGTTTAAGTTGTTGTTGTTGTTGTTGGTTTTTTTCCCCCCCTTAATTTATATCTAAAAATTCAGCCAATGAGTAGAAGGAGTTGTCATCTAGAAATTCTTTTAATTTATTTTTAAATGTTAGTTGGCTATCTGTCAGGCTTTTGATGCTGTTTGGTAGGTGACCAAAGACTTTTGTGGCAGCATACTTTACCCCTTTCTGTGCCAAAGTCAGATTTAACCCTGCATAGTGAAGATCATCCTTTCTCCTGGTGTTATAGCTATGCACACTGCTATTACTTTTGAACTGGGTTGGATTATTAACAACAAATTTCATAAGTGAATATATATGCTGTGAGGTTACTGTGAAGATCCCTAGATCCTTAAATAGATGTCTGCAGGATGACTGTGGGTGGGCTCCAGCAATTATTCTGATTACACATTACACGTTTTTGAGCAGTGAATACTTTTCTACTGAATGATAAATTACCCCAGAATATGATGCCATACGAAAGCAGTGAATGAAAGTAGGCATAGTAAGCTAATTTACTGAGATTCTTATCACCAAAATTTGCAATAACCCTAATAGCATACGTAGCTGAACTCAGACGTTTCAGCACACCATCAATGTGTTGCTTCCAGTTTAACCTCTCGTCAATGGACACACCTAAAAATTTTGAAAATTCTACCTTAGCTACAGACTTCTGTTCAAAGTCTATATTTATTACTGGAGTTGTGCCATTTACTGTACGGAACTGTATATACTGTGTTTTATCAAAATTTAAAGAGAGTCTGTTTGCTGAGAACCACTTAATCATTTTGTGAAAAACATCATTTACAATTACATCACTTAGTTCTTGGTTTTTAGATGTTATTACTGTACTTGTATCATCAGCAAAAAGAACTAACTTTGCATCTTCATCAATTTGGAATGGTAAGTCATTAATGTATATCAAGAACAGTAAAGGACCTAAGACCGAACCATGTGGGACCCCGTACTTGATAGCCCCCCAGTTTGAGGAATCAGCTGTTGTTTTAACATTACATGAACCACTTATTTCAACTTTCTGCATTCTACCAGTTAAGCATGAATTAAACCATTTGTGCACTGCCCCCCCCCCCCCCCCTCAAATCATAATGATTTAGCTTATCTAAAAGAATTCCATGATTCACACAATCAAAGGCCTAGCACTGTGCTTGCTGTATTTTAACCCTGCTGCCATCAGAATTTTAAAGAGTTTTTTTCCAGCCGACAGTATTAAAAGCTTTCTCAGAATCTACAAATGCTATAAAAATAGATTGCCTTCCTTGAACCTGGGTTATGAGATAAAGTAAGGGGTCAGTATTAACTTGTGTGTTCCTACATTTCTCCCAAACTGAAACTCACCTTCCCCATGTTATATTGTACAAGTCTTTCCCTTATATTGTAAATAATTTGTGTCCGTAATTTGCAACTGAAACTTATTAAAGTAATGTTCTGGTAATATTCACGCCTGTCAGTTATATGTGGAAGAAAGAGGCTTGATCTCCCAATTATAAAGGAGGTAGACTGGCTGGCCAGTGCTTGCTTTCATGAGGGGCAAATGCCAAGTAGAGGAGAATGGGAGTAGATTTTCAATGATTTTTGCACAAGAAAGTTTTAAAATTATTTTAATGTGAAATACATTATGATGCAAGACCATTATTATAGATTTACCTCACTTTTTTCCTCATGCTCAGCAATCAGGAATGTCACTGGCTGGGCACAATTTCCAGCCATGCCCAATGGAACATAATTTTACAGTGGGTGGGGTAAGTTGTTACACATAGTGTAGCCTTTTGCATATTGATAAAAATGTTATAGTTTTGTAGTATTTATTGTTGTTTTTCTCTTACAAGTGATTACATATCAGTAGTATAGAAAAGTCTGTTTTGTTTTTACACATATATTTTCACATGAGAAATAAAAAAATTACAGAAGACAAAACATTACCTAACAACAATGACTAGCACCAAGCAGATGTATGTTAAGTATGTAGATATTACCTAAAACATATGATACTTAAAATGAACAGTTACAGATATACTGTACAGTCAGTTAAGACAGTTAAAATATAGACATTTGGGCATGAGATATACATAGTCTGAACAGGTGCATTAAAAGGGTAAGCAAGAAACTTTAACATAAATAGTTATATCCAGATCAGACAGCAAAGCATCACTCTGCTGGAGATACGGAGTGCGGCTCTGTGATGCCATCTGGGAGTGATCTGCTGGGGCACTCATTTAGCTGTGGTCCGTGCTCTGATTCAGTGTTCCTCAGTTGCACTCTGGTGAGCTTTCCGTGCTCCATTTGAACAGCGTGTCTAGACTTCTACCAGTGCCTACCCTAAACTGTTTCGGGCAGTTCAGTATTCGACGGGGTGGATCCATTTCCGGAGTTCTGTCTGCTACTTGTGGGATAATGTCCATGTTCTTAATTTCTGTATTGTTGGCAACATGTTCAGTCCATTTGGCAGTAATGTCGTGGTTGTCTTCCAAATTGGTGGTTCTCCTGATAGGGCGACGAGACCTAAGACGATCTGGTGGAGGAGGGTGCGGGACTTTAATCCGGACAAATTTCAATTTGAATTTCCCGCCATATCGTAGATCTGCCAGAGGCCGCAATTGGCTTTCTCGAAAGCCGCAGGCATCTAGTAAACAGTCCTAGAACCTCAAAATGGCAGAGGTGTTACGGACAGGTGTGTAGTACAACCGAAAGAGCCGCGATTATCAAAAGTCTTTGCCCTGGGCGTTCACCCACTGCAAGAGTTTGAACCTTCAGGTACCCGAGATCAACTTTTTACTATATTGTGGCCAAGTATAGTGCTTTGGAGAAGTCTGGATGTCGTGTCCAGTTAGGGTGATACTGTGCCGCCACATTTCTTTGAATAGAGCAAACTGTCACTAAAGAAGTTTATTTGAATGTCTTGACGAATGTTGTGAGGCCGTGGGTGGTAATTGTGGCTTCTGGGAGATATGTCTTTCAACGGGACTGTGCACCAGCCGATACGGGCTCTTGGATCAAGTTGACATGTTCTGGTCAAAGGAGTTCTGGCACCCGAATAGCACAGATTTGAACCCTCTCGATTACTACGTTTCGAGTGAAGTCGAAAGAGTTACAGATAAGATGAGCCACCCTAATATTCACATCTCTGCACACCGCAATTGGAGCAGCATCGGTGAACACGGACAGCGCTGTCTTAAAGAGTGCGTGCGATCGCTTCGGTACGAGATTAGAGGTGGTCATTGTGGCTGAAGGGGGTTACATCGAGTGATGTTACTCTTGAAAGATACCACTACTTGAATGTAAAAGGATTTTCATTTGTATTTTCTTTTTAATCAATTTGCTTTTAAAAATAGTTCATTTGTCCGGATTTAAGTGCCGCACCTTGTGAAGTTTTGTGGCTGGCTGGTAGTTTTCCTGGCCGATAACTTTTAACCACTCCTCTTGAGCCGGGCTGTTCTGCAGAGTTGAGGAGTTGCGATATTGGCTAGGATCGGAAGCCACACAATGGGAGAGGATTTTAGTGTGCCCGATACGATCCTTATTGCTCGATTTAGCTGTACGTCGACTTCATAGGAATGGTGGCTCTTATACCACACTGCAGTGCAGTATTCTGTGGTAGAATACGTGAAGGCCAATGTAACACTTCTCAATGTGTTTCCATTTTCATCCCACGAGAATGTTGTTCCTAGACTGTATTTTGTGGGCAGTTTTTGTCAGACGTTGCTTATAAGTCAGTGATCTGTCCAGAGTGACTCCTAGGTATGTGGTGCAAGTGTTGTACCGTATTCTTTCACCGCCAAAGTAAAAATCAAGTATTTTGAGAGCCAACTATTGCTAAGATAGGAAGATTAGGTTTGAGGCACCATTTCATTTAGTATTTTTGCATTATTTCTAGGTCTTCTTGCAGTTGGTCACTTCCTTCCTCCAATGTTTGATGTTGGTTTTCCAGTGCCATATTGTCAGCATAGATAAATTTTGTTGATGTCATATGCAGTAGAAGAAGTGGTGCAGGACTGACCCCTAAGGAGGGCCATTTTTGAGAGTACGGGTAGAACTGGCTCTCTCATTAATGTGTACTGTAATTATTCTAGTACTAAGTATATTCTGGATTAATCTGGTGATCTTTTTACACAGAATTGTGTGTTATAGTTTCTAAATATATTATCTCCTTTTTTGAGATAATGTCATATGCCGAGGGTAAATCTATAAATGCGCATGCAGTTTGAAGACCTTTTTGAAAATGAGCTTTTATAAATGAGTTTAGTGCCAGAACACAGTCGGCACAGCATCGGCAATTAAAGCCGGCCTGTTGTGTAATGATTGATTTATCGGTTGTAGGGGAAATTCTGTTCTGTTAATCTCTCTAGGAGTTTATAGCACACGATTAAATGTGATGGGCCGATAGCTCTGTGGACTATCTGATGGCTTTCCCGGTTTGAGAACAGCAAGGATTTTGGATTTCCTAAAATCATTGGGGATATCACCAGTCTGGAGGATCTCGTAGAAATTCAGCAGCCACTGTTTGGTGGACCCACCTAGATTCTTCAAGAACTCAGGGAACACACCATCTGGGCCAGGCACCTTTCTGTGTTTAATTTGCTTCAGAGCTGAATTTAGGGTTTCTGTTGGGAATGCCTGTGACTGTTGTGAATTGTGTGGGAGTGAATGAGCTGTTGGAGTTACTGCCCTTTTTTTATTATCTTGGTGAATGTCTTTCTGAAGATGAAGATTTTGAAATTTCCACGAGGCAATCAACAATTTTGTTGTTATCTGTCTTTTCCAGCGGGGGGAGCAGCAGCGCCCAAATGCCTGGGGAGGCTCCACCTCGTCCTACTGGAGTGTGCAAAGCTTATTTCTTCTGTAGTCCGTTGCCACCTCTGTGCTCTGGTGGAATTCAATAACTCTATTATTTGGTTTCCAATCAGAGGATCTCCAGTTTCTTCATATCTGTTTAGCAATACTTCTGTATCCCTCAACCGACCCAGTATATAATCGTTACGAAAACTCCGAGGTATGTTCTTCTCGGCTGCGTCTTTCGGGATGGCTACAAATGTCTTAGTTTCCTGCAGTAGAAGGAACAATTTGAATGTTCAATTTGCTCTCTTTACAGAACATGTTGAAGTTTGATTTTCTAACAATCTATCATTTTAGTTTGGCAGTTTTAATGATGAACTTGAAGACGTATCATGAGGCTGACAGGCTTACACTGACCTAGGGGAAACTGTTTAACACTTTATGGCAAGAGGGCATTGGGCTGTCAAATTGGTCTCTATTGACGAAACAGAGGTTTTTCTGCCACCTAGCCAAGTGGAAAGTTTTACTTTCTTTGGCATCATACAGTAGTTGCAGGTCCTTAGCTTCCGTCAATTTCACCACCGTCTCAGCATCTCTGTCGTTAGATGTGTATCCCCTGGAGGTATGACGGCCATCGAAGTTGTCTACGTATTCGACTCGCCCGTGTATACGGCAGGGTGAGCCACAGTGGTTATGTTGCGGTTGGGCCATCTTACTTTAGGAGACTTGTATAACGAAACAGTGATTATGTTTTGGAGTTTTAAGATTTCCAGGCCATCTCGAGTACAAACCACAGGCTCTGCACAAAATTCAATCAGATTATCTTTTACGTAGATTGCCGAACTGTGTGTGCTAGACGAGGCATAGGTTGCTGTCTTGAAACCCGCCTGTCATCGAGTTCATTGGCATTATTTATACGGAGTTCTCAAAGACAGATGGTGTCGGTGCACTCCTTCTCAGCAGTTCGTGCAATGCACTCGTCCTTCGATCTAGACATCTCTTCGCAGTTAAATTGTAACACCCGGACTGAAGGTCCGATTATTTTAATCGAGTGGTCGTAAGGGTGACCACCTTTTGTGTGCTTCATTTCGGACATCAAGTAGCGTCTGCGATTGTGCTTCTCGATGTGAGTAGCCTTTATGTCAGTTACACCATTACCTGGGGTGTACCCGTAGGCGGTGGTCTACTCACACACCCTACATTACTGGTAAGCTGACATTACTCCTTTTGCCACTTCTTTTGGTGTTGTGCCGCTTTTTGTCTTTTTTAAATTTCTCACATTGCCTTCACACGAAAAATGTGTTACGAGAAACTGC